>NW_023425346.1:74863471-75288471 GCF_014108415.1 Molossus molossus
GAGAGGTTGAAACCTCTTGTTCAAAAGACAAAGCCTCTATATTCTCTTGGTGTTTTTCCCCTTAGTCTTTTTCTCCCTAATTATTAAGTAGGTAAGTTATTGTTCTGTGTTCTGGATAGAGAGAAATGATTAGCTTATTTCATCTAAAAATACTATTTTCTCCTTCCTTTACAGAATCTTTCTAGCTGTTTATGGTGGCTCTTCAACCAAGAGCCTGGAAGACTGTATGTTGAGTTACAGTTTTTCTGTGCTGTGTTTAACTTTGGCCAGGTATTTATTCACTGAAAACTCTGAGGGGTTTTTGTTTGCCTGGATGGGTTGATTAGGGGCGGGAGGACAGATGTTTTTTTTTTCTTTTAAATCAAAAGGGTTTAGTTTGTTTGCCAGCTGCTGGTATGCGTGACAGCTGACAGCTGCTGCCTGTCTCCTAGTAGAGATGAGTTATTATATTGGTTAAAGTCATCAGAATGCACACTGAGTATTATAGTCAGAAATACCAAATAGTGTTTGGTTTTGGCTTTGAGATAAAGAACTATAATGTAAGTGGTGACAAGATATCTCAGGTACTTTATAAACTTTGTTGTGGTCTTAATATTCACTTTGGGAATATGACTTACCTTCTCTGAGTCTTTAGCCACTTAAATTGGTTTACATTATTTCATTTACATTTTTATATTTCTTGAACAATAGGTTCTTAAATCTTTTCTAAAAATTATATATTGGTGAATAAGTCAATTTGGGCCAGGTATAGATAGTAATTATTCCTTAAGAGGATACAATATACTACCCATTGTTAAGCATTTTATATTAACTGTCTCATTTAAATATAACAGTACCTGCAAAGCAGACATTATCATTCCTAGTTTAAAAATTAGAAACTAAAATTCTATGAAGAACTAGTACAATAGTGCTGTTGTCTTTATGTCACTATGAAAATGAATATTTAAGGATAAATGGCATTTTACATATTAGAAAATTGTTTTTTGTACAAATTTCAAAATTTTATTCTGTGGGCAATCTCTTACTTCTTTTTTTTTTTTTTTTTTACCCTCACCCGAGGACATTTTTCGATATTTCGTTCAGATAGAGTGGGAGGGAGAGAGAGAGAGAGAAACATCGACGTGAAAGCGACACGAGTGGTTGCCACCCACACGACCCAACCAAGGCCGGGGACAAACTGCAACCGAGGTACGCGCCCTTAGCGGGAACTGAACCCGGGTCTCTCCGGACCGCAGGCCAACGCTCTAACCGCTGAGCCAAACCGGCCAGGGCAATCTCTTACTTCTTAATTAGAGAATATTGATCCCCAGATTGAGTACCAGACTGAAAAAAAGTACTATTTGAAATTATTGGGTTTGCCTATTAAATCTAAAATAACTGGCCATATGTGTTAGTTAACATTTATCAGCAGATGGTCCTGCAAGTTTTTCCCTAATATTAATTTTCTTGAAATATTTTGAATTTTTTCCCCATTATTGTGGGAACAAAAATGACCACATCAAGGTAGACAGGTGACCTCAATCAGTTTATTATAGACAGACATGAGCATCCCAAGGGCTACTCAATGCCCACCTCACTTTTTTTTTTGTTTAAGATCAGATTTTGTACTCAAGAACTATAAAATACTAGGTGGAAAAAATCATAGTCTCACTCAGCATTTTGCATTTTTAAAGCCCACTCCAAACGGAGCCATCCCAGGACTAGGACTGAGAAAGCTTCACAAACAAAACCGCCAGGAATGTTGCATTTGAAACGCTGCCCCCACAGCTATGGCTCAAGGGCTTCAAAGGAGGAGGGAGATACCACAACCCCCCCCCCCCCCCCCGTCCCATTTTTCTCCTGGGGACATAGTAAGGTGTAGTTAGATCATTCCCTTTCGGTTACTTATAGTTCCGGGTGAAGAAATGGGAGTCCTTCGTGCAATGTATTGCAGTCTCCATCCCACCTGCCACCACCTGCACTTAGATCCTTATCCTACTGTGCCTGACAAATGGCCGTTCCCATCCTCCTGTATCCCCCATCGCCCTGATCTGTAGCTGACATCTGGTGCCAGTTTGCCTCATCACCCCCTTTCAAGCCCTTTCTCTAAGCACTAGCCAGTTTCATTTCACATAAATTTTGTTCAGTTGCTGCATTATATTCAGATACTACAGCATTTTAAAATTCTGTAATTTCTGGAGCTTTAACAGAAAAATAATAAGGAAATACTTAAGCACAATGTGAAATATTTTATTTTCTTTTTAAAAGGGAAAAATAGCCCTGGCTGGTTTGGCTCAGCGGTAGGAGCATCGGCCCACAGACCAGAGAGTCCTGGGTTCGGTTCCCACTAAGGGCACATACCTCAGTTGCAGTGCATCCACGGCCCCTGTTGGGGTCGTGTGGGTGGCAACCAGTCGATGTTTCTCTCTCTCTCTCTTCCTCCCTCTCTCCCTCCCACTCTATCTGAAGATAAAAAAAGTGCAAAAATGTCCTTGGGTGAGGATAAAAAATATATAAAAATAAATAAAAAGGGAAAAACAAAGACATAGCCCTAAATGGCTTCATTTTCTTCAGTAAGCTAGCACGCACCTTGGTTGCTCAGCACTGCTTTATATCACCCATCGTAATTAGTAGGACAGATGATTAGGAAGAGACAGCCAAGTGTCATACTTGCCTCCAGTCACTGAATTTTGGAAGGCCTGCCTGTGTGTTCTATTTAAAATATTGCTTTAGCCCTGGCCGGTTTGGCTCAGCAGGTAGAGCGTCGGCCTGCGGTCCAGAGAGACCCAGGTTTGGTTCCCGCTAAGGGCATGTACCTCAGTTGCAGTTTGTCCCCGGCCCTAGTTGGGTCGTGTGGGTGGCAGCCACTTGATGTGTATCTTTCACGTCGATGTTTCTCTCTCTCTTCCTCTCTCTCCCTCCCGCTCTATCTGAACAAAAAGTGAAAAAATGTCCTCGGGTGAAGATAAAAAAAAAAAATAATAAATAAAATAAAATAAAATGTTGCTTTAATTATATAGGTTTGCTTCCTCAAGCACTAAATTTGGTGGCTTTCATAATTTCTCTGTCTTGAAATTTTATTGTTGTATTCATAAAATCTAACTTTTTTTTCTGCCACAGGGATTTATTTCCTTTGGCATCTTTGGATTGGACAAACATTTAATCATCCGACCTTTCAAAAGAAGGTAAATTTATTTTAAAAAATCTGTATCTGTAGATGTTGCTGGTGGAAATGAGGCCCTTTCACAGTCACAAGGAAAGCATTCCAGAGACCCACATGTGGGAATATAAAGTTTAATGGTAAGGTTTATTGTAGAAGCAAAATCAAAGAACTGTCCTGGGTTCAGCTCCGTCCTGCTGTGAAAGAAGTCCAGCCTTGTCGTCATCAAGCCCAAAACAAAGACCAGTGTCCAGAAATCCGGTGCCATTGGTTCAGCCCATACCAAAGCTCAGTCCAATTCAGCCTCTGTCCCCATCTGGCTAACGTTAGCTTCTGTTTCGGGCTGTGCTCTGGCTGGCGCTGCATCGCCATACCCAGGCTCATACTTGGAGCCCTCGGGGTATGCTGCGGACCCCAGGCCGCTGCTAGGGCTGCATGGCCGCTATGGAGAGAGAACCCGAACAAATGGGGTGGGCGAGCTCCAGTTCCATCCTTTTCCCAGGCTAGGCTCTGCTCCTTATGGCCACTACCCTGGCTCCTCCTGTGCATACCTCTTAGTAGAAGCACCTACCCTTGACCCAGCAGAGAATTTCTCCTGCTGTTTTTATTTCTCCTCTGGTAATGATCCCCTTGGGGGTCCCACTGCAGTAGTTCCTTGGGGAGCCTATGAATGCTGCAGCTTCCTGGTGAAGAAGGCTCAGTGTCTGAATCAGCTCCCCAGTCGATTAGGCTTCTTAATATCTGATTCCCTTTATTAATATATAGCTACCTACCCGAACTAAAGGTGATGACAAAGCCATTCTATTAAGATACTGATATTTTTAAACCTTTAGTAACTAACTGCTGGGAGACCACATGAAGGGTAAACAAACACCACGGTTAGAGCTGATATCAATCCAATGTTGTAATTTGCATTGTAACCAGAAATGCTGGATGCTGGCTTCTATCTGTGCCATTAACTACATAAAGTAAAATGAAACTTGAAAAATTATTTAGAAATGGAAGTAGAAGGTGATGTGCCCCCAAAGGTTTATATCTGATTGTCTTTCTCCTTTAACAATGGGATTTCTCCATCAGACTTGACAATTTATAGAAAACTCAAGTTTTCTTTTTAAATTTTTGAGTTCTCATTAGCTTGGTGAAGAGTTGCTTTGAATTCAGATTGGGAATTTCTTTATGAAAAATAATGAAGTGGGTAGGAATACTGCAACTTAGAGGTGGGAGAAATAGAGAGGGTGGGAGGGCTATAAAACCTTATACTTCTTCATTTGTTTTCAAAGTCAAAATTAGTAGAAACTGCCCTGGCCGGTTTGGCTCAGCGGTTGGAGCGTCGGCCTGCGGTACAGAGAGACCCGGGTTCAGTTCCCGCTAAGGGCACGTACCTCGGTTGCAGTTTGTCCCCGGCCCTGGTTGGTCGTGCGGGTGGCAGCCACTCGATGTGTCCCTTCACGTCGATGTTTCTCTCTCTCTCTCTCTCTCTCTTCCTCTCTCTCCCTCCCGCTCTATCTGAACAAAAAATGGAAAAATGTCCTCGGGTGAGGATAAAAAAAAAAAATTAGTAGAAACTAGAAGTGCTAGTGGAATTTCTCCTAGCAATGATATAAAAAGTGCCCAGGAGATGGTAACTGCTTCTTCTTTCTTCTCCTTCTTTTTCATCATCATTAACATCATCATCATCATTAAGATATAGTTGCTATGGTCATAATCCTGTCATGAGGGAGGAAAAGCCTAATAGGAAAGTCACTGAACTGAACTACCAGCTTCATAATGTTGATCAATTAAAATAGTCAACAGATTTATTGCCTGGGCTGGCAGAAACAGAATTGTTCTGAACTCCAGATCCCATTATGTGCCTCTTGGGTACTGAAATCGGAAAATGATTAAATAAAATAATTGATCTCTATGTTATTTTTGCATTTCAAACAATAGAATGTAGAATAAGGAACCATTTATGATAGAAACTGAAATGGGTCAACCATGTTTGGAGGGTATTTTATAAAATGTCCAGAATAATTTTACAAAATGCTCCACTGTACCCCACCCCACCTCCACCCCAGCCTGCTTTGACTAGGAAGTCAGATGCAGGCTAAGTATGTCTCTGCTTCCGACACTAATGATGCCCGGTGTTGTGGATGACAGCTTTGGTAAATGGCAGCTTTGGAACAGCCATGTTGATGGGACAATAAGCAGGACAGGTTCTCTCTTGGTGCTGCTTTTTCTTTCCTTAAAAACGGCCTCCTTAAATTTTGGTTTTCAGACTTGAGTTTCTATGGAACAATAGAGAAACAGAAGAACACAGGGATTCTCCTATTCCTGAGGAAATAAAAATGACCTGTCAACAATTTATCCATTATCACCGTGACCTCTGTATCAGAAACATAGTCAAAGAGAGAAGGTGAGTATAGGTTCCAGAAGTTATATTTTAGATGATCATTTTGATTTGTAACAGGTTAAGTAATGTGGTTGTGACTAACTGCATGATTATTCTTTTTAATATCACATAGACAAGAGTTAAAATAGCTATGGATCAGTTTATATTTTAAAAAACAGCATATATAAGAGCCATTATCACCTTGATTTTTATAATTTTTAATGTCTTATAACTTCCGGTTTTCATATAAAATGGGAACACTTTAGAATGAACAAAAATATAGTTGAATATTAACATTCACTTCATGTTAACCCTTGATGTCTCTCACAAAACTTGGAGATACATTGGATTTAGAAATGATTTTGTATTCCTCATTTCCTAGTGGTATGTTGTTTTATATTACTAATGATATTGCCAAGAAAATGAAATTTCTGTCTCTTAATCAATTCTGCTGCTTGTTATTTACAGTAGCCAAGATATAGAAGCAACCCAAGTGCCCATCAAAAAAATGAGTGGATAAAAAGGTGGTGGTACATATATACAATGGAATATTACTCGGCTATAAAAATGACTGAAATCTTAACATTTGCGACAGCATGGTTGGACGTAGAGGGTAAAATTTGTCAGAGAAAGAGAAATACCACATGATTTCAATTATATGTGGAATCTAAAGAACAAAATAAGCAAACAGAATAAAAACAGACTCATAGATGCAGAGAACAGACTGATAGTTGGAGGCAAAAAGGTGAAGGGATTAAGACATACAAATTGGCAGTTACAAAATAGTCACAGGGATGTAAAGTACAGCATAGGGAATATACTCAGTAATACTGTAATAACTATGAATGGTATTGAAATATCAGGGCGATCACTTTGTAAAGTATACAGTTGTCTAACCACGATGCTGTATACCTGAAACTAATATAAAATAATATTGAATGTAAACTATAATTGAAAGATAAAAAGGCTTTACTTTTTAAAAAGCAGTTTTAGTTTCACAGCAAAATTAAGAGAAAAGTACAAAGATATTCCCCAAAAAGTAGACTCAGAATTTCTCATTCTAATCTTATTTCAGAATATGTAAAATAGTCTATGGCCATACCAGCCTGAACACGCCCAATCTCATCAGAATATGTAAAATAGTGTTTAAGCATTTGCCTCACAGTTTGAATTAGCATGAGGAGGACAACAAAAAACCACTCTTGACCTTGATCTGAGCTTCCCAGTAGCATAACCTCTAAGCCACGTGTGGCTATTGAGCTCTGGAAATGTGGCTAGTGTGATGTATCTACTTTTGGTGCTTACTTTTAATAAATTTAAACTGAAAACTGTAAAAAAAATTAATTCTGCTGCTTATTTTTCACCTCAAATCCTAATCTTCAGTCTGGGACATCATGTTTATTCTTCTAATCCTCAAGATATGGAGTACGCAGCAGGAAATCAAAAAACACTTATCAATATTTTCAGTTGCCATAAAAAAGAGAAAAAAAATCATTAAGAACCAAATATTTGTATGTCTATATTTGAAAATATATGAAAATTACCATTTAGGATGATATATTTAGATATTATTATACCACTGTATTTTATAATAACCTGGTGTAGCTAGTGGAAAGGGGATTCACTGGATGGGGACTAATACTAGAACTCAGCTCCTGGATATGCCACTAATTAGCTATGTGACACTGGGCAAGTTCAGTTCTCCAAACCTTAGTTTTCCTCTTTAAAACAGAGGCTGGGTCTCTGGGTTGTTCAAGTTAGATGACAAAATCTATATGACGGGCCTAGTCCAGTTTCTAGAAATGGTAAGCTATGAAGAAAAAAGTTAGTTTTCCCACTCTGAAAGGGTCAAACACAATTATTTCAAAAAACTGCTTTTTAAAATTAAAAAAGGGAACTCCCAGTTAGCTCCACCAGGCGCACTGTGATTGCCCACTATCAAGATGCATAGCTCTTTCCATCTGCTGGGTTGCTGGGCTGCCTCGGTCCCAGGGCGCTGTGTGGGCCCTGGCTGGTGGTGGTCCTCTCTGCATCCTGCCTCTCTGCAGTTCCCTGAGCTGCGGCTGTGGCTGACTCATCAGTCATCGGGAAGCAAATATCATTCCCTTGTGTTGGATAGAAGGCGTTGGGTATAAATTAAAATCAGCAAGCAGGAAGAAGTCTCAGACTCAGGTTGTAATAGTCAAGCTTCTGTTGAAAGGGATATTTGTAATTGCAAAGCATAAATTAAGGTATCTTATTAATAAGTAAAATACTTTTAAATATTTCTTTTCTAAAATTTATATGAAAATCTAATGTATATTTATTTGCGGTTAAATGTTTTAAAATTTTTGTCACTTATTTCTCATTTCATCTTGATTTTCCTATTATTAAACACTTTGGGTTTTACAGCTTGACTGATGCTTCTGAACAGATTTATGTTGTCTATTGCATATTTGTATGGAAATGTACACAATTCATTTAATTGTGGTTTTTTGTTTACATTTCTCTTGCCCTTATTTATTTGATTATACCTGAGGCACTCCACATTTGCAGTAGGAAGAAAATTTAAAAAATCAAGTAGTAGATTCATAATCAAAGTACATTTTTTAAATCTTAGATTTGTAACAAGACAGATTTCACTTACTCTTCCCTTGCTTCCTAATGCAGCAAATAGCTGACATATCAGTAAAAATGTCTTGGCTGCTAAGGGCAAGAAGAAAGCTATTTGTGGTACTGTGATAGGCAGAAAATACAGAGTTTGGTTTGAATAGTTTAATTAAAATTATCCTTCTTAAAAGCTTTTTAAAAATATTACTTAATGTTCCTGAGATAAATTACCTATAACTATGATTATAATTTACAAAATATATAATATTCAGCTGTCTACAGAATGTATCTGATAATAAAAATCCATCTACTATGAAAATAATTATTTTTTTGTAGATGAATTTACATTATCTGTCTGGGTTTAAGCATTTCAGTTTTCACAAGCATTGTAGGCATATTTTCTTTTTCTCCAGTGGGTCTTCCTAGGGCCAGCTGGGTTAAACCCTTTATATTCACAACAGTTTCATTCCTACCACATTTTTAACTATCATGCTGTCTTTCCTGTCTCCTTCTACGTTTCCTTATTGTCTTCCATCATGCAGTGCTAATACCAGATTTACAGAACATATGGGTGAATCATTCCTTTGACATACAGGTGTGGTGCGAAGACTTCCGCTGGGACCTTCTGTGGCTGTGACCTGGTGAACTGGCTAATTGAAGTGGGCCTTGCCTCCGACCGTGGTGAAGCTGTGATATATGGAGATAGACTGGTGCAAGGGGGAGTCATCCAGCATATCACCAATGACTATGAATTTCGGGATGAGTACTTGTTTTACAGATTTCTTCAAAAAAGTCCTGAACAGAGTCCTCCTGCTGTTAATGCAACCACTCCCCAGCAGGAAAGATAAAAAAGAAATGGAGCACTCATCCCTATCCCCTAGGATCTAAATTATGAAGGCGAGAACTCCAAATGAAGTCATATTCTAGCCCCAGATCTGTTACTTACCTGTGTGACCTTGGGCAAATCACAACCTCGCTGACCCTTAGGTGCCTCTTCTGTAAAATTTGATGTGTTCCCCACTCTATGCTAACATTCTGTGATTTTATGTGTATGTAAAACACACAGGAAACTGACTTAGGAAAAAGAAAATAAAAATTTTACGTTCTGAATGAAGATAATAATCAATAATGGTTAAATAATTATTTAAAACTAATTATGCCAATGTTTTAAAACATTGCTTCCTGCAGCTATTTGCTGTAATTTCAAAATCAACATCCAATTTACTATTTTTTTAAATTGCCAAATTTGGCAGGTATATTGCTGATAGGAAATAGATCTTAAATTATGACAACTTGGTACTTACTGATAGCATGTCCTAAAAAAGAATTTCACTGATTCTAATAAGAGGCCTTCTTATTATATTTTCCCCATTTCCTTGACAAATAGTACTCATTAAAAGCTGGAAACTATTTTTTAAAGTTCACCTTTTCTTGCTTTTCTATCCAAAATACTAATCTGTGCCATTAGGAGGGTAATGAGAACTTGTATAAATCTCATCATCTATAAAAATCCATCAACAGGCCCTGGCCGGTTTGGCTCAGCAGTTAGAACATCGGCCTGCGGTCCAGAGAGACCCGGGTTCAGTTCCCACTAAGGGCATGTACCTCGGTTGCAGTTTGTCCCCGGCCCTGGTTGGGTTGTGCGGGTGGCAGCCACTTGATGTGTCCCTTTCACATCGATGTTTCTCTCTCTCTCTTCCTCTCTCTCCCTCCCATTCTATCTGAACAAAAAAATGGAAAAATATCCTCGGGTGAGGATTTAAAAAAAAAAATTCCATCAACAGCCCTGGCCAGTTTGGCTCAGCGGTTAGTGTGTCAACCCATGGACCAGAGAGTCCCGGGTTTGGTTCCCACTAAGGGCCTGTACCTCGGTTGCAGTTTGTCCCCGGCCCTGGTTGGGGTCGTGTGGGTGGCATCCACTCGATGTGTCTCTCTCACATTGATGTTTCTCTCTCTCTCTTCATCCTTCTCTCCCTCCCGCTCTATCTGAAGATAAGTGCAGAAAAAAAAAATGTCCCCAGGTGAGGATAAAGAAAGAAAAAAAATATTCATCAACAGAAGTATAATTTAATCTTTAACTTTTGTGCTATAAATAATAATTTGAGCAGATTTAAATTCTATCAAAATTATTGTCATGTAATGTATCGTTTCTGGTGTTTGCACAAAGCATTACAGTGCAGAAGGATAACCCTATTAACTTTATTCCTCGCAGTTAAAAAGAAGGAAAAACTATATACTTCAAACCAAGATTTTCACACTCTTAAACTTAACATCCTACTTTTACATTTAGAATTTAGTCTTTCTTGTGTCCATGTATAAAGATCAATAAATTTGAAAATTACTAAATGTTACCCTCAGATAAGCTTTATGTTCTTCCGTAAATTAAAAAGAGATCTAGCCACATGACCTATGAACCTCTACTTATTAGGTGTCAGTTTTGGTTTAAATTATTTAAAACATGTTTTAAATATTTATCTCATACTTTTAGTGTCTCATATGTAAAAGTCATTTTAAAATAATTTATAGGGTTAAGTCATTTAATATGTAATTTTTAAAAAACCTGCATGGAAGCCTAATGTATTTAACAATTACAGGCATACCTTGGAGATATTGTGGGTTATGTTCCAGACCACCACAATAAAAAAAAATCACAGTAAAGTGAATCACAAAAAGTTTTGGTTTCCCAGTGCATATAAAAGTTATGTTTATACCACATTGTAGTTTGTTATGTGTGCAATAGCATTATGTCTGAAAAATAATGCACATACCTTAATTAAAAATACTTTACTGCTATAAAATGCTACCCATCATCTGAGCCTTCAGCGAGTTGTAACCTTTTTGCTGGTGGAGGCACTTCAATTTGTAAAAAATGCAGTATCTGCAAAGTGCAATAAAGGGAAGCTCAGTGAAACAATGTATGCCTGTAAATTATACGTCAGTATGTAGTATTAACGTGTACCCATTTTAAGTTATTATTAGGGAATGGGGATGTTTTTCCGCAGAACTATCTTGCTGCAGAACTTTTTTGTTGTTGTTTTATATGACCACATGTAACTCAGAATGCTCAGGAGATAGCATAAAAGCCTCATTGTTGTGCCTAGAGACTTACAGCCACAGCTATAGCAGTGGAGTTGCTCATTCACACACATGCAGGCAACTCAAACTCAAGTGGAGAAATGGTCGTGATGATGAATAAGTCATATTACACATGTTCAACTATTTGCACAAATGGAATCAACAGCATCTTTTTCCATGGGAGACATTAAAACAAAACCAAAAAAAGAAAACCCTGGGTCAAAATGATCTGCAGTTTCAGAAAATGAAGGCTTTTAAGAGATGTTTTTAGGATTAAGGACTTGCTAATTTTATTAAATGAAAATATTTGTAACTTTTACTCTCACTGACAAAGCAAGTTTCTCAATAAAATACCTATTTTAACCTGCATTGCCAGTGTCTTTTCTGTGAGTAATCTGAATAATGCAGAAGCCATCATAGAGGTCTTTTCTATAAGTTTTTAATGTTTTCTTAAATGGGTCTCCTGAGATTGTTCTGTTCTTTGTAACCCTGTGGGATATGTGCGCTGGGCCTTGCTCAATTGTGCACTCAGTAAACAAGTTTTATTGGCTCAATTTGAAATTGGAGTCCTTTTCACATATTTCATAATTTTTAATATACGGGGTCACAGCTGGAAAAATCATTTGATACAACTTTGATTAAAATCTACCACTTGTATACTAATCTTCAGCATGATCAATTGTTCTTTTCTTTGTTCTCAGGGAGTAATTCTATGACTAGCTTGTGCTTAAACTTCAATATTTTTAGAATAAGGTATAATGTGCTTGGCATTTTCAAAATAGCAGTTAATGATCAGTAAGATTCTAAAAGCAAGAAAAATGTAAAGCTATTTAACATGTTTTCTATGCAGCAGAGTTAGGTTTTGTTCCTTCGTATCTCATATTATGTAAAATAGTATATTATTTTAGATCACTAGACATAGGTAGTCAGGTGATGATGGTTGAAAACAGTTCAGGATTAGAAATGTTATCACTATTCTTCAGGAAAAGATAGGATGATAAATTTCTACAAGTGGAATGACAAAACCTTGAAGTAATTAAAGAGAGAAAACATTCATTCTGTAGAACCTATTTTTGCCAAATTTTATAAGTAGGCACTATATCTGTGAAATTCTAGGCTACATAATTATTTCTAGGGCAAAATTTTTGGTTGAAGATTAATAGAGCAAAGTTTTCATCACAGATCAAAGTAGCTTTCTCTAAAATACTCAGTTTATTAGATTATTTCCTTGATTTATTACATAATTGTAAATAATAAACATAATTTAAGGGTTTACCAAAGGTTAGAGCATCGCCTTTGAACCAAAGATTCGAAGGTTCGATTCTGGTCAAGGACATGTACCTTGGTTGCAGTTCGACCCCAGTTCCAGTTGGGGTTGTGCAGGAGGCAACCAATCAATGTGTCTCTCCTCACATTGATATTTCTCTCTATCTCTCTCTCTCTCCCCCCCTCCCTCCACTATATCTGAAAATCAATGGAAAAATATCCTTGGGTGAGGATTAAAAAAAAACAAACAGTCAGAAATGAAGGATACACTAACTGAAATGAATTTCCAGGAAATCAATAGTAGAGTAGATGAAGCCGAGACTTAATTGAGTAATTTTGAATATAAGGAAGCAAAAAACACCCGATCAGAACAGCAAAAAGAAAAAAGAATCTAAAAAACTGAAGATAGTCCATGGAGCCCCTGGGACAACTTAAAGTATACCAACATTCTCATCATGGAGAAGCGAGAGAGCAAGAAATTGAAAACCCATTTGAAAAAATAATGACATACAAGTCCGGGAAGCACCAAGAGTCCCAAACAAGATGAACACAAAGAGGCCCACACCAAGATACATCATAATCAAAATGCAAAAGGTTAAAGAGAAGAGAGAATCTCAAAAGCAGTGAGAGAAAAGCAGTTTGTTACCTACAATGGAGCTCCCATAAGTCTCTCAGCTGACTTCTCAAAAGAAACTTTGCAGGCCAGAAAGGAATGGCAAGACATTTTCAAGGTGATGAATAGCAACAACCTACAACCAAGATTACTCTATCCTGCAAAGCTGTCATTTAGTATAGATGGACATATCGAATTTCCCAGACAAGAAAAGGCTAAAGGACTTAATCACCATCAAGTCAATATTATATGAAATGTTGAAAGGTCTTCTTGAAGGAGAAGAACAATAAAAATATGAACAATAAAATATCTATCAACAATTGAATCTGAAACATACCAAGCAGAACAGAAGCAATCAGAACAGAAACAGACTCATAAACAGAGAACTTTTTGTTGGTTGCCAGATGGGAGGGGCATTAGGAGGGATGGGCACAAAAGGTGAAGGGATTAAGAAATACAAATTGGTCCTGGCTGGCTTGGCTCAACTGTTAAGAGCATTGGCCCTTGGACCAAAGCATCATAGGTTTGATTCCAGTCAAGGGCACCTACCTCAGTTGCAGTTCTTCCCCGGCTCTGGTCAGGTCCTGTGGGAGGCAACCAGTTGATGTGTCCCTCTCACATCAATGTTTCTCTCTCTCTCCCTCTCCCTCCCTCCCACTTTATCTGAAGATAAATAGAAAAATATCCTCAAGTGAGGATTAAGAAAAAAAGAAGTACAAATTGATTGTTAGACTGATGAATATCAAAAAGAAGGAGGGGAGCGGGAAGAGATAAACCAAAGAACTTACATGCATAACCAATGGACACAGACAATAGTATGGGGAAGCCAGGAGGGGGGTGGGAGTGGGGAGGGAAAAGGTCAATGGGGTAAAGAGGTGGGGACATCTGGAATACTTTCAACAATAAAGATAAGTTTTAAAAAAAGACTATCAGCTGACTTTTCAACAAACTTTGCAGGCCAGAAGGGATTGGCAAGATATATTCAGATTGATGAAAAGCAGGGATCTACAACCAAGATTACTCTACCTAGCCAAGCTATCATTTAGAATCAAAGGATGGATAAAGAGTTTCCCAGGCAAGAAAAACCTAAAGGAGCTCATCACCACCAAACCAGTATTGTATGAAATGTTAACAGGTGTTCTTTAAAAAGGAGAAGAGGAAAAAAAAAGATTCAAAATATGAACAATAAAATGGCAATAAATACATATCTATCAGCAATTGAATCTAAAACATAAAACAAACAAACAGAATAGCAACAGACTCATAAATGGAGTACATTTTATCAGTTGCCTGATGGGAGGGGTGTTGGGAAACTGGGTGAAAAAGGTGAAGGTGAAGGAATTAAGTACAAATTGGTTGTTACAGAATAGTCATGGGGATATAAATTATAGCACATGGAATAGTCAATAGTGTTCTAATAATTATTTATGGTGTCAGATGGGTGTGAGACTTACCCAGATGATTAAGTTATATAATGTCTAATCACTGGGGTGTACACCTGAAACTAGTATAATATTGTGTGTCAATTGTAATTTAAAATGATTTTTTAAAAAAAGGTAAAAGTGTAATAAGATATAGATGGGGGCAGATCAGCAGGATCTTGTTGAGAGTTATTAAGAATTTGGACTTATCTCAGTGACCCTTTAAAAGAGTTTAAGACTCGCCCTGGCCGGTTTGGCTCAGCGGTTAGAGTGTCCACCTACGGTCAGGAGAGACCCCGGTTCAGTTCCCGCTAAAGGCATGTACCTCGGTTGCAGTTTGTCCCCGGCCCTGGTTGGTTGTGCGGGTGGCGACCACTTGATGTGTCCCTTTCACATCGATGTTTCTCTCTCTTTTGTTCCTCTCTCTCCCTCCCACTCTACCTGAACAAAAAATGGAAAAATGTCCTCGGGTGAGGATGATAAAAAAATAAAATAAAATAAAATAAAAAATAAAAGAGTTTAAGACTCAACAATAAGAAAATGAACAATAAGAAAATAAAATAAAATAAAAAATAAAAGAGTTTAAGACTCAACAATAAGAAAATGAATTATCACTAATTTAAAGTGAACAAGCCATCTTAACAAATATTTCACCATACAGATGGCAAATAAGCATATCAAAAGGTGTTCTGCATCATGTCATCAGGTAAATGCAAATTAAAACAATGAGATACCACAACACACCTATGAGAATGGCGAGAATCCAAAACACGGACAACACCGAAGGCTGGCAAGGATGTGGAGCAATAGGAACTCCACTCATTACTGATGGAATGCAAAATGGAGGTCACTTTTGAAGAGAGTTTGGTAGATTCTTATGAAACTAAACATAGTCTTTTTTATATATTTTTCATTTTTTAAACTGCCTTTTAGAGAGCGGAAGGGAGAATGAGAGAGAGAAAAATATCAATGTGAGAGAGAAACATTGATTGGTTGCCTCCTACATGCGCCCTGACTGGGGATCAAAACTGCAACATGGGTATGTGCCCTGAGCAGGAATCAAACCTGCCTCCTTTTGGTGTATGGGACAACACTCCAACCAACTGAGCCACACCAGCCGGGGTGAAAACTGAACATACTCTTACCATACTATTTAGCACTCATGTTCCTGGGTATGTTTATCAAAAGAGTTGAAAACCATGTCTACACAAAAACATGGAGACAAATATTTATAGTAATTGCCAAAACATGGATACAACCAAGATGTCTTTCAGTAGTGAATATCAGCAGGCTAGCTATCCAGACAATGGAATATTATTCAGCAATGAAAATAAAAGCTATCAAGCCATGAAAAGACATGAAGTAATATTACATGCATATTACTAAATAAGTTAGAGTCAATTTGAAAAGGTTACATACTGTGTGTTTCTAACTGTATGATATTCCAGAAAAGGCAACACTGGAGACAATAAAAAGGTCAGTGGTTCCCAGGGATTAGGGGGAGGGAGGGATGAATAGGTGGAGCACAGAGGATATTTAGAGTAGTGAAATTGCTCTGTATGACACTGTAATTGTGGACACATGTCACTACACATTTGTCCAAAGCCATAGAAAGTATGAGTGAACCCTAATGTAAACTATGGATTTGGGGTGATAACGATGTGTCAATGTAGGTTCATCAATTGTAACAAATGTACCACTCTGGAGTGGGACGTTGATAGTGGGGCGGTGGGAGGGAGTGGGACAGGGGGATACAGGAACTTTATACTTTCTGCTTAGTTTGGCTAAACCTAAAACTGCTCTAAAAAAAAGATCTGTTTTTTTTTTTAAGTTTTAGGAGGGAAATTCATGATCAATTTTATATTCTTTTTTTTTTTTAAATCCTCACCCAGGGATATTTTTCCATTTATCTTCAAACAGAGTGGGAGGGAGGGAGACAGAGAGAAACATCGACTGGAGAGGGACACATCGACTGGCCACCTCCAGCACGACCCTGACCAGGGTTGGGGCGAACTGCAACCAAGGTATGTGCCCTTGACCGGAACTGAACCCACGAGTCTTTGGTCTGCAGGCCATCGCTCTAACTGCTGAGCCAAACCGGCCAGGGCTTAATAGATCACTTTGGTGGTAGTGATTCTTGTGGATGGAGAAAAAGAACAAATATGGGTGTAGATGAACAGTTAACTGCAGCTGTCCAGGTGAGAGATGGTGCTAGTTTGGTCTCAGGTGGTGTCGAAAGAGTGTGTGTGTCCCCGGATAAATCAATGAACTGCTTACCTTTAGTTCCTCATATATTAAAAAAGAACGGGGGGAGGTATGGAGATTGGCCAAGGATCTTAATGATTTAGGGAGAAGCTATCATTGAATCACAAGAGGCAAACAGAATTAACTGAGAACTTGAGACAGCTCTCTTTTCTTTTTTTTTTTATCCTCACCCGAGAACATTTTTCCATTTTTTGTTCAGGTAGAGTGGGAGAAGAGAGAGAAAGAGAGGGAGAGAGAGAGAAACATCGATGTGAAAGGGACACATCGAGTGGATGCCACCCGCATGACCAACTAGGGCCGGGGACAAACTGCAACCGAGGTACGTGCCCTTAGTGGGAATCGAACCCGGGTCTCTCTGGACCGCAGGCCGATGCTCCAACCGCTGAGCCAAACCGGCCAGGGCTATCTTTTCTTTTTTTAATGGCAGGCCTGTATTAAACAAGAACAACATCAGGCAATTATGGTTTTTATGAGAGAACTTTTAATAAGTAATTTCCAGGGTACTCTTTAAATGTAATGATCCACTGCTTTAGTGATAATCCTAGTTGCAATGATAGCGACTAATAAATATGGTGATGTAATCAAATACCTGGAACGGACATTTCTAGAAACCAATAATAATTACTTTTAATTGGATCTTCTTTTGTTTATATTTGCAATTTTGAGTTTTATTTGGTAATCTCAATGTAATTTAACAAAGTTTTATAAATGTTGGGCAGAAATTATTATTCATTTATAATGTTCACAATACATTATACATTAAGATTTTTTTTTTCTTTATTGGTTTTAGAGAGAGAGGAAGGAAAAGGGAGAGAGAGACAGAAACATTGATGAGAGAGAACATCGATTGGCCACCTCCTGCATGACCCCCACTGGGGATCGGGCCCACAACCTGGGCATGTGCCCCGACTGGGAATCGAACAGGCAGCCTCCTGGTGCATGGGTCGACGCTCAACCACTGAGCCACAAGGGCCGGGCACATTAAGATATTCTTAATGTAATTGTTAATTACAGTAATAATTCTCTTTCATTCTTACTATCTCCTTCCTGTTTCTGTTTTCACTGAGTGAACAGAAGTAAACAATGATGGAAATTTGAGACACAGAAATGGTATCTCCTAAAGTCTTGGTTCCCTATCCCATTTCCTAATCTCCCAGGTAAGCTCTTCTAACAATATTAGCATAAAAGCCTGCTTGAAGGGTGTGGCCAAAAAATGATAGATGATTAGAGCTAAAGGCTCACTGGTCATCCAAGTCTTGACAAAGAATATGTTTGAGTTTAATAAAAGTACATTTGCAGAATGAATACACTATGATAAGACTTAATATGTAAATCTGGAACACTTTGTTAGAGTTGGTTAATATTTGCCTAAAGCACACACAAAAAAACCTCACTATGTAAGACAATATCTTTCATTATTAAAGAAAAAATTTTCTCATAATTGAGAGGATAATACATAATTATAATAAACATAAATCCATGCATTATTTTAAATACATTTTTATTGATTTTTTTTTTAAGAGAGAAAAATCGATATGAGAGAGAAACATTGATTGGCTGCCTCCTGCACGCCCCTACTGGGGATCGAGCCTGCAACCCAGGCATGTGCCCTGACCGGGAATCGAACAGGGACCTCTCAGTCCATGGGGTGACACTCAATCCACTGAGCCACAAAAGCCAGGCCCATGTATTATTTTAATGTTTCATGCTTTACGCAGAATTGAATATGTGTGATTTGTAAAAAGTTACTGTGGCTACAAAAAATATGACACAGGTCAGCACCTGGTATAACAATTGCTATCCCATGATATATGTGCCTAATTTCAATGTTATTTTAGTTCTCGATATTTCAGCAATTATATGCAGCTTTAATAGTCAAGCTATCACTTGAATGCTATTAAAGAATAATCATATCTGCTTGCACTAGGTTTATATCATTTCCCAAGGTAATTATTTCTGACTTTGAGGGAGATTACTGACCATTTATATGATCATTAAGAACTATTATTTGACTTATAAATCCGAATTTCATTTTTTGCACACTGAGGAAAAAGATTAACAATTTTATCCACATCAAGATGTTTGTTTTGAAGGATTGATTCCATCTCTTTGAATAGTTCTTTCTCCAGTTTCTTCATGTTGTCCAACATTGTTTTGGCTCTTTCCTGAACAATTAAAAAATAAAAATAAATAAACACACATGTCTGACCAAATTCCAACCAACTTCTACAGACAAAGTTTAATTCATTCTGGTTTCTACTTCTGGTTTGGTTCCTCTCCTCCTATTCTTTTTTATTTGTTTGTTTGTTTGTTTGTTTGTTTGTTTGTTTGAGAGAGAGAGGAAGGGAGGGAGGGAGAGATAAAAACATCGATGAGAGCCCTGGCCGGTTTGGCTCAGAGGTTGGAGCGTCGGCCTGCGGTACAGAGAGACCCGGGTTCGGTTCCCGCTAAGGGCATGTACCTCGGTTGCAGTTTGTCCCCGGCCCTGGTTGGTCATGCGGGTGGCAGCCACTCGATGTGTCCTTTCACATCGATGTTTCTCTCTCTCTCTCTTCCTCTCTCTCCCTCCCGTTCTATCTGAACAAAAAATGGAAAAATGTCCTCGGGGTGAGGATTAAAAAAAAAAAAAATAGATGAGAGAGAACATCAATTGGTCACCTCCTGCATGCCCCCCACTGGGGATCAGGCCCACAACCTGAGCATGTGCCCTGACCGGGAATCGAACCAGTGACCGCTTACTGCATGGGTCGACACTCAACCACTGAGCCACAGCGGCTGGGCCCCTCCTCCTTTTCTTTAGATACAAAAGGAATAAATAAAATTATTTTGGAAAAAATCATCACTCTAAGATTGAGTTAATTTATTAACCCCAAATTGTTAGTTATTTTTAGTAGAAAAGCAAGAATAATTATGTAGAATTAGTCTATAAACAAGAAACCTAAATAAATAACAGGGCAGTTGAAAATCTGATATTAATTATGTATGGGAATGCTGCTGAACTCTGAGGCTGAGATATTTTTTATTAATTTGGATCTTCTATATTTAAAAACAATATTATCAGATTAAACAAAGGAAACAGAACAGTAATGTTCAAGGGAAGGAGCATCGAAAAGGTAAGAAAGTGCCAGGCTGTTGTGGCTTGGAGGATTGAGCCATCGTCCCATGGACCGAGAAGTCCCGGACTGATTCCCTGTTGAACCCAACTCTTTGTCACGTCTACCCTCAAATTCTATTGTTTTTCTACTATTTTATGTTGTCAATATTTCATGAATAATTAAGAAAGGCCTAAAAGAGTAACAGCTTTTAAAGTTTTATTACTTAGAAAAATGTCAATCAGCAATTTAATTTAGTTGAATAAGTCTACAAAACTCACCTCCCAGAAACAGTATTGAGGGGAAAGGAAGCTGGCAACTCTAAGGAACTAACACCAGCGATTTGGGCAGTGGGGTGGCTGCTCAAGGAGGAGTGAGGGAGAATTCCTCCAGAGCAGACTCTCTTGAAATGTATCACTGAGAAACTGGAGAAAGGCAAGAAAAACTAGAGGACTCATCGTATTTCACAGTGCTGTGCTGAGGCTGGAGGCTGAACCACGCCCCAGGGGGTGGATGACACCTCTGGCCCAGTGGACTGGGCCCTAGTCAGCACACTGGACTCCTAGAACAAACCACTAGCCTCTCAGTCCATGCCACCAGGCTACAAAAAAAGTGTTTACACTGTAGGTCAGAAGTGAAAATAAACTGGGCCCAGCTAAAGCAAGAGTAGTGTCAAGAATTCATGCAAGCCCTGGCTGGTGTGGCTCAGCTGGTTGAGTGTTGTCCCACGCACCAAGAGGTCACCAGTTTGATTCCCAGGCAGGGCACATGCCTGGGTTGTCGGCTCAATCCCCGGTAGGGTTCATGCAGGAGGCAGCCAATCGATATTTATCTCTCACATCAATGTTTCTCCCTCTCCATTCCTTTCTCTCTAAAAAGTCAACGAAAACATTTAAAAAAGAAAAAAAAGAATTCATAGCAAATAAGAGGCCTGGACAGAGCTCTCTGCTTTAAGCATAAGCAAGATGGGGGTGGGGGAGGCATGGCAACTATGTAAACATACTACAAACAAAAGTAAATAAACAATTGCCCAGAGGAAAAGGCATTTAATTCATTTAATGTAGATAGAATGTAAATACATGTACCTTGATTAAGTAAGAGGAATTATAGGCAATAAAAATGAGGAATTGGTAGAGACAGGTGAGAAAATGTATAAAATGGCCAATCTTTTCCTTCATTGCAAGGAATCAGTTGATGGTTCTGTTACAAGCCTTTAGGTAGCCCATCTATTTCCTTCTAATCTTTTTTTTTTTTAATCTCTGAGGAAGAGAAAAGAGGGCAGAAGAGGTATGGATATTATAGAATTATATGTTTATCTATATCTATCTGCCCCCAAAAAATACATCTGCTTATTTCTGGGTGATGCATTAATCTTCTATAATGCTTCCATTTTAAAATAATAAGCATTTATTATTTTTTTTAAAAGCTCCAACTCAGCCCTGGCCGGTTTGGCTCAGCGGTTGGAGCATCGGCCTGCGGTACAGAGAGACCCGGGTTCGGTTCCCGCTAAGGGCACGTACCTCGGTTGCAGTTTGTCCCCGGCCCTGGTTGGTCGTGCGGGTGGCAGCCACTCGGTGTGTTCCTTTCACATCGATGTTTCTCTCTCTCTCTTTTCCTCTCTCTCCCTCCCGCTCTATCTGAACAAAAAATGGAAAAATGTCCTCGGGTGAGGATAAAAAATAAATAAATAAATAAATAAAAATAAAAGCTCCAACTCAGTCTTATTATTTTAAATTGATAAGGTCTTAAAGCACTTTCAATTAAAATTAAACTGAGACTGTATGCCTAAGAACATTATGTAAGAGGCCAGGTTAACTGCCCTTCAGTGGCTTTGTAATTTTTGATATGAGATACATACTAAGCAAGCTACTTAAACTCTCCATGTCTTAGATTCCTTATTGGTAATAGTATCTACCTCATGAAATATTTCATGTAATAGTATCATGGTGCTAGGTGTATAATAAGTGTTCAATAACAAGTAGCTATTGATATTATGTTTAATATACTATATATGTCTAAAAGATTCCCAACACATTCTTAACCATTATTTTTAACTAAAGATAAAAAATAATAGAGCTCTACCATAGTCTGAGCACCTGAACTATTTTTAAATCTATTTGTATATGAAGGAGGTAAAGGAAATTAAAATTCAAAATATGACCCTGGCCAATTTTTCTCAGTGGTTAGAGCATCAGCCTGTGGTCTGGAGAGACCTGGGTTCGGTTCCCACTAAGAGCATGTACCTCAGTTGTAGTTTGTCCTCTTTCCTGGTTGGGTCGTGCGGGAGGCAGCCACTCAATGTGTCCCTTTCACATCGATGTTTCTCTCTCTCTCTTCCTCTCTCTCCCTCCCACTCTCTCCCTCCCACTCTACCTGAACAAAAAATGGAAAAATGTCTTCGGGTGAGGATAACAACAACAACAAAAAACCCAAAATGGGTTGATTCACATTTTCAACTATTCTTTTTTTTTTTTTTTTTTATCCTCACCCTAGGATGTTTTTCCATTTTTTGTACAGATAGAATGGGAGGGAGAGAGAGGAAGGGAGAGAGAGTGAGAAACATCGACGTGAAGGGACACATCGAGTGGCTGCCACCTGCACGACCAACCAGGGCCGGGGACAAATTGCAACCGAGGTACGTGCCCTTAGCGGGAACTGAACCCGGGTCTCTCAGGACCACAGGCCGATGCTCTAACCACTGAGCAAAACTGGCCAGGGCTCAACTATTCTTAATGATAAAACATAGAATAGAATAGAACCATACCTCCTTATTATCTATTATTTCCAATGCTTGTTGATGCTCTTGGTAGAGTGGGTGTCTTCGGTCAGGCTTAATCTTAAAATGTGGCTTCTTTTTAACTGGATCTTCAAGTTCAAATGTAGGTGAACTGGTGTCCAATAGTTGTGAAATATTCGGCACAAATATGAAAGGCTTAAAAACAGATCTAGAAGAAAAATACTTTTATTAAATTGTCATGTAGTGATATAAAAATGTTCAACATTATTCTAAATTTTGTAAGGTTCCCGCTAGTTAGAAGTTTCTATTAATTTGTTATATACTAATGTGATCCTGTCATACCAGTTATAGCCATGCCTATCTTCCCCGCTATACTGGAATCTCCTTAGGGGCAGGGGATAACACTTTATTTAGCCTTGTGTTCTAATGAATTTGACAAAAGGCATGGCATATGAACAATGTCAAGTGAAATTATAGTTCATCAGACGATAAGAACAATTCTCTCTCTTTTTAATTCCTCACCTGAGGATATTTTTCTACTTGTTATCAGATAGAGTGGGAGGGAGGGAGAGAGAGAGACAGAGAGAAACATTAACGTCATAGAGTCACATCAACTGGTTGCCTCCAGCAAGACCGCACCAGGGGACAAACCACAACCAAGGTACATGCCCTTGACCGGAATCGAAACCGTGACTCATTGGTCTGCGGGCCAACACTCTAACTGCTGAGCCAAACCAGCCAGGGTGTAAGAACAATTCTCAGTGTTATAGATTAAGGATTAAGATTTTGGATTAAGCCCTGGCTGGTTTGGCTCATGGGTTAGAGTGTCAGCCCACAGACCTAAGAGCCTCGGGTTCAATTCCTGGTCAAGGGCATGCATCTGATTTGCAGGTTCGATCCACCACCCCGGTCAGGGTCCTGCAGGAGGCAACCAATTGATGTCTCTCACATCAGTGTTTGTTTCTCTCTCTTTCTCTCCCTCCCTCCCACTCTATCTGAACAAAAAATGGAAAAATGTCCTCAAGTGAGGATAAAAAAAAAAAAAGAAAATCAACAGCAGTATTGATAAGAGGTTTACAGGATTTTCTTGAAAAAAATGTTTAATGATATGAAAGAATATAACTGAAAGATAGCAAATATAAGATCATTCCTAACATATGTGCATTAAGTTTTGTGAGAGATACTAGGGACTTAAGTCAAGAGAGTCTATACAAATCCTACTAAACTTGAACTACAGATATTTTAAATTTTACATAGGTGTATTTTCTAGATATGAATGCATAAGCAACCATCTAAATCTGGCACACTATGTCATTTACTCTTTTTATTAACTCTGATTAATCATCTAATATTATAATACTGAAATCTGCATAAGAAAACCTAACTACTTTCTTTTCTTGACAATGTTAAATATACTTGGGGAAAAAGGATGTAGGGATGACTACATTATAAGAAACTATTAACACTTCTCCAACAAAAATGAGAATAGTGCCCTGGCCAGTTTGGCTTAGTGGTTAGAGTGTTGGCCTGCAGACCGAAGGGTCTAGGGTTTGATTCCCAGTCAAGGGCATGTACCTCAGTTGGAGGTTCAATCCCTGGCCCTGGTAGAGGTCGTTCGGGAGGCAACCAATAGATGTGCCTCTCTCATATCCTTTTTTTTCCCTCTCTCTCTCTCCTTCCCTTCCACTCTATCTAAAAATCAATGGAAAAATATCCTCAGGTGAGGATTAACAACCAAAAAAAAAAAAAAAATTAGGCCCAAGGTGGTTTGGCTCAGCAGTTAGAGCATCGGCCTGCGGACCAATAAATTGTGGGTTTAATCCAGTCAAGGGCACATACCTCGGTTGTGGTTCGTTCCAGCCCTGGTGGGTCATGTGACATGAAGGCGACCAGTCGATGGCTCTATGACATCGATGTTTCTCTCGGTCTCTCTCTCTCTCTCCCTCCTTCCCACTTTATCTAATGATAAGTAGAAAAATATCCTTGAGTGAGGAATAAAAAAAAAATTAGGACAGTTATGGCAATTATGCACATATGAAAATGGTGGATGAAAACTTGAACAAAAAATGCATCCAAATTTTTTTTTATTTGTGTAACAAAAATTTAACCTGACAAAATCATTACAGACTAAAGACTCTACCCTACTCCCAGACCCCTTGCTGGTTTATAGTATTTTGTGACTTTACCTCTCAGGATCAGGAGTCCCAGTAAAGAAGTGAATACAGGGAAGGTTGGAGTCTTGAGGTAAAATAGAAACCATGCTTGCAGTAGTCAGGAATTCTCCCTCCATATTAATGCCACTTGGTTTATCTCGAAGAATTTCCATCATTGTTTCAAAAGTTATGTTTCCTAGGGAAATGATTTTAAAACCATAAAGTATGCATATATTTGTAGGTTGATACCTTGCAAATATGAACTGCTTTCTCTACTGATAAAATATAAAATGAGATATTGGTCTAGGTATAAATTAAGAAATTGACTATAAACAAACCTTGTATTATAATTATGAAGTTAGACTCATTCCACTGTTGCAAGAAAGACATTTTTTAAAATATAAAATATACAGTCTCAAACCCATTATAGCAGGTAAAAACTATGTAACTGCCTTAAAAGAACACATCAATAATACAAAATAACATTCAATCTCACTGACCTTATAAAAATGTTTAAGGTGTATTTAGTTAGCAATGAATTGATGATATCAATATTATCTGAGTCTGTTCTGAAAACCAACTATTAAGAGAATATTGTGCTTAGTTTCCAATACTATTATTCAAGATGTTCTTTACAAAATAACAAATTATTTTTTCTGTAATAATTTCTGTGCCTGAAATTAATATTCTTATAGGAAAATGTGAATTGTAGTCTGAATAGGAATGGAGACATGTGCAAGACATCACTGGTAATGGAATTTGTATGTGCATAATTATGCTAGACTACAGATGTTTAAATGTCCATTGTATGTGATAAAAATACATAGTATTATATTTTTTCTTCTGCTTTAATATGTAACGTTTGATATTTTAAGGAGGATTTTTCTAAAAATATATATATTTTAGCCCTGGCCGGTTTGGCTCAGCGGTTGGAGCGTCGGCCTGCGGTACAGAGACCCAGGTTTGGTTCCCGCTTAGGGCACGTACCTCGGTTGCAGTTTGTCCCCGGCCCTGGTTGGTCATGCGGGTGGCAGCCACTCGATGTGTCCCTTCGCATCGATGTTTCTCTCTCTCTCTCTTCCTCTCTCTCCCTCCCGCTCTATCTGAACAAAAAATGTCCTCGGGTGAGGATTAAAAATAAAAAAATAAATAAAAATAAAAAAATAAAAAAAATAAAAATAAAAATATATATATTTTATCTCTTTAGCAAACACATGTCCATGGTTAAAAAAGATCCTCACAATTCCATATTTGGAAGGCATTAACACACACACACAAATTAAAAGCCTATCATACCTTCAGACAGCTCTGCTCCTTGACATACATATCCATAGTCCAAGATGCAGTTTGGGATCTAATTACATCATGAAAAGATGAATAATCTTAACCCTACACACAATGCAGTCTTCTAAAAGTAGCCAAAACATCATGTTCTCACATGTCATAATTCTCTTCTCTAAAATTCCTCATGAATCAAATTAGAACTCCTTCAAATGCAAGCTTACTACTAAGCTTAACTGAAATGACCTTTTCCTCTCCATCTATAGGCATTCCTGATCTTTCGTCTATATTGGTCCCAGCTCTGCCATTAGATTAAAAATTCTTTAAATACAAGAATGGAATTTTTCTCTGTTTACTTCTCATTAATTCAACAATATTTATTGAGCACCTCTTAATGCCAGAAACTGTTCTAGGCAATGAAGAGAAAGACAGATAAGCAGATAGACAGATACTGATAGATATAGATATAGATTTGCAGATTTGTGACTATAAAGTGAAAGTCCCCTGATCCAATTTCAATTGAGGTAACCAATTCTAAAAGAATCTTTCCTCAAGAGTTTTAGAACAGGTTTAAAAGCTTTCCTTTGAATAAATACAAGAAATTCTCCTTACCAGAAAAAAAATTGATACCAGAAGATAGCCACTTAAAGTAACACATTTAAAATAAAAATCAAAATTTCATGGTAAATACTGGAGGAAAAGAATGAAGTCTTTAAAATGAAACAAAAATATTACAAAAATAAGTTTGCATAAGCTTATAGTTAAAAAAATTTAGGTTAAAATTTTAGTATGTTAATTCATAGAACAAAGAAAGGATCAAATGTAATTTTCCCAACAAAATGGTAAGATAATATGACTTTATTATTTGACTATTGCAGCATGATCATAAAGATAATTTTTTTAAAGGCCAAAAGGGGGAGGGTATTGTAATACTATTTTTAAAATATATTTTGATTGATTTTTTTAGGGAGAAAGAGAGAGAAACATCGATGTGAGAGCAGATCACTGATAGCCTGCCTCCTGCATGTCCCCTACTAGGGATAGAGCCCAGCTGGATTCCTGGTCAGGGCACATGCCTGGGTTTTGGGCTCCAGCCCCAGTAGGGGGCGTGCAGAAGGCAGCCAATCCATGTTTCTCTCTCTCTCTCCCTTCCTCTCTCTCTAAAAAACCAATAAAAACATTTTTTTTTTAAAAAGAGACTGATCAACAAAAATGCTGACAGTAAAGTAGAAGAAAGGTAGTATTAAATAGGGAAAGATGTTTGAATGAGGACTAATTTTATAAATAGACAGTTTATTAATGATTATCTTTATGTTTAAGACTACTTTTTCTTCCCTACTCAACCCTTGTAACTTTGAGGCATCAGACTGAAAACTCAGATAAAATGGATATCCCTCCTTCCATTCATCACAGCTTTCTACAATCTTTGCTTCATTAACCAGCTATGTGAATAAAAAGCAGTCATTTTTTTAAGAAAGCACAACTCCCCAATGTTCTTATATAGCCAATTTTATATGTTTGTACAAAGTTTATATTTCTAAAAGTATAATTCTACTAGATTAAAATAGGGCACTGACATCATTACCTACCTGAAAACCCAAGAGAATAGATTTTAAAACTACAAAAACAATAGGGTATCGATAAGGTGTTCCATTAAGTAAATGAAAACACTCAACATTTTTCTCATAGATCAAAAACAACCAATTAGTAAGTTTAATTAGCAAAATATCCCATTCACATTACCAGCACACACACAAATATCTAGAGAAAAACTTCAAAGTCAATATGAAAATCTGTAATCTAAGCTCCTACCACAATAAACTAGAAAAAGAGCAAAATAAGCCCTAAGCAAGCCAGAGGAAGGAAATAAGAAACATAAAAGCACAAATCAATGAAATTTAAAGCAGAAATAGAGAAAAATCAATGAAACAAAAATCTGGTTCTTTGAAGAGATCAATAAAATTGACAAACCTCTAGAAGGACTAATAGAAAAAGAGAGAAGACACAAATTACAAAATTATCAATATCAGGAATAAAATAGGAGTATCATGACAGACCGTGCTGACGTTAAAAGCATAAGAGAATACTACAAACAACTCTATACGTACACATACACTGACAACCTTGAAAGAAAGGGACCAATTCTTTGAAAAGCACATGCTACCAAAACTCACTTAATATGAAACATAATTTAACTAGCCCAGTAACTTTTAAATAAATTGAATTTATAGTTTTACATTCCCAGGAAAGAAATCTCCAGGCCCAGGGGATTTCACTGAAGAAATTTATCAAACATTTAAGGAAGAATTAACTCCAATTCAGACAATCTCTTCCAAAAAATAGAGGGAAGTTCCTGACTCATTTTATGAGGCAAATATTACCCTAATACCAAAACCAAAAATGGTACAAACAAAACAAAGCAGTACAACAACAACAGACCTATATCTTTCGCTAATATAGATGCAAAACTCTCGATGAAATATTATCAATAGAACCCAGCAATATATACAAAAAGTATATACCATGACTAAGATGCAAGGTTGGTTCAATATTTGAAGATCAATGTAAACTAACATTTTTTTTTTTGGTATGCACCCCTAGCGGGAACCAAACCGGGGACTCTGGTCCGCTGGCTGACGCTCTAACCTCTGAGCAAAACTGGCCAGGGCTAAACTAACATATTAATAGAGGAAAGAAGAAAAAGAATCATATTAATTGAGGGAGTTCTGAAGATGGCGGCGCAGGTAAATGCAGTATCGCGTCCTCCCACAACCACATCAAAATTACAACAAAACTACAACACAACCATCATTCAGAACTGCCTGAAATCCAGCTGAATGGAAGTCCTACAACTACGGAATTAAAGCAGCAGCCACATCCAGACTGGTAGGAGGGGCAGGGGCAGAGGGGCTGGTCCTACACCCACGTGTGGCAGATAAAAATCAGGAGGACAGCTCAGCTGGGAAGGTCCTCCCTGAGGAGTGAGGGGTCCCCGTCCCACACCAGGCCCCCAGCTCAGGGTCTCAGTGCCAGGAAGAGAATCCCCATAACTTCTGGCTGGAAAACCAGCAGGAACTGAGGCTCAGGGAGGCTGCGGCTGCGGAAGCCCAGGCAGTTTCTCTTAAAGGGCCCGCGCACAGACTTACTCATACCCGCTCCCTCTGAGCTCCAAGGGAAGGCAGCCTGATGGGCACCAGAGAACAGGAAAGAATTGAGCTGTTTGGCCTCCGGATGAGGGCTGGAGGGGCAGCTTTCTCCTGAACAGACGTGCTGGTGGAGGCCATTTTTCCTTTGGTGAGCCCTTCCCCCACAGGGCAGGCAGACAGCCACCATATCTGGGATTCCAGCAACCTGGCTCACACTTTTGGCCCCGCCCTGGTGATTCCCTGAGGCCCCGCCCCACCCAACTTTTGGGCCCACCCAAGCTGTTTCCAAAGGCTTTACCATAGAATTGGCCTGTCTTGGATCCTGATTCAGAGTTTCCTAAAATCTCTCAAACAAGCAGCATCTGGTACCTGAGCCCACCAGTGCACCTGGCACTATCAGGCCAGTGGACACCCTGTGTCAACACAGACCAGTGCACTGTAGTAGAGCTGTCAAAGTGCCGGTTGCCGCAAACAGCAGGAGCCCAGCACCATCCCCCACAGTAGCAGCCCAATCAGAGTTGAGATATACCCCCAGAAACAGAGGCTGGAGAGCAGACATCCATCCCCAGGCAACATAAGCACAGACCAGCAGCAGAGAACTATCCCCCCACACACACACAAAAAAAGAACTACAACAAAGGCTAAGCAGGAGCTGAGCCCCACTGGCCAGCAGCACTCCCCAGCCACCAGTGGTGGGACCAGGGGCTCCACAGGGCCCTGTGCAACCTAGCGGCCCACGAGAGCGGTAAGGAGCCGGGGCTCGAGAGAAACCAGTCTCAGCGAGCCCATACCTCTCGTTAAGTGACCCTAAGCCTGGCACTAGAAGCAGCCAGCCTTGGTTCACAACTTGGCTTTTCCTGGACACCTCCAAGCCCAGCACAAGAAGTAGCCATCTGCAGATCACTTAGCTTATACCTGATGGCCCTGGGTATAACACCAAGCAGTGGCTGACCTTGCCCCAGAGCCAGCACACCCAGTGGACAGCTACAGACCACATCAAAACACCACCATCCAACCACCTCCACAAGTGACGCACTCAATTAGTGGACTCAGTGGGTACCAGAGCCCTGCAGAAGTAAGTCTTGCTCTGTGTGGTGGGCCCCTACACAGCTCATCCTCCAAGGTAGCGCCTCGTGGGCACAGCCAGTCCTTGCAGCTGACCAGCCTGAGTAAACCCCTCCCACTCATGTACCAACAGCAATTAAGACTCAATTACAAGGGAAGGGTGTACAGTCTACACTAGGGGTGCACAGCGAGGGCCCAGCTGAGGTGATCAGGGAGACTGTGCCACTAGATCCTACAGGACACCTACAACAGTAGGCCACCCTACGAAGCCTAGGAGGCATAGAAACTCTGCCTAATACATAGAAACAATCACAGGGAAGTGGCCAAAATAAGAAGACAAAGAAACATATCCCAAATGAAAGAAAAGAACAAAACTCTAGGAAAAGAACTAAACAAAATGGAGATAAGCAATCTAACAAATGCAGAGTTCAGAACACAGGTTATAAGGTTGCTCAGGGAACTTGGTGAGATATACAAGGGACTTAGTGAGACCTTCAGGGAACTTAATGAGACTTCTGAGGAACTTAGTGAGAACATCAACAATATAAAAAAGGGCCAGTCAGAAATGAAGGAGGCACTAATTGAAATAAAGAATAATTTAGAGGCAATCAATAGTAGAGTGGGTAAAGCCAAGAAGCAAACCATTGATTTGGAATATAAGGAAGCTGAAAACACCCAACTAGAACAGCAAAAAGAAAAAAGAATCCAAAAAAATGAGGATAGTGTAAGGAGCCTCTGGGACAACTTCAAGTGTGCCAACATTTGCATCATAGGGATGCCTGAAGGAGAAGAGAGAGAGCAGGAAATTGAAAAACTATTTGAAACAATAACGACAGAAAACTTCCCTAACTTGATGAAGGAAACAGATATACAAGTTCAGGAAGCACAGAGAGTCCCAAACAAGTTGAACCCAAAGAGGTCCACACCAAAACACATCATCATCAAAATGCAAAAGGTTCAAGACAAAGAGAGAATCTTAAAAGCAGCAAGAGAAAAGCAGTTAGTTACCTACAAGGGAGTTCCCATAAGGCTGTCAGCTGATTTCTCAAAAGAAACTTTGCAGGCCAGAAGGGAGTGGCAAGAGATATTCAAGGTGATGAAAAGCAATGACCTACAACCAAGATTACTCTATCCTGCAAAGCTGTCATTTAGAATCCATGGCCATATCAAGAGTTTCCCAGACAAGAAAAAGCTAAAGGAATTCATCACCACCAAACCATAATTATATGAAATGTTGAAGGGTCTTCCTGAATGCAAAGAAGAACAAAAATATGAACAATAAAATGGCAATTAATACATGTCTATCAACAATTGAATCCACAAACAAAATGAGCAAGGAGAACAGAAACAGACTCACAGGTACAGAGAACTTTTTGTTGCTTGCCAAATGGGTGGGGGCTGGGAGTGTGGGTGAAAAAGATGAAGGAATTAAGAAGTACAAATTGGTTGTTAGACTGATGAACCTCAAAGGGAAGAGGGAGGGAGGGTGGGATAAGATAAACCAAAGAACTTCTATGCATATATGCACAACCAATGGACACTGACAATAGTGTGGGGAAGGCAATAGGGAGCGGGAATGGGGAGGAGGGGGTCAATGGGGAAAAAAGGGAGAAACATCTGTAATACATTCAACAATAAATATGAGATTTTTTTTTTTAAAAGAATCATATTAATTGACACACAAAAAAGCACTAGATAAACTCCAATATCTATTCATGATAACAAGGAAACAAACAAGGAATAGAGAGGAACTTCTTCAACTAAATAAATGCATCTACAGAAAGCTACAGCCAACAATATTCTTAATGGTAAAAGACTAAATGCTTTCCCTCTAAGACTTGGAAAAAGGCAAGAATGCCTGCTCTCACCATTCTTATTTAGTATATTACTAGAAGTCCCAGCGAGTGCAATAAGGCAAGGGGGCAAAATAGCACACAGTTTGGAAAGGAAGAACTAAAACTGTCTCTATTTGCAGAGGACATGATTATCTACTTAGAAAATCCCAAGGAATCTGAAAACCAACAACAACGAAAACTCTAGAATTAAGTTAGTTTAGCGAGGTCACAGAATATAAAATCAACATACAAAAAAAAAAAATTTTAACAATTTGAAATTTTGAATAACATCCTCATTAAGGAACAATTTCTTTAAGCTTTATAGAAGAGAACTAGAGACAATGTTATTTGTTTAAATTGAGATTCGAAATATTGTAAGTCCAACAGCCCTTCTAGAATCTATTCTAAAGAAATAATTTGAGCCCTGGCCGGTTTGGCTCAGTGGTTAGAGGATCGGCCTGCAGTCCAGAGAGACCCGGGTTCGGTTCCCACTAAGGGCATCTACCTCGGTTGCAGTTTGTCCCCGGCCCTGGTTGGTTGTGCGGGTAGCAGCCACTCGATGTGTCCCTTTCACGTTGATGTTTCTCTCTCTCTCTCTCTTCCTCTCTCTCCCTCCCACTCTATCTGTACAAAAAAATGGAAAAATGTACTCGGATGAGGATTAAAAAAAAAAAAAAAAAAAAAAAGAGAGAAGAAATCATTTGAAATGCTGAAAAAACTTAATGAACAAAGATGTTCACTGCAACATAATTTACAGTGGAAAAAAACGGAAACAATTAAATGGCAAGCAATAAGGTATTATTTAAACTGTGTTGTTTTATTTTTTAATACTTATTTTTATGATTTTAGAGAGAGAGGAAAGGAGAGGGAGAGACAAAAACATGGATTGACTGTCTCCTGCACACCCCCTACTGGGGATCTAGCCCATAGTCCAGGCATGTGCCCCAACCAGGAATAGAACCTGTGACCTTTTACCTGTGACCCTGGGACAACGCTCCAACTGGGCCATGCCAGCCAGGGCAGCAATAAAGTATTTTTAGTTAAGGTATTTATATTTTTAGACATAATGCTATTGCCCACTTACTAGACCACACTATAATGTAAACATAGCTTTTATATGCACTGGGAAACCAAATATTGGTGTGATTTTGTTGTGATATTCACTTTCTTGTGGTGGTATGGAATCAAACTGCAATATCTCCGAGTTGTGCCTATAACAATAATTAACGTAGTAGATCCATACTGTAACAAGAATCGTTTTTTTCTTTTTAAACATATTATTTTCCCATCAAATATTTTCAAATACTTTATATGAAAGTGTTTAATTATTGCATTAAAATTAGATCTAAAGAAACAAATAACTTTCATTTAACACAGTTGGTTGGCCACAATTATTTGTTTCCTCTCTCCCAAACCTTACTACAATGACAGTAAAGGAATAAAAAATGAAATAACTCACAAAGACAAAGAGAGCATGAAAAGCAAGAATTTCCCTTATTCCCATGATATATGGAAATAATAAAAGAAAAAGGCTTACATCAAGTCCATACTCAAATCCTCACCTGAGGATAATTTTCCATTGACTTTTAGATGGAGTGAGAGGGATAAAGGGGGAGAGAGAGAAAGAGAGAATCATCTATGTGAGAGAGACACATGGATTGATTGCTTCCTGCATGACCCTGGCAGGGGCTGGGATTGAACCTGCAACCAAGATACATGCCCTTGACTGGTAATCGAACCCGTGACTCTTCAGTCTGCAGGCCAACACTCTAACCACCGAGCCAAACAGACCAGGGTTCAAATTGTGATTGTTTGACATTGCAAGTTAAAATAAAATTCACTTTCATATAAAATAATCTAATGTTCCACCCTTAGTCAATCATGTAAGCTACCAACTTTTTTGTTTGTTTTTTTTATTGATCTCAGAGAGAGTAAGGGAGGGAGAGAAAGAGAGAGAGAAACATCCATCAGTTGCCTCCTATATGAGCCCTGACTGAGGATTGAGCCTGCAACCTGGGTATGTGCCCTGACCAGGAATCTAACATGCCACCTTCTGGTGTAGGGGACGATGCTCCAACTAACTGAGCCACACCGGCCATGGCCAACTCTTTTAAGTTAATAGAAAAATTTCAGTTTCTACATAGTATAACTATAACTTCAAATTCAAGAAAAATAACTTATAAATAACTTGTTATAGGAGTAAAATCTTTCTATTAATTTGAAGAAAATGCAGGAGGTAAAAAAAGTGCATATGAAACCAAGCCTTAATATTAAAACTAAACAATAAAGCAAAAACCTACCATACATACCTATCAGACAGATAGCTTCTGCACCTAGTGAGATTTTAAAACGATTCAAATCTAAATTCCTATAAATGACAAGTTTTAATGAAAACAGTGTCAGAACCATAACACTGCAATAATATAGCTGTTATGAAAATGTTTCCTGTATTCAAAACCTACAATTCTCAAAATGAAAGGAGGATTTACATGATCACTTGAGTAGAATGGCTATAAGTAATCCACTAGCAAGCATTGAATAAGTACTGAGACTGCAGTGGCAGGGTTCACTCGAATGAATGCAAAACACAGGGTGCAATTTCTTTGCAATTTAAACTGGTTATTTAAAATACAGGAGTGAATATAGATACAATTTGGATATACATGCAGCACAGTTAATAGCTATCAGACAGGGAGCGTTGGAAATAAGAGAGGTAAGCTCCTCCATCTAGAAAAATCATAGGAAAAAATTAACCATAATGTACTAGTAGACAATTTTACTGGAAAGACATTTATTCTTTTGGCAAAGCACAGAAAGCTGGATGAACTACAAACTTGGGAGGAAAAGTAAGTTTCATGTGAGGTGCACTGATTACTACAATCATATATGCATTTCAAATATATTACTCAATTATTTTGTAGTGAAATAAAACAGAATCAATTATTATGATGCAGTTAAAATTAATTTATAATTGTTTATTTTTTCTTCCTTTGTTTAATTACCATAAACCTTAGGATTCTTAACATTTTCCTCTCCACTTTAGTTATGTGTTGTTGTTTTTCATTTTTTAAGAAGGCCTGCTAATTTTATATCCTGAGGATTTCAATTTATTGCCAAGAAATATACAACAGTAATCTTTGTTAAACTATCTGCAATTATAATTTAATTCATTCCTTTTTAGATTTAAGCAAAAACATTAAGTACACATAACTACTAGAGCAAGACTAGGTGCTGAGAGAAATATAAAGACAAGTAAGAGAGTCCATTTTTTTCCATTTCATAGAGGAGATAAATGAAGAGCACAGTTTCATAATTTGTAAAATGAAGATAATACCTACTTCACACGTTGCTTCAAGATGATAATGTAACCACTTAGCACAGTGTCTAGTCCTTGATGTGCTTTTAATAAATGGAAGTAGGTGTAGCTGCAACTGCTACTCCTGTATCTACTTTTACAATAATAAGTCTAAAGTTAAAATCCTTAGAATAATATATTTTAGTGTTTTCTACATACCCATCCACATGAGAAAAAGATAGTTTTTATATCCTATTTATAAAATAATAAACTAGCATTAAGAAACTTTATAGAAAAATTTTCAAATGATAAGACATTCTTTTGGAAATTAAAATATAAGTAAGATATTAAGTACTTTGAAAACAATGATGTTAAGATAGTCTGAAAACATTGTTATAAATTTTTTTCCTGCCATACCAAATAACTAACATATCATTAATTTGTTTAATGAATTCCTGGGAAGCAAATATCAATCATTGACTGATCTACCCCTCAGTAGTTGCTTTCTGATTGACTTATAGAACTATATAATACTTCAAGTGAAGGAGGATATATCACATTTTTTTATTAGTAGACTGATCCTTTTAGCAGTTATCTGCCACCCAGTAATCTTCTTAAATAACAGTTACTTTTCTGGAATTATTTGGAAACAAAAGGACAAAGGTACATTAGAAATTATTTTTTAAGAGTTAGTAGTAACTGAATATAAAAATTGGAAAAGAGCCCTGGCCAGTTTGGCTCAGCGGTTGGAGCATCAGCCTGTGGACCAGAGAGTCCCGGGTTCGGTTCCCACTAGGGGCACGTACCAAAAAAAAAATGTAAAAAAAAAAAAAATTGGAAAAGATATACTAATAAACAGGCAATTTATTTAAAAAGGACAAAGTTTCAATATGCATAAGAATATGTCTAATTGTGCTAAAAAGAGGAATATATTTTTAAATAGCATTCCCTTTCTTCCTACAAAATTATCAAGGTTGAACAAAAATGATATTCTATATTGTTAAGTGTATTAGAAAATGGACATTTAAACACTGCTGGTGGAAATTTAAATGATGGCACTTTTCTGGTCGTCATTCCGGCTATGTTTGAAAGCCTTAAAACATGTATATGCTCTGGGCCCACATTCTATTTCTATAAACTTATTTTAGGAAAGTAATTATGGATGTGAGGCATTATATATAAGCTATAAATTTCAGTAGTGAAAAACTAAAAACAACCGAAATAACAGGAACTTTGTTAACTAAAGTATGATTTTTACAATCAGTATTTATTATATAATGGTTAAAATACAACCATATGGAGATAAACAAGATATGAAAAGAATAGAATTCTATGCATCTGTCTAAAAACTGAGAAAGTTCTGTATGTATTAAAATAGAATAATTTACATTGCATATTGCTAAAGAAAAGTTATGTGCATAAAAGTGTACGGCATGCTACTGTGTCTGTAAAAAAATGAGAGAAAAAAAGAATACATATACATACTTGTTGCATTAAGCATACATCATCTCTGGGAGAATAATATGGAATTGCCTCTGGGAAAAATAACTGAATAACTAGGGACACAGTAAGAGAGAGACTTCACTGTATACTCTTATGCACCTCTGAATTTTGAATCATGTGAATATATTTATTTTTACATGTAAAATAATGTCATAGAATATTAAATGACATGGAAGAGAGTTCTACTTTAATTTGGCTGAGTATGCTCTATCAGACCAACCCTCCCTTACATGCCTATAAACTCAGTATAAAATGCAAAAAATTAACTACCTCAAGGCTCTTCAGAGTGAACAAAAGCAGAAACATTCTGAAGGGTAGGTGACATTTGGACGATGATATAATGCACAGGGTAAGTTTCCCTTTCTCTGTTACAGTGTTAGCCTGTGCAAAGCCCACAGTCAATACTGTGCGATACTGGGCAGGTAGCAATAGAAAATTTAGTCTTTGTGGCCTAAAGAAACAGAGGTCAATCATAGACACTAGGAAAAGAAGAGGGAATACCATAAAGGTGAGAGTTAAAGAGAAGAACCACTAAATTCTGTGTAAAAAAAAAACTCTGCCCAAATCTCCAGCTAATTTGTGTGTGGCATATCAGCTAAAGGTAGAAGAACTTAACTGAAATTTGAGCTGCCGACCATGGGATAGTTTGTAGGTTGAGTACAAACAATTAAATTGTCTGTTAAATCAAGAGTTATTTCTTCCCTGGCCAGTGTGGGTCAGTTGGTTGGGTGTCATCCCAGGTGCCAAAGGTTGCTGGTTGGATTCCCAGTCAGGGCACATGCCTGGAGTTGCAGGATCCATCCCTGGTATGGGGCACACAGGAGGAAGCCAACTGATATTTCATTCTCACGTTGATGTTTCTCTCTCCCTCTCCCTTCTTCTCTCTCTAAAAACCAATAAAAAACTCTCTTTTAAAAAAGAGTTATTTTTGCTTAGGTGAATTTTGGTGGTTGGTGGCATTCAAGGAATTGGTTCATGTTCTCTACATTATTGAATACACTTAGGAGCTATTTGTAGTATTCCCCTATTATCCTCCTAATGTCTGAGGGATCTATAATGATCTCTCTTTTCCTGACATATAATTTGCGTCTTTTTTGAACAACAAAGAAAAAAAAAAAGAGAGAAAGAACTCATGGACATGGACAACAGTGTGGTGATTGTTGGAGAGGGGTGGGAAGAGGGCACAGAGGGAATAAATAGTGACAGAAAAAATAAAATAAAAAAGAATGATTACCCTCTCATAACTATAAAACACTTCATTCATCTTAAAAAATAGCTTACAATATCACAATGTTTTTAGTTTAAATAAAACTACATCTTTACTAAGAATAATTCCTCGAAAACATATTTTATCATACCCATATTATATCTACCAAAATAAAATTTTTCAATTTGATATTATTTAAATGATAAAATTACCTTTGTGTTTATTCAGAAGTTTGTAGCCTTCACAGTATCTGCCTGGTGAGACCGTCATCTTGGTTGTGTCAATATAAGAATATGTTGCTGCAAAATCAAACTCCTTTTTACCATCCCACCAACCTTTCTGCTTAGCATAGTTTCTCATGTCTGGATGTTCCCGATCAATCTTGGTCGTTATAGAAAGCTGATTAGAAATATTACGAACTCCCTCTGTTTTCAAAGAAGAAGAAGTGAAGGGAGGAAAAAAAGTGATATTTAACATAATGTACCGATCTGCACATTATGATTCTTCATCACTATTTAAATGTAAATATAGACTTCCAAATTTTGCACCATATGCATCTATTTATCAAATAGATAAATAAATTACTTTCTAAATTAAACTTTTTATTTTGACATATAGATTCACATGCAGTTGAAAGAAGTGATAAACAGATCCTATGTATACTTTACCCAGTTCCCCTCAATAGGAACATCTTGTATAATATTACAACCAAAATACTGGTATTGATATAGTCAAGATATAGAATATTTTCATCACCAAAGGATCACTTAAATTGCCCTTTTATAGCCACACTCACTTGTCTCCCACACCCAGCTCCTCATTAACCCCAGGCAACCACTAACTGTTATCCATTTCTACAACTGTCACTTAAGAATGTTATATAAATAGAGTCATACAGTATATAACCTTTTGGCTTTTTTTCATTCAGTATAATTCTCTAAAAATTTATTCAAGTTATTACATGTATTAACAATTCACTGCTTTTTATTGATGAGTGGTATTTTATAGTATGTATGTATATATGGCAGTTTGTTTAGCCATTCACAAGGTAAAGGACATCTGTTTTGGGCTGTCATGGAAAAAGATGCTGTAAATATTCAAGTACAGGCTCTTGTGTGAATATAAGTTTTTACTTCTCTGGGACAAATGCACAATATTGCATTTGCAAGGTTTAATGGTAGTTTCATGTTTGGATTTTTTTTTATCCTCACCTGAGGACATTTTTCGATTGTTGTTCAGATAGAGTGGGAGGGAGAGAGAAAGAGAGAGAGAAACATCGATGTGAAAGGGATACATCAAGTGGCCACTTCCTGCACAACCCCAACTGGGGCCAGGAACAAACTGCAGCCGAGGTACGTGCCCTTAGCAGGAACTGAACCTGGGTCTCTCTGGACCATGGACAGAGGCTCTAACAACTGAGCAAGACTGGCCAGGGCTCATGTTTGGATTTTTTTAAACTGCCAAACTGTTATCCAGAGTAGCTGTATATTCTTACCATCAATGTATTAGTGATCTAGTTTCCATAGTCTCACCAGCATTTGGTGCTATTATTTTTTTTCCTTCATTGATTTTAGAGAGAGAGGAAAGGAGAGGGAGAGAGACAGAAACAGCGATGAGATAGAATATCGATTGGCCGTCTCCTGCATGTCCCCCAACTGGGGATTGGGCCCACAACCTGGGCATGTGTCCTGACCGGGAATTGAACCAGCAACCTCTTGGTGCATGTGTTGACCAGACATGGTGGTGTCATTTTTAATTTTAGCCATTCTGATAGAGGTATAGTAATATCTCATTGTGATTTTAGTTCGCCTTTCCCTAATAGTTAATGATGTTGAACATCATTTCATGTGCTTTTTTGACATCTGTATGTCCCTTTAGATAAAATGTCTCCATGTCTTTTGCCCATGTTTCTAATTAGATTGTTTTTTTACTGTTGGGTTTTGAGAATTCTTTATATTTTTTAGATATTATTTTTTTATGTGAATTTGTTTTTTTAAATAGTTCACAAACAAGTTTAGAACAGAAACAGGCTTCCAAAAATATCATGTCACTAAGATATAAACAAAATGTTCATCTAAAATACAAATAGAAGAAACAATAAAAGCCTGTGCTAGCCCAGCCGGTGTGGCTCAGTTAGTTGAACACTGTCCCATTCACCAAGAGGTTATTGGTTGGATTCCCAGTCAGAGCACAAGACCACGTTGCAGGTTCCATTCCCAGTAGGGGGCGTGTAGGAGGCAGATGATGGATGTTTCGTTCTCTCCCTCTTCCTTCCTCTATCTCTAAAATCAGTGAAAACATTAAAAAAAAACAAAAAAAAAAAAACAAGCTTTGCTAAAGAGAACAAAATAAATGAAATATATCATGATAAATGAAAATTGATAATGTTTTAAGATGGATTTAGAATGATAGTCTGCCAAGTAGAAATCAATTAAATTATCCTAATGCAGTCATACTTGATATAGTCTCACTATAAAAACTAGACAAGTCATGATAGAACAAATACAGAAAAGAGAAATTTTCCATTTAATAGCTAATTGCCTATAGTTTAACTCTTTAATTCTTAGGGTCATTTAGTAAGGAAGAGAAACCAGTTGGCAAAGTTAATCTATAGCTGGATAATTAGACCCAATGATGGTGTTCATATTGGATAGCTAGCTGGGTCTACTATCTTTTTCAAAATAATATTTACTCATTTCTCTCTTCCAAGTGGCACATTTAATAAAATAAAAAGTGCTTAATGGTACAATAGGCCAATTATCACAATAAGAAAAATAGTCTAAATTCAATTATATGTATTGATTTTTTTACTGTTGTATTAAACATACATGCAAAATGTAAAAGATCCATCAAAACAACTGGCAATGACCTTTCATGAAATATAACATCCAAATTCTCCAAAACTTGAGGATACCTTCATGAAGCCTTTCTGAACTCCTCTGGCTCACAATGCCTTTTACTTTCTCTTAGTGTTTACAGCATTAATATGTCTGTACCATTAATGCAACATTTAATATTTTCACATGTGTATCTTATCTCCCTTGTAAAACCACAAGATCCAGGAGATAAGTACACAAAAAGTAGGTAATCATGCTTGAACACAAGAATGTACTCTAGTGAAAGAACATTGAACTAAGATTCAGAATCAAAAGATTTAAATTCTAAGTCCTTCACTCACTGCCTTGAGTACTTCCAATATCTGGATTTTCTCACTTGAAAAATGAGAGGAAAGTATGATCACAAAGAAACCATGGAAAACAAAACAAAGCATTCTAAAACAATGAAATTGTGTTATTTTACTATGATACCAATTTTTGAATGCTTTACTATTGTATCAACACATTCTTTCCAACCACTAACCTACAGACATCCATCCCTACCCCACCACCACTCCCCTTTTTCACCGCCATACCCACACATGATAAAATTTGGGAGTTCAGCCTAAAGTTAAAAGAGAAAGAAATAGTAAGGGATTGTTAAAAGTGGAAAAGCACTGTAAGGCAGCCAAGAGCTACTGTACAGAAAATATATACAGGTTATTTAAAATTTATATCACATATGTGAAAAAGAGATAACACCACCTTTTTCTCCTTTTCAAGAAAGCTCTTTATAGTGCTCTCTCATTGTATGCTCTTTAAAATTTTTTCATTTCCCCTGTAGTTCAACCCTTCATTGCACTGAATTATAAGTCTTGAAAGACAATCACACACAATGTCTACAATTAAAGGAATTTTATTAATTGTATAACAAATAATGAAAAGTTGTCCATACCGTGTACTTTTTCTGCCGCCCAGTACTTTCCTGCAGTCTCCAGAATCCAGGCTTCATTTCTATCAGCTATCAGGAAACTGTTGTGGTAGCTAAATGCCATACCACCCTCTGAACAATTTCCACCCTGGCCATATTTTTCTAATAAATCAACAATGACATCAAGGGCTTTTTCAGCTGTATCAGCTCTTTCAAGGCCCAATCTAAAATAAAAATATTAAAGTTCTCAGATTAAAATAAATTTCCATTATTTTGCTTAAATAATTTCATGCACATGAGATTTTATGTTTATAGTCAAAGTAAAAATTTCTTCAAGTTAACAGATAAACTGAAAACTTCAGTTTTCAGAAAACAGATAAACTGAAACCCAACTTCAAAATGATTCCTCCTGAAGTCAATTTGGAATTAAAAACAAAGATTTGAAGTCAAATAGATCAATGTTCAAATTTCCACTTGGTAATTTACTGTCAAATTACTTTATCTCTGACCCTCAGATATCACATATGTAAATAAGGATAATAACATATGTCCATGAGGTTACTGTGAGAATTTGTTATGGTCTGATAAAATATGTTAGATACTTCCAATAAATCATGATTATCAACTTTTAGCCTGTACCAGTTAATGATATTTGAGGGTCTTTACACTGCATGCCAGTACTTTAAAGCATTTTTTTACACAAACTATAAAGTATCAAAGTCCAAAAAATAAAAAATATATAAAAATAAAATATGGAAGAGTTACATCAAAATTTAAAATTTAGACAAGTTCTATAGTGCAAAAAAAACAAACAGGAGAATAACCTGACAAGGTCCATGCCCAGTAGTGCCTCTTTGTCACAAACTTCTTCTCTTCCCCAAACAGCTTCATTCCCAATGCAAACTCCATGCTCATTGGCTCCCATTTCTGCTCCCCATAACCAAGCTGGGCGACTGAGAACAACAGCATATGTTTCACGAACTTGATCAATTTCTATGTAAGTACACTGTAAAGAAAATCATAGCAGCAACCATAAATTAAAACCAAAAAATAAAAGTAGTCCAAGTCCAGAATCTTAAAAATAAATCAGAAAACATGACCATTATGAAAGAGATAAATGAGGTATAACTAAATTGAAATTTTCAATAATAAAGGCATTACCCATATTCAGAATTGACTCTGAAGCATGTATTCATTCAAATATTTGCTGAGCATCTCCTATTATAAAGCTTTGCTAAGAGATGAATCAGATACAGATCTTGCTTTCAAGAAATTAAGACTTGTACATTAACTAAGATACAACAAAAATAGGGGGCCATGAAAAAAAATGAAGCTGAGGAACTAACTCAAGCTCAGGAGGGAGATGGTTTCTAATTGTGAAAACTTGAAAAATTTTGTAAAGGAAGATGTATATGAGTTGAAGATTAAGGAAGTAACTGTCGATCTTAATGTCCAATATTTCTTGGTTAGTGATATAAGTCCCATATAGTAGCCCTTATACACAGGGTATTGCCATAGAAGCCCATCCACCTGGTATGTCTGCAGCAGTGAAAATAATGAGAACTACCAGTTTATAAGATATGCTAGACTTACATATAAAGAGACAAAAGTGTAAATGGACCCAAATAAATAATAGTCACAGCAAAAGAAAAACTGGTCTCATATACAGAATACAAATAGCATTTAATATATTTTAGTATCAGAATATCAATGAAATCTAAAAAATAAATGTTAGGCCCTGGCCGGTTTGGCTCAGTGGTTGGAGCATCGGCCTGCGGACCAGAGAGTCCTGAGTTCAGTTCCCGCTAGGGGCACGTACCAAAATAAATAAATAAATGTTAGCTATTGAAGCACAATGTAAAACTTTTACTTGCTAAATTGATTTTTTAATAAAAAATTTAAAGAATACTTTAATTGATCTGTATTTTACCAAATGACTACATAAAATTCATGTTGATAGTGTTATCACTGAGCCAAAAAAAAAATTTTTTTATTCCCAGATAATAAAACTGTTATTTCAGAATCTGGAATGACTTTTCCTATTCTGCACCAATAAAATTCCTTTTTGTCCATCAAATTCCAGCTGAAAACCCAACTCCAGGTGAAGCTTTCCTTCATCCCTAGTGTGGATAAACTCTTCCTTCTCCGCTGCTGTCACAGCTTGATGCTCTTAAATTTCACATTTAGAACATTTTACTTTATAGTGCGGTTAGCTGCATATGCATTCGATCCCTCTACTGAATTCTAAGCTTGACAGCAGGTTTTAAACCCCTGCCTCACATAACAGGCTTACATATAATAAGCATTCAAAAATTTTATCTTTTAACAATTATTATTATCATTATTATTATTATTGTCTCAGCTTCTTCTAAATCATGAAATAAAATACCAGCAGTCTACTTTTGATTCAAGTTATTTTTCAAATTTAAATTCTTGCATTTTTAGGTTCTATAGTATCTTCCAAATAGCTAGCTAATGATAGGGAAAAAAAAGGTTTATAATATTTTTAAAGAAACATATTGCTAACAAAATCTGTAATTCACTTACCTTAAGATGTCCTCTCAAGTTATCGTGAACTGCAGCAGGAAAATAAACTACCTCTTGTACTTCATCACAGAGTCTGTCTGAATTTTTTCCAAAAATAATCCTATTTTTAACTGTTGCTGGAGGTAATGCCACGAAAGTGTCACAGGAACGAGGTTCCATTTTTTTTAAAACTGAAAATCATAGAAGATTCAAAATATAAAGAGAAAAGTATTTTTAAGTACATACATACAGAAAGTTTACTTTACAAACAGGGGATATTATTGCCATATCTAATAAAAGCTATTCATTGAAGTTTTAAACTTCGTGTACTGTAGTACAAAAATCAGTAAGAAAATGAATTGGGAATGAATCTTGTAGTACAAGAATCAATAAGAAAATGGCAATGTCAAGTACCTTCTTCTAAACTATCAGTCAAATTTACCCTCTAAAATCTTTTTCTCCTGAAGTCTTAGCTGAGTCACCTTTAAACTATGTCCATATTTGGGAATCCCTATCCCTAGTTCTACTGTTGTAAAGACCATATTTTACTATATATATATATATATATATATATATATATATATATATTCTTACTATATATGAGATCCTTGAGGGTTGAGAATATGTCTTATTTTTTAAAAATATATTTTTACTGATTCATAGAGCGAGGAGAAGGGAGAAGGAGAAAAAGATAGAAACATCGATTTGAGAGAGAACCATGATGGGCTGCCTCCTGTACACTCTCCACTGGGGACCAAGCCCACGAAATCCATGCATGTGTCCTGACCAGGAATGGAACCTATGACCTCTTGGTGCATGGGTCGAAGCTCAACCACTGAGCCACACCAGTTGGGCTAGAGAATATGTCTTATTATTATTTTTTTTTAATCCTCACCTGAGGATATTTATTCTATTTATCTTCAGATAGAGTGGGAGGGAGAGAGAGAGAGAAACATCAACGTGAGAGGGACAGATCGAGACACGTGGACTGGTTGCCTCTGGCACCCTGACCAGGGCTGGGACAAACTGCAACCGAGGTACGAGGTACGTGCCCTTGGCTGGAATTGAACCTGCAACTCATTGGTCCAGGCGCCGATGCTCTACCACTGAGCCAAACCGGCCAGGACTGTCCTATTAATCTTTGTATTCTCATCATGATAACTTATAGAAAAGTCTCAGTATTATGTACCCACTATTTCCTCAAAGGAAGGAGGAAGGTGTCTCCTTTGAGCTGGAGAAGAAAACACACAGATTGTAATACTGATAAGACCAACATTTTGAAACAGACTCACTGAATCAGACAAACACAAAAAAAATCCACAAAATTTCAAATTGTTGATATTTCCAGGAAGAAGTTCATGTCCATAACTTGTAAACCCTGATTGTAAAATTTAATATCAATATTATGTCATTTGTAATTCAAAAACATCTTAAATCCTAAATCTTAGAACGCCTAAGTGTCTAAAATTTTTACTTTGCTTCCAGAATGAATACATTGTTTTATAGTTTCCTTCTTTCCTTTATTGTGTAATACCCAAACCTTAAAATGGCTTTATCCACGCATCTTAAAAACAAAATTTAAATCTTATAAATGTTTCAGTTTAAAAAAAGATAAAATGATTCAAATAAGAAAAAACTTCAGTCTGAAACTCCTAAGAATTTTTCTCTTTTTCTCAGTAATGGAGAGAGGTCACAATTGCTTGTGTTCTTTTTTGTGTATATTTTGACCTTTATTTCTTGGATCGCCTTCAATTTGTGTTCCTAGGTAGGTTATTTCATCTCTCTCTAGTCTCCTGCCTCATTCATTGGTAAATATCTCATAGGACTCTTAGGAGAATTTAGTAAGACGATGTGTAAAGTATTTTTGCACAGTACATAGAGCATAGAAGGCACTCAAATGAAAACTGTTATTGTTGTCATTCAGCAGACAAGTAAATTTCTCACGAAAGGCATCACACACACGCACCCGCAAGAGAAATTGTTTGGTGGATTCCCTACAGCAGCCAGGTCCGCTAAAAACCCTGTAGTCTCAGGGCCATCAAGCGCACTAGGAGATCTGCGCTCTCCAACGGGTCTTGGGGAAGCAAAGCTAACACGCATCCTAGTTAGGAAGGCGCCTAGCCCATCCGGAGGGAAAGCCTGAGAGCCTTTACGAGCCCCTGGTGTGTATTTATCACTCAATAAATGTTCATTGAACATCTTTCTGCACCAGGCACCGCACAGCTGGTAACAAGACAGACAGTCCTTGCTCTTGTGGAGAGGACATTCTATTGTATATGCTTTGGTTCACCAACTGCTATCGGAAACATCCTCACAAACATGCTACATATCGCGAAAATTACTATTTCCATAACATAGATGAGAAACTCGGTGCAGAGAAGTTTATGTTAACTCGAGTCAGAGTTCACAGAGTAAAAGGATCGAACTTCAAACACGTCCTGCAGAAGAGCCGCCGCCCAGAGCATTCGGGGGCGTTGAAACCGCAGCCCCGGCAGCTGTGACCCGGAGCCCCTCCCAGCGGACCCTCGGTCTGACCGCGCCGCTTCCGGTCTCCCTACTCCCTGCCTCATCTACGCACGCCCCTCCCCGTGCACGCCCCTCCCCGTGCACGCCCCTCACCTGGCCTCCGAGCGACCCAAAGAGAACAGGGGAAGGGGCGAACCCTGGCAGGTGGAGGCGCTAGCTGCCGGAAGCTGTTCCCTTTGATCCCGGAAGTCCCCCCTCCCGAGAGAGGCGCAGTTCCGGTGAGGCGGCAGAGTTTGTTTACGTTGCTCTCAGATCTAGCGGCTGCTTTCTCTGGCTCATCCGCCAAGATGGGGAAATCCTTCGCCAATTTCATGTGCAAGAAGGACTTTCATCCCGCTTCCAAATCCAATATCAAAAAAGTGAGTAAGGGGAGGTGGGGAGGGTGCTGGCCCTTTGACGGGGTTCCCCAGGGGTGCTGGAAATGGGAGTGGTGGTGGTGTCTCTAGGGTCCCTGGGGCAGTCGCCTCGTCTCCAGGCCTAAAGCTCTGGTGCTCTCGCCCCTTCCCCGCTGAGAAAGTCGTTGACAAAGCTGGCCCTCGACGTTTAGGCGGCCCTAGTCAGCGCTGTTAGCAAGAATGTAAATCCATAAGATACGGTATGAAGACTGAGAATAGGGTTCCTCATTACTACCCTCAGCAGATTCTGGTTTTGCCTTTTCGAACCCCAGGGATCACGGCTTCGGAGCGCCGTTATTCTGTACAAAGAAAACTTCCTCTTTATTTAAGATAAGTAGCTCTTAAAACGGAAATAAAGTCACCCACTTGCTTTCTCTTTTTATCCTACCCCTTAATTTAGCGTCTCTGATGACCTCATTGAAGTTTGGTTTTTTAAGTAATCAATTACATGTCTGCTAGGTGCAGTGAAGAAAAACTGTGCTCAATATTAGAGTAGTGGAAAGCAGAGATGAAGTAGGAAGAGGCTGAGCATTGGAACAGACCTAGATTCTAGTTATTCCAGCAGAGTCACTTTTGGCCCTGACACCTTGCGCAAAATAGTTTCCTCATTCCAGTCACCTTATCTATAAATTAAGAATGATCAGTATCAATTGCCTTAACTTGTGAAATTGTTATAAGGATTAAATAAGATGGTTTAGCTAAAGGCTTTGAAACAAAGTACAACGGAGCAATGTGTCCACCACCGTAGAGGAAATGCTCAATGAAATGTTAGAGTTTCATTCTTGGCCTATGCCTTGCTAACTCTATGTGATTTCCCAAGCAATCACATCCAATTCCATAATTTTGACTACTGCCTCTTTATTCCTGACTCTCAAATCTACAGCCCCAGGTCTCTCCCCCTAGCTCGAGGCACCTCAGAACAATTATATACTTGACAATTTCATTTTGATATCCTATAGGGATCTCAAACTCAACATATCTGAAATGAACTTATCTTTCATCCAAAATCTGCTTTTATGCTTCCTATCTCATATGAGTAGGAAATATAGGTAGTAACACAGTCCTTCACCCAGTCATCCCAGCCAGAAATTAAAGATTCAGCTCTTGCCCATCAACCCTTTATCTTGTCAGCAAATAAATTCTGTTGGGCTTAGCTCCCAAATATCTTTTGAGCCCTCCTCTTTGTCTACTGTCTGTATCTTAGCTTAGACCCTCATTATCTTTCACTTGGACTGTTATGTTTCCTAACTGGTTTTTCTGCCTTGAGTCTTGACCCCTTTCAGATCTGTTCTCTATATAGTCATCAGAATATTTAATTTAGCAGCTTTACTGAGATATAATTTACATACCATAAAATTACCCATTTAAAGTACACAATTCGCCCTGGCCGGTTTGGCTCAGTGGTTAGAACGTCGGCCTGTGGACCAGAGTCTCGGGTTAAGGTCCCACTAAGGGCACATATCAGTTGCAGTTTGTCCCCAGCCTTGGTTGGGGTTGTGCAGGTGGCAGCCACTCTATGTGTCTCTCTCACATCTATTTTTGTCTCTCCCTCCTTTTCTCCCTCCCACTCTATCTGAAGATAAATGCAAAAATATGTCCTCGGGTGAGGATAAAAAAATAATAAAATAAAGTGCACAATTCAACCGGCCGGTGTGGCTCAGTGGTTGAGCATGGACCGGTGCACCAGGAGGTTGTCGGTTTGATTCCCAGTCAGGATACATGCCCAGGTTGTGGGCCAAATCCCCAGTGTGGGGCATGCAGGAGCGGCCAGTCGATGTTCTCTCTCATTGCTGTTTCTATCTCTCTCCCTCTCCCTCCCTCTCTATCTAAAATCAATAAAATAATAATAATAATAATAGTAATAAAGTGCACAATTCGCCCAGCCAGTGTGGATTGAGCATTCTCCCATGGACTGAGAGGTCCAGTTCAATTTCCCATCAGGGCAGGTTTCAGGCTCAGTTCCCAGTAGGGGGCATGCAGGAGGCAGATGATCCATGTTTCTCACATTGATGTTCTCTCTCTCCCTTCCTCTCTCTCTCAAAAAAAAAAAAATCAATAAAAACATATTTAAAAATAAAGTGCACAATTCAGTGGTTTTTAGTATATTTATGAATGTATGCAATCATTACCACAAACAGTTTAAAAATATTTCTATCACCCTCCTCCCCCAAGCCTATATCTGTTAGCAATTCCTCCCCATTTCTCCTTAACCTTCCCTCCTCTCCAGCCATAGGCAACCACTAATCTGCTTTGTTTCTGTAGATTTGCCTATTCTGGACATTTTATATAAATCATGAAATATGTGGTCTTTTGTGAAATACTGGCTTTTTTCACTTAGCATGATGTTTTCAAAGTTTATCTGTGTTGTAGAATGTATCATTATTGCATTCCTTTTTATTCCTGAACATTCGATTGTGTGGATATAGCACATTTATTTGTCCATTCATTAGTGGATGAATATTTGGGTTGTTTCCTTAGAGTAGTCTTTTCAAAGCAAAAAGCCGACCTTGTCCCACTCCTTATTGAAATACTACAGAATTAAGTGCAAGTCATCTGGCTCCAGTTTCTTTTTCCTTTTTTGTCCCCTACTGCTATTCTCCCACCTCAGATTCTAATAATATCAGTCTATTTAATTCCAGTTTTACACCTTTGGGCCTTTGTCTGAGTTGTTCCTTGTGCCAGTAATATCTTACCCTGTTTTTCCCTTGGCAAAATTTTTGATCCTCTTTAAAACTATTTAACATGTATGAAGTTACTTGTGTACAGGGTTATTTATTGCAACAGAATTTTTAATAGCAAAAGATTGGAAGTTTCTTAAATACTAAGTTTCTTAGTACAACAAGAGATTGGTTAAAATGATGGTATAGCCCCACAATAGAATGATATTCAGCTCTGTCCCCCCCAAAATGTAAGAAGGCATTTTGTTGTTTACTGATCTTGGAATGATCTCCATGGTATAGAATTTAATTTTATACATATTTTCTGTGTATATGCAGTATGTGTTACCATTTATGACAAGAGTGAGAAAAGAATATGTGTGGCCTTAGCTGTTGTGGCTCAGTTGGTTGGAGCATCGTCCCCTACACTGGTGTGGTGGGTTCAGTTCCCGGTCAGGGCACATGTAGGTTTCAGGCTCTATCCCTAGTTGAGATGCATTCGGGAGGCAACTGATTGATGTTTCTCTCTCATATTGATGTTTCTCCCTCTCTTTCTCTATCCCTTCCCCTCTTTCTAAAATCAATAAACGTCCTCAGGTGAGGATTTTTATTTATTTTATTTATTTATTTATTTTTTATTTTTATTTTTTTATCCTCACCCGAGAACATTTTTCCATTTTTTATTCAGATAGAGCGGGAGGGAGAGAGAGGAAGAGAGAGAGAGAGAAACATCGATGTGAAGGACACATCGAGTGGCTGCCACCCGCACGACCAACCAAGGCCGGGGACAAACTGCAACCGAGGTACGTGCCCTTAGCGGGAACCGAACTCGGGTCTCTCTGTACCGCAGGCCGACGCTCCAACCGCTGAGCCAAACTGGCCAGGGCAGGTGAGGATTTTTTAAAAAAGAATGTCTTATGTACATGGGGGGCAAAAGTAGGTTCACAGTTGTTCGTATGGAAAATAATACAATAATTAAATAATACAAGAATAAACTGTGTGTTTTGCATACTCACAACTGTAAACCTACTTTTGCCCCACCCTGTATATTCTTTTATGTATATGTGCATTAGAACATCTTTGGAAGGATATAGATATACAAAAAATGGGTAAAATTGGCTACCTGTGAATATAGTTACTTAATTTTTAAAAATTAATAACTTTTTAAAACCCAAAGTTACTGTAAAGCATTCCATTGTACTAGCCTTTCTTCCTGCTCCCTCAAGTCAATCACTGTCTTGTTCTATTTCATTATCTTGTACATATTTCTGTTATCAAAATATCAATTTTTTTTTTTTATCCTTATCTGAGGACATTTTTGCATTTATATTCAGACAGAGCGGGAGGGAGAGAGGGTGGAAGAGTGAGAGAAACATCAATGTGAGGGAGACACATCGAACTGGTCACCACCTACACAACTGGGGCCGGGGGCAAACTGCAACTGAGGTACGTGCCCTCGGTGGGAACCGAATCCAGGACTTTCTGCTCCACGGGCCAACACTCTAACCACTGAGCAAAACTGGCCAGGGCCAAGTATCAAATTTTATTGTTATTATTTATTTGTATAATTCACATATTTTATTTTTTATTATACATAGCTTAAAATTACAGAAAAGTTAGTTTGGTTTTCTGTTAGTAGATTCTGAGCATTTTGAAGGCAAGCATATGCTTTATTACTTTTTATTCCAGCCTGTGATAAACACTGTATTTAAGCTCTTGAGCAATTGAGACAAGTAAAATACTTTGTGAAATCTAAAGCAAATAAATGGTTATTATTCTGTTAGAAATAATATGTTATTCATGAGACTATTATTAATATGTTATTCTGCCAGGCATTTCTCTGCTTCGACTGTGTTTGCATTTTGAGCCACAGTGAAAATTCCAAACATATGACTTTTACTGCCTATCCCAAGTGTAGGTTTTTCTTCTACTATATAACAGTACATTGTTAAGTATGAAATCTGGAAAAAACTTTCAGGAACTTATACCAAAATAAATTTCTGGTATATTCTGTCCCTGAGGGGTTCTCTTTTCATTTCAAATTTTGCTTTTATCTTCATATTAATCTTGTTCAAATCTCAAACTGTGTCCCCATAGAACCTTCCTATCTCAACACTATTAAAATACTAATAGCTACATTTTTTTTTTTGCTTCTTCTGAAGTTGAATAATAGCAGTCTTGCCCCACATCCTTCTCCCCACACTCATCTGCCCTCACCCACAGTTAATAATTATAATTTTATCAGTGTAAGTATTTGTCCTCAAATTTACCTTCTTAAAACTTAGCATGTTTGGAGAAAAAGTTTTTACTTTTTGTTTTTGTTGAATGGTGGTCAGATACTTTGTCCTTTATTCTAAAGGTGGTGGGAAGGCATTGGTACCTTTTAGACTTATAAGTAACATGAGTAAATAGCCTTGAATAAGTTGTGTGGGCTTTTTACCTTCACCACTTTTATGGTTTTGAGAATTTCACATAGGAACACATTCAGCTTATGATGTTGGTGCCTTTCAGACATCTGATGCACTTCTTTCTTGTCTCTTTGTTTCTCTCTTGTCTCTTACTTTTTTTCTACAACTATCTTTCATTTCCTTTTCTTTTTTCCTCTTCCTTGTCCTTTATTTCGCCTCTCTTGGGGTAACAGTGACACCCATTGGCACCCATAGCCATTGTTTAACCCTACTGGTTTTAGCCAGTATGTTTTCCAGTCTAGACATATCACATGTAGAGAAATGGTTGTTCTCCTCCCTGAAATAACACAGAGACTGAGTACAAAAAGCTATTGTATCACAGGTGTTCAGAGTGGTTCTCAAGGTTGGCATTTTTGCTTGAAAGTTTAGATCCTTTGAGTGGTTGGACTTAAGGACTTGTACAGAGGCACAAATCAGACTTTTCAGCTGTTATTTTGTGATAGTGTCATTATGACCAAAGTAAATTATGTTGTAAACTATATACAATAGCATTTTATTATAAAAGAAAAGCAAACTTCCTATTTAATTTAAATTTTTTATTTTAGGTATGGATGGCAGAACAAAAAATATCATATGATAAAAAGAAACAAGAAGAATTAATGCAACAGTATCTTAAAGAACAAGAATCATATGATAATAGGTAAGAAATTTCACTATGCTGGTGGTTTTATTTTATTTATGTATTTAATTTTAATTTTATGTTGTTGTTTTTTTAATCCTTACCTGAGGATATGTTTTATTGATTTTTTTTAGACAGAGATGAAGGGAGAGAGGGGGGTGAGAGGGGAGAGACAGAGAGAAACCTCAATATGAGAGAGAAACATCATTCGGTTGCCTCTCGTACATGCCCCAGCCAGGGATCAAACCCACAACGTAGGTATGTGCCCTGACCAGGAATTGAATCTGCCACCTTTTGGTGTACAGTGCTACCTCCAACCAACTGAGCCACCTGGCCAGGGCTATGCTGGTGATTTTAGAACAATGTTTTGCACCCAGCTGGTGTGGCTCAGTGGTTGAGCATCAATCCATGCACCAGGAGGTCACCAGTTCAATTCCCAGTCAGAGCACATGCCCAGGTTGTGGGCCAAATCCCCAGTGGGAGGCATGTAGGAGGCAGCCAATCGATGTTCTTTCATCGATGTTTCTCTCTCTCTCTCTCCGTCTCCCTTCCTCTCTCTCTAAAATCAAAAGAAAAAAAACTTTTTTTTTAAAAGGATAATCTTTTGCGTGAGAATGAGTGCTTACTAAATCATATGGTAAATTAGCCTTTTTGAATTGAATGTCTTAATGATAGGATTCTATTCCCTGTGAACTATCTTTACTCTTATATTTATAGATGGCCACTTACCCATAATTCACATAAAATATATTGATGTGACTCTATATATAGCCTATGATCAAGTCCCAACTTAAGCAAAGCTTAGAAGAACAATAAAAGTCTACACTGAAACTACTGAGACCTCTCACAAAGATATTTCTTTAAAATACACTGAAATGAAAAGATGCACAGGAAGCTTCAAGAAGTAAAGTGAAGTGTCTTTACTTGACCTACATGTAATTATTCTATTCATTGCAGGATTCTGGCTAGAGTTCTTCGTTGGTTTCTTCCAGCAAAGTACCTGCCCTTTAGCTATTGTCATTTTATATGTGTATTTGCAAGTCTACCTCTGAAGATGGTTTTTCTTGGTTAATCAAGCAAGTGAATAGTGGTGCTTTAGTTACATGGAGCATACTCTCACTTCTACTCAGTCCTGTTTTTTATCAAAATACAGAGCTTAAGCCCTGGCCATTGTGGCTCAGTTGGTTGGCTATTGTCCCATGCACTGAGAGGTCACTGCTTCAATTCCTGGTCAGGGCACATGCCCGAGTTGTAGGCTCAATCCCCAACAGGGGGCATACAGAGGCAGCCAATTGATGTTTCTCTCTCTCTCCTCCCTTCCTCTCCCTCTAAAATCAATAAAAACATATTTTTACAAAATACAGAACTTAAGCAAAGTAATACTGAACTATTACTACTAACTATTCTCTTTAAAATAAAGCATATTGAGAGCAAAAATTAAAGAAATAATACTTTTAGCCCTGGCCAGTTTTGCTCAGTGGTTAGAGCGTCGGGCCTGTGGTCCCCAGAGACCCAGGTTCAGTTCCCGCTAAGGCCATGTATTTCAGGTGCAGTTTGTCCCTGGCCCTGGTTGGGTTGTGTGGGTGGCAGCCACTCGATGTGTCCCTTTCACGTCAATGTTTCTCTCTCTCTCTCCCTTCCACTCTGTCTGAACAAAAAAATGGAAAAATGTCCTCGGGTGAGGATAAAAAACAAATAAAAATAAATAAATAAAAAAGAAATAATACTTTTAGTTCAATTAAGTACCATTCTCACTATTTTTATTTAATCTGGTTAACTTTTATTGAGTACCTACTTCATGCAAGACAACAAAGGGTGTAGGGGCCTATGAAAGTGTGATAACAGTTTCTCTCTACCCTCAAAAAAATCTAGAAAGGGATATATATATATGTGTGTGTGTGTGTGTGTGTGTGTGTGTGTATATATATATATATATATATAATGTGTGTGTGTGTGAGTGTAGTTTTTTTTTGTGTTTTGTTTTTATCCTCACCCAAGAACATTTTTGCATTTATCTTCAGATAGAGCAGGAGGGAGAGAAGGGGGAAGAGAGAGAGAGAAAAACATCGACGTGAGAGACACATCGACTGGTTGCCACCCACACAACACCAACTGGGGCCAGGGACAAACTGCAACCAGGATACATGCCTTTAGCAGGAAACGCACCTGGGACTCTCTGGTCTATGGGCCAATGCTCTAACCGCTGAGCCAAACCATGTATTAAAAACACACTGCTTTAAAAACTATAGCATGTTAATATAGGACAGAGTAATTCTATTTGGGATAACAAGGTAAGACTTCAGGAAAGAGGTGACATTTAAGCTGAACTATAAAGAATGATAAGGATTTACATTAGTGATTCTCAATTGAGGGCTATTGTTGCCCCCCTGGGGACAGGTGGCAATGTTTGGACACATTTTTTATTGTCACAACTCAGGGGTTAGGTGCTACCAGCATCTAGTAGGTGGAGACTAGGGATGCTGAAAACAGCTTACAATGCATGGGACAGCCCCACACAACAAAGAATGATCTAGTTGGAAATGTCAATAGCACCACCATTGAGAAACCCTGATTTACATGTAGTAAAAGCTTATTAAAGATCAGTACAGTGGGAAAGTAGAGGGGGTGTTCAGGAAACGGTCAATAATTTAGTTAGACTGATAGAGATATAGTGTAGGTAGAAAAGTAGCTTTGTGGTGTATCATAGTGTGTTTATTCTTTATTTTTAAAAACAAGTTATTATTTTTCTTTGGTAATTAGTAAATATTTGAAGTTATGCAAATATCCTGTTTCTCCTAGAACTTTCGCCCACTAGTTTTAGCGTTCATTGGTGGATCTTGCCTACATCAGTTATTGCTGTGGTTTTCTAACAGTGATTTTCTGTTTCTCTCATTCCTGCTAAATTTTTTACTTTGCATTGCTCTGGAAAGAAACAATTTCCCTTTCTCTCATTTAATTATTCATTTAATCATTTATTTCTATCAGTGTGGACTTAAAGTTATTTCAGGTTTCATCTGAGTGGAGTAAAGTTTTAGAATTTTATCTCTAACAAAAATACCTTAATTCCCTTTGGGTTTTTAGAGGTTGGGGGACAGTGATCTGTAATTTTTTCCCTCCTACATAAAATTGTTAACCTTACATCTTATTTTATTTAGATTGCTTATGGGAGATGAACGTGTAAAAAATGGCCTTAATTTCATGTATGAGGCCCCACCAGGAGCTAAAAAAGGTACATCATTTTTTTTTTTTTTAAGTCTTTGATGTGTTTGCAACTAAAGTTTGAGGACTGTTATGACAGACATTTTTTAAGTTGCTCTTTATCTTTTAAAATTGCTACTATTTACCCGGCCAGTGTGGCTCATTGGTTGAGCTTTGACCCATGCACCAAGAGATTGCTGGTTCGATTCCCAGTCAGGGCACATGCCCAAGTTGTGGGCCAAATCCCAGTGAGGGGCATGAGGTAGGCTGCCAATCGATGTTCTAGCTCATCGGTGTTTCTATCTCTCCTTCCCTCTCCCTTCTTCTCTCTCTAAAACCAATAAAGAAAAATATGTTTTTAATAAATAGATAAAATTGCTGTTATTCTGTAAAAATAATTTTTGAAAATGCTGTAATCAATAGAATAAATACTAAAAATATTTGTCTAATATAGTAATATTTCATGACTTGTTTAGGAAGGAAAACGATATCAGCTGAAGTGTATTTATTCTTTTATAATTTATGTATATATCTTTAGTCCTTACTGAATGTACTTGTAAATAGAAAGCAAAATATTAACTGTCAATAAAAAATATAAAAGTTTAGTCCTGGCCAGTTTGGCTCAGGGGTTGGAGCATCGGCCTGCAGACCAAAGAGTCCTGGGTTTGGTTCCCTCTAGGGGCATGTACCAGAAAAAAGAAACGAAAAATATAAAAGTTTAAATATTAGGAATTACATGCTTATTAAATACAATTTCTTATTTAATATTGTATTTTATTCTTCAGTGATTTGAATTGTATATTAAAAACCAGTAAATTCTTACATGTTACATTAAGTATCATATCACATTATAAAATATGATAGACTTTTATGAAGTTTTTAACTTGATCTACGTTTTTTCTCCCCATATTTTTGATATGCAATCAAGAAAATAAAGAGGTAAATTATTATTTTCTATGTTTGAATTTACTTGCAATAGATTGTAACTTTATGAAAAAATTGAAAGACTTTTATTTTTTTAGAAAGAAGAAACAGAAGGAGAGACCGAATACAAATTTGAATGGCAGAAAGGAGCCCCACGAGAAAAGTAAGAACTGGTTTTCTTTAAAGATAGAATATATATCATAAATTCATCTGATATCCCATTTATTTTGTATTGTCTTTTTTATTCACTAAAGAAGGCATCTAATATGAAATGGTATTTTCAGTGATTTGTCTTATGCAATTAATTTGCCTGATCATAGTCTTTAGTTTTATTTTATTTTAATTTTTTAATTACAAATCATTAGACTGGACACTTAATAACTAAGTGGTATTTGGAAATACTAAACAGATTTTATAGTTCTATATATTTATTACAGTTATATATTTTGTAGTGTTCCCAGAACTATAAAACTGTTTTTCAGAAAAACTGCTATTTATTAAATTATTCTTAATATTGTGTTTGTACATTTTTCTCTACCTAATAGGTATGCCAAAGATGACATGAATATTCGAGATCAGCCCTTTGGTATTCAGGCAAGTAACACATATTTTACTCTGTAAGAATAATTTTTATTTAATAAATGCCTCTTAATATTGTTGTCCAAAAGGTATTTAAGCTGAGAGGGGGCTCTTTGGGTATTTTTTTTTTTTTCTTCATCACCATTTATCACCTCTAATATGGTTTCTATTTATATCAAATAATAGAAGGGCTAGGGGAGAAAACATAAAATGTAATAGACTGATGAAAGATAGAAATCAAAATTTGTAGTGAGGGTTATAATGATAATGGTCTCTGCAGTTTTCAAGGAATTTGGAGAATTAGCTCAAGGTCCAGAAAAGATGCAAAGTTATTTGTTTTGAACTGGGACAAGCTATTGTCAGAGAGCCAGATCCTTGTTATAAATAACATTTTTTGGAATACTGCCAAGCTTACTCATTTGCATGTTGTCTCTGGCTGCTTTCCTGCTACAATGGCAGAGTTGAATATGTAGTTGCAACAGAGACCTCTGGCCCATAAAGCCTAAAATATTTACTGCCTGGCCCTTTACAAAAAGTTTGCCAACCCCTGGTTCAGGAAATTGAAACTTTAAAGGTTAACTTTTTAAATTTAGAGAATTTAAGATTAAGCCATGACTTAATTATTATTATTATTATTTTTTTAATTTTACCATTTCTTTTTGGTTACATTGTTTTATTGCCATGAAATAACAGTCAAAAATAGATAGAATTTAGCTTAGCTTTTAGGCAGAATTTATAGTGAAAGATCTTAGTATTTATGTTAAATTACAGCATATAATTATGAAGTCTCCTTCTCTGGAGATCCTTTTTTTAAAAATATTTTTTATTGATTTTTTTTAGAGAGACATAGAAACAGTAATGTGAGAGAGAAACATGGATCGGCTGCTCCTGCAAATCCCCCACTGGGGATCGAGCCCACAACCTGGACATATGCCCTGATGGAGAATTGAACCAGGACCTCTCAGTCCATGGGACGATGCTCAGTCCACTGAGCCACCCCGGCTGGGCTCTCAGGAAAGCTTTTAAAAATTAGAATAAGTTAATTTAAACTCTATCATAGAGTAGGGAGTCAAACATTGGTTAGATTTTTAGTATTTCAATAACCAAAATAATGTTCACTGATTTTCAGGTTCGAAATGTGAGATGCATTAAATGTCACAAATGGGGTCATGTCAATACAGATCGAGAATGTCCTTTGTTTGGCCTTTCTGGAATCAATGCAAGTTCAGTTCCCACTGATGGCTCAGGTATGCATTAGACATGATTTATTTGTTTGTTTTAGAATGTATATCGAGGACAAGTAAGGAAAGATAATATACCATTTTTCTTTAGTCTTTCTGGGTATTCTGTTTTGGTTGGGGATTTTGGATTAAGGCACATTTCCAGAATATTATGGTCAATGGGAAACTCTGATTATATGTTTTGAATTTGAAAGGCAATATATTAGAATTAAATTTAATGTTTCTAGCCAAGGGCCTCTAGAAAGACATATTAAACATAGTTTATCAGGTTAATAACCTAAAAATAGCAGGAAGAAATGGTTATTTCTCATATTTATGTCCTCCTGAATTATAAAAGTAGGTTGGTCTAGAAGCTTCAGAAATCACCTCGTTTTAGTTCAGGGATAAAAATCAAAACTGAGTTTAAAAAGATGTTAACTATGTTAAAATTTGTTTTTATTTGAAAATTATTTACCTTCCTACATATTATTGTCTACTTAAGAAAGATTGATCTAATTTGTCTTGTATCATTTGGGTTCTTTTTATAAAAAGGTATTAAAACAGAAGTTTTAACTTAAATTTATCAGTGCTTTGTTAGTATATTATTGAGATAGCCACACTAATCCAACCATAACTCATAATAAATTATAATAGAAATAACCTGCTTAACCCTATATCATTACACAAGTAATTTCACTTATATAAACTTCAACTCTTCATTTTATAATTAGGACTTGATAGTATAATTCAGGAGATTTTCAACATTTTTTAAGCAGCTATAAAATCTTTTTTTTCTTTTTGATATTTTAGAAAAGATATCTTATATGAAACCCAGTATATAGAACATATAAAGGCAGAGCTGCTCTGTTGAAGCAAATGTTCTGGCCATGAAGCCCCATCCTCAGCTCATCTAAGCCTCTAATGCACTTCTCTCCCCCTCCCTTTCTTGATTTTTTAGATAGAGAGAGAGAAACATCAATTGGTCACCTCCTGCATGCTCCCCACTGGGGATCTGGCCCACAACCCCCCATGTGTCCTGACTGGGAATTGAACTGGTGACCTCTTGGTGCATAGGTTGATGCTCAGCCACTGAGCCACACCAGCTGAACTGATGCATCTCTTTATACTCCCTGTGGTTTCCACTGCTACCTCTGAGCCCAGGGTTCACCTCGTCAGCATATGACCTTCACTCTCTAGTCTATAATTAGAGATCCTGCTTTCTTCCAGCAAGCCAAATGTAGGCTTTAGGATCAAGATGCCAGTTCTTGTATTAGGAGTTTAGAAATTTGATCCATTATCAAATTTGACACTATTTCTTTTTTTCTTTTTTTTGAGATATCATCTCACACCTGCTAGACTAGCTATCATAAAAAAAAAGAAAAAAAAAAGAGATAATAAGTGGTAGCAAAGATGTGGAGAAAAGGGAACCCTTGTACATTAGTGGTGGAAGTTCGCAAAAATTAAAAATAAAACCATCGTATGATCCAACAATTCTACTTCTAGGTATCAGAAAATAAATAAAATTGCTATCTTAAAAAGATATCTGCATCCCCATGTTGAATGCAGCATTATTCACATTAGCCAAGACATGGATACAACCTAAGTGTCCATCAACAGATGAATGGATAAAGAAAATGTGATATATATAATGAAATATTATCCAGCCATAAAAAAAGAAGGAAATCCTGGCATTTGCAACAACATGGATAGACTTTGAGGACATTATGCTAAGTGAAATAAGTCAGAAAAAGATAAATACTATATGATGTCATTTACATGTGGACCTTAAAAACAAACTCATAGAAACAGAGAATAATAGGTTGATGGTTCCAGGCAAAGGGGGATGGGGATGGGGGAAGGTGAGAAAGTAGGCAAAATGAATGAAGTGCTCAAAAGCACATGTAAGCCCTAAGGATGTAGCCCTGGGCAGTTTTTCTCAGTGGTTAGAGCACGGACCCTCAGACTGAAGGGTCTCGGGTTTATTTCCTAGTCAAGGGCATGTCCCTGGGTTACAGATCCCAGCCCTGGTTGGTCATGCGGGTGGCAGCCATTTGATGTGTTCCTTTCACGTCGATGTTTCTCTCTCTCTCTCCCTCCCACTCTATCTGAACAAAAGATGGAAAAATGTCCTCAGGTAAGGATAAAAAAAATGTTTTTTTCTTTATTGATTTTTTAAAGAGAGAGGAAGGGAGAGGGAGAGAAACATCAATGAGAGAGAACATCGGTTGGCCACCTCCTGCATGCCCCTCACTAGGGATTTGGCCCACAATCTGGGCATATGTCTTGACCGAGAATCGAACTCTTGGTGCATGGGTTGACACTCAACCAGTGAGCCACACAAGTCGGGCAAGAAGCCACTTTTTTTTTTTTAATCCTCGAGGACATTTTTGCATTTATCTTCAGATAGAGCAGGAGAGAGAGAGGGATAAAGAGAGAGAGAGAAGCATCATGTGAGAGAGACACATCGAGTGATCGCCACCCACACAGCCCCAACTGGGGCTGGGGACAAACTGTAACTGAGGTACATGCCGTTAGGAGGAACCAAACCCAGGACACTCTGGTCTGCAAGCCAACGCTCTAACCATGGAGCAAAACTGGCCAGGGCAGAAGCCACGTTTTAATTAAGGGAAAACTATTTGCTCTGTGGTGAGAGAATATTAATACAGACCTTGGTCTGACAAAAAGAACATCTCATGGATGCCACAATGTAGGTATCTTAAAGCCCACCTACTGATGGTGCTCTTTGCTCCCCTGCCCCTATCCAATTGAAAGAAGGGTGAGAGGCCCCAAAAGAAATAAAGCCCCCCAAAAAATGGGGGTGGAGTAGGTCATTTATGAAGAACCCATGAGCTCAAATATTTCTGACCACTAATTTTAGTTGGCAGGGATCAGTTGTTACATATGAATGATATATTCTGTTTCCTGGAAAGGGTTGTATCTTTCTTATCTTTTCCTTCACTCCAACCTTGTGGTGCCCTTACGGTTGCATGACTCCTGTGTTGGATAAGGGTGGACAGTGGTAGTAGCTGTCTTTGTTCCTTGACCTCATCTTTGACCCTGCTTCTGAGAGAATGAGTAGGATAGATTCCAGACTTAGCCCTTTATGTAGTGATCGATTAGACCTACTTCCTCTTGAGTGTGTATTAGAGTCTGCTAACAATAAACAAAGGAACTTGTGCTATTTGGTTAACCTGTTTTTAAGAGTACTGAAAACAGTGAATTCAGATATAATGAAGCTGGATTGGCTCTTCTTCAGCCCTCCATTTATACTTATTAACCTTACAATAACTCAGTCGTTCATTTTATGCAATCAGAGTTTTTGGGCCCCACTTATGGTGGGGTTTTACTGTAGTACTATTTTTCAATCAAATGAACTTTTTCAAAATAAAATGAATGAAGTAAAAAAAAAAATGCTCAAGATTTTGGCACCTGTCGAATATTCACACATGTAACCACCCTTGAGAAGTCTACAAATTAGTGACTCTCTCTCTAAATAAATTGAGCAGTGGAGGATCGTAAAGGGTGAAAAGTATTACCTTTATTGAAATACTGTAGTTAATATACTTAATATATACAGTGTTCTTTCAAGTTGGAAGATGAACATACAAATTCAGTGGAGCAAAGGACATACATATTGGTGGTTTACAGAAAGAGGGGTTCAAATAGCCATTCAAGCTATGACAACATTTTAACAGCATTAGTAACCAAAGAAATGAAAACTAAAGTAATATGTTATCTTTGCCCATCAAATTTGGTAAAGATTTAAAAGAACTATACATCCAGTGAGCCCTGGCCAGTGTGGCTCAGTGGTTAGAATGTTGGCCCACACACTAAAGGGTCTTGGGTTTGATTCCTGGTCAAGGGTTCATACCTGGCTTACAGGTGTGATCCCCAGTCCTGGTTAGTGCACATGCAGGAGGCAACAAATCAGTGTGTCTCTCTCACATCAATGTTTCTCTCTCTCTTTCTACATCTCCCTCCCCCATTCTCCCTGACACTCTCTCTGAAAATCAATGGGAAAAATATTCTCAGGTGAGGATTAACAAAAAAAAAAAAGAAAAGAAAAGAAAAGAAAAGATATTAAGTGAATAATTATGGGCTATTAACAATAGAATGCTATACTATTCAGCTATTAAAAATGATATGAAGACTGCTTAATGGTATGGATGTTGTTTATAACATTTGGTCAAAGAAAAAAGATTATAAAACAAAGTAGTTATATGGGTTCCATTAGTGTTTCTTTTTATAGTTTTAAGTAAACATATAAACAGATACTTACAGAAAAATGCCTGGAAGGAGATAACCCAAGATATTAATAGCAGTTGTACATTTGTAATTTTAAGTGAATATTATTTTAGAAGAATTAAAAATTATACATAGAAATAAATTATATAAAATTGTATTGCTTAGTTAATACCTTTAAAGTTTGACCTGAATTTAGCAGGGCCACAAAACTAACACCAATAGAAACTCAAAGGTTTCTCAAAAACAAAATTGAAACTCGACTATAATCAAATAGAAAAGCAAGTAATAATGATGTTATATTCTGAATTTTAATGCAATGAAAAACAAACTGCCCAATTTCTTAATCCACTTGCTGATTCAATCTAAAAAATCTTTTCATTTAAAAAAATCACCAGTTGAATAATGTCTCCCCAGTGAATAGAGATTATTTTTGCAATAAGGCAATTTCAGTGGATGTGGTTATCGTGTGATAATCACACTCCTGGGGTATATAGCCTTGTGCCTGTAATCTCCCAGGAGTGTAATTATTTCATGATAACCGTACCCCCTAGTGTTGCATTATTTCTATTATGAAATTCTTAGTTTAGTATATAAAGTAACTTACTTTGATCATTGGAAACTGCAAGGTGCTGTTAAAATGTTCCAGCTGTGAGGTTTACAGAGACTGACTATAAGATTTACTTCTCCTTTACAAAGTTAAATTAGGCAATCAAAATGCTTCTTTTGGCTAAGCTGGTTTACAGTACCTTTTCTACTGATAAGATCATTTTAACTTTCAAGTTTTCATCCATTCTAGATACATCTACATTATATGTAAAACTTGCAAGCTTCAGTGGAGACTGAATTTTTATGAAATATTTTTATATTATAATATAATTAAATGGCCTGCCTAGCTTTTATCTATACTCTATGGCCCTTACTTACTCATCATAAACAATTACCTTTTATCACTCATGTTTTTAATGTATATTGAAGTTAAACATTTTTAAATCTGCAATGAGGTTTTCAACAAAACAAGTGGATTTCTTTGGGGAGGAGAAGGGTTTGTGTTTTTGGCTTTCTTCATAGGTTTCATAGTTATATATATATATCTGGATGCCTCTAAATCTTTTCATTTGTTTGTTTTAGTCTTGTTCGTGTTTTTTCTTAGTAAACTTTTCTTAGAGCAGTTTTAGATTCACAAGAATATTGAGAAGAAAGAGAAATTTTCCTTATACCTCTGCCCCTTCAAATGCATAGCCTCCCTCATTATCAACATCCCCTACAAGAGTGATACCTTGTTACAATTGATGAGCCTATATTGACACATTATTCTCACCTAAAGTCCATAGTTGACCTAAGGGCTCACTCTTGGTGGTGTAATTTTATGGCTTTGGACAAACGTATAATGGCATGTACCCATCATTACAGTACCAAACACAGTGGTTTCACTGCCCTAAAAATCCTGTGTTCCACCTGTTTATCCCACCCACTCCTCCCTCCCTGAAACAATTGATCTTTTTTCCTGTCCCCACAGTTTTACCTTTTCCTGAAGGTCATATAGTTGGGATCTTACAATATGTAGCTTCTCAGATTGGCTTCTTTCACTTAGCAATATGCATTTAAATTTCCTCCATATCTTTTCATGGCTTGATAGCTCATTTCTTCTCAGTGCTGAATTTCATTGTTTAGATGTACCAGTTTATTGATCCATTCACCTACTAAAGAGCATCTTGGTTACTTTCAGTTTTGGCAATTATGAATAAAACTGCTATAAACACCCATATGCAGGTTGTTGTGTGGTCATAAGTTTTCAGCTACTTTAGATCAATACCAATGACTGTGATTGCTGGATCATGTGGTAAGAGTATATTTGGTTTTATAAGAAACTTCCAAATTGTCTTTCAAAATAGCTATACCATTTTGCATTCCCACTAACAATGAATGAGAATTCCTGTTGCTCCACATCCTCACCTGCATTCAGTGTTGTCAGTGTTACGAATTTTGGCTATTCTAATAGATGTATAGTGGTGTCTCGTTTTATTTTGCATTTCCCTGATGACATGATACACCACCTCTTTTTTCTTTTTAATTTTTTCTTCCTTTATTGATTTTAGAGAGCTAGGAAGTGAAAGGAGAGACAGAAACATTGATGAGAGAGAACATCGACTGGCCGCCTCCTGCATGCCCCCCACTAGGGATTAGGCCCACTACCTGGGCATGTGTCCTGACTGGGAATCGAACTGGCGACCTCTTGGTGCATGGGTCGATGCTCAACCACTGAGCCACACCAGCTGGACGTGCATCTTTTTTTTATATGCTTATTTGCCGTCTATATATCTTCTTGGTGAGGTGTTAGGGCCTTTGGACCATTTTTTAAATTGGGTTGTTTGTTTTCTTATTGTTGAGTTTTAAGAGTTATTGTATATTTTGGATAACAATCAGATGTGTCTTCTGCAAATATTTTCTCCCAGTCTGTGGCTTGTCTTTTTATTTTCTTGAGCAAGTGTTTTTTTGTTTGTTTGTTTGTTTGTTTTCAGATTTTTTTTAACTTATCTTTATTGCTGAATGTATTACAGATGTTCCTCATTTTTCCCTTGACACCCTCCTCCCCACTGCCGCCCCCCTCCTTCCTTTCCCCACACTGTTGTCTGTGTCCATTGGTTATGTATATATATAAATAGGATCTTTGGTTTTTTTCTTCCCTTCCCCTAACCCCCCCTTCCCTTTGAGGTATGTCAGTCTAACAACCAATTTGTACTTCTTTTATTTATTTGTTTGTTTATTTTTGTTGTTGTTGTTGTTATAGATGTTTCTCCTTTATTACCCCATTGACACCCTCCTCCCCATCCCCCAAACCCCATCCCCGGCTTTGTTGTCCATGTCCATTGGTTATGTGTACATGCATATAAGTTCTGTGGTTTATCTCTTCCCTCCCCCCATTACCTCCTCTTCTGAGAGTTGTCAGTCTGTAGCCTACTTCCACATCTCTGGGTCTACCATATTCCTCAGATTCTTATGTTCATTATATTCCACAAATAAGTGAGATCATGTGGTATTTGTATTTTTTCTGCTTGGCTTGTTTTGCTTAGGACAATACTTTCCAGGTCCCTCCATGTCGTCTCAAAGGATAAGAGATCTTTCTTTCTTACAGCTGCATAGTACTCCATTGTGTATATGTACCACTGCTTTTTTATCCATTCGTCTACTGATGGACACTTGGGCTGCTTCCAGATCTATTGTAAATAGTGCTGCTATGAACATGGGGGTGCATATATTCTTCCTGATTGGTGTTTCAGGCTTCTTAGGATATATTCCTAGAAGCTGGATCACTGGGTCAAATGGCAGTTCAATTTTTAATTTTTTGAAGTAACACTATATTGTTTTCCATAGTAGCAGCACCAGTCTGCATTCCCACCAGCAGTGCACTAGAGTCCCCTTTTCTCCACACCCTTGCCAACACTTGTTGTTTGATGATTTGTTGATGGCTGCCATTCTGACAGGTGTGAGGTGATACCTCATTGTTGTTTTAATTTGCATCTCTCCGATGATTAGTGATGTTGAGCATTTCTTCATATGTCTCTTGGCCATTTGTATGTCCTGTTTGTATGCCCTTATCTGATGTATCATTGTCAATGATGCTCTCCCATACAGTGGGTTGCCTTTCCATTTTGGTGGCTGTTTTTTTTGCTGTGCAGAAGCTTTTGAGTTTGCTGTAGTCCCATGTGTTCATTTTCTCCTTTGTTTCTGTTGCCTCAGGTGATGTATCAGTGAAAATTCTGCTGTGTATGATGTCCGAAATTTTGTTGCCTACATTTTCTTCTAGGATTTTTATAGATTCATGAATCACATTTAAGTCTTTTATCCATTTTGAGTTTATTCTTGTGTATGGTGTAAGTTGATGGTCTAGTTTCATTTTTTTTTTTTTTTTTGCATGTAGCTGTCCAATATTCCCAACACCACTTTTAAAGAGGTTGTCTTTACTCCATTGTATGCTCTTGCCTCCTTTGTCATATATTAATTGAGCATAATGTCTTGGGTCCATTTCTGGGTTCTCTGTTCTGTTCCACTGGTTTATATGCCTGTTCTTGTGCCAGTACCAGGCTGTTTTGATTACAGTAGCTTTGTAGTATAACCTGATATCTGGTATTGTAATCCCACCTACATTGTCCTTTTTTTTCATGATTGCTGTGGCTATTCGGGGTCTTTTTTGGTTCCATATGAACTTTTGAAGTATTTGTTCTAGTTCTGTGAAATATGTCGTTGGTATTTTGATGGGGATTGCATTGAATCTATAGATTGCTTTGGGTAACATGGACATTTTAATGATGTTAATTCTTCCAATCCATGAACAAGGTATGTGCTTCCACTTTTTTATGTCTTCCTCTATTTCTTTTTTCAATGTCCTGTAGTTTTTTGCAAATAGGTCCTTTACTTCCTTGATTAAGTTCATTCCTAGGTATCTTAATTTTTTTGCCACAATGGTAAATGGGATTGTATTTTCAGTTTCTCTTTCTGTCAGTTCATCATTGGTGTGTAAGAATGCCATTCATTTCTTGACGTTAATTTTGTATCCTGCTAGTTTGCCAAATTTATTTATTAAGTCTAGTAGATTTTTGATGGAGTCTTTAGGGTTTTCTATGTATAATATCATGTCATCTGCAAATAATGACAGTTTCACTTCCTCCTTTCCAATTTGGATCCCTTTTATTTTTTCTTCATGTCTGATTGCTGTGGCTAAGACTTCTAGTACTATGTTAAATAAGAGTGGAGAAAGTGGGCATCCTTGTCTTGTTCCTGATCTTAAGGGAAATGCTTTTAGTTTCTCCCCATTGAGTATGATGTTGGCTGTAGGTCTTTCATATATGGCCTTTATTATGTTGAGATATGATCCCTCTATTCCCACATTGCTGAGCGTTTTTATCAGAAATGGATGCTGGATTTTGTCTAATGCTTTTTCAGCACCTATTAATGTGATCATGCGGTTTTTATCTTTCATTTTATTTATGTGGTGTATCACATTTATTGATTTGCGAACATCGTACCAGCCTTGCATCCCTGGGATGAATCCCAGTTGGTCATGGTGAATACTTTTTTTGATGTATTGCTGGATTCAATTTGCTAGTATTTTGTTCAGGTTTTTGACATTTATGTTCATCAGGGATATTGGCCTGTAGTTTTCTTTCTTTGTAGTGTCTTTTTCTGGTTTTGGAATTAGAATTATGCTGGCTTCATAAAACAAGTTTGGAAGTCTTCCTTCTTGAATTTTTTGAAATAGTTTGAGGAGAATGGGTGTTAGTTCTTTTTTTAATGTTTGGTAAAACTCCCCTTTGAAACCATCCGGGCCTGGGCTTTTGTTTGCTGGGAAAGTTTGATTACATCTTCAATTTCCTTAGTTGTTATTGGTCTGTTCAAGTTTTCTATCTCTCCCTGGTCCAGTTTTGGGAGACTGTGTGTTTCTAGAAATTTGTCCATTTCACTTAGATTGTCGAATTTGTTGCCATATAATTATTCATAGTAGTTGTTAACAAATCTTTTGTATTTCTGTGGTGTCAGTTGTTATTTCTCCTCTTTCGTTTCTGATTTTGTGTATTTGGGTTCTCTCCATTACTTTTTTGGTGAGTCTAGCTAAGGGTTCCATCAATTTTGTTTATCTTTTCAAAAAACCAGCTCTTTGTTTCATTGATCCTTTGAATTGTTTGTTTGGTCTCTATGTCATGTATTTCTGCACTGATCTTTACTATTTCCTTCCTTCTACTTGCTCTGGGGTTTTCTTTTTGTTTGCTTTCAAATTCTTTAAGTTGTGAAGTTAGGTAGTCTATTAGAAATTTTTCTTGTTTCTTGAAGTAGGCCTGTAGTGCTATGAACTTCCCTCTCAGAACTGCTTTTGCTGCATTTCATAGATTTTGTGTTGTGTGTTACTTTTCATTGGTTTCCAGGAAGTTTTTCATTTCTTCCTTGATCTCCTCAGTAACCCATTCATTGTTTAATAACATGCTATTTAGCCTCCATGTGTTCAAATGACTTTGCAAGATCTTGATGCAATTGATTTCTCATTTCATGCCATTGTGATCTGAGAAGATGCTTGATATGATTTCAATCTTCTTGAACTTGTAGAGATTTAGTTTGTGTCCTAACTGTGGTCTATCTTTGAGAATGTCCTATGTGCACTTGAGAAGAATGTCAATTCTGTGGTTTTGGGGTGTAAATCTCGGGAGATGTCTATTAAATCCATTTGGTCTAGTGTTTCATTTTGAGTCCCTGTTTCCTTGCTAATTTTTTGTCTAGAGGATCTATTCAGTGCTGTCAGCAGGGTGAAGTCCCCTGCTATGATTGTATTGGTGTCGAATTTTCCTTTGAAGTCCTCCAGAAGATTTTTAATATATTTTGGTGCTCCTATACTGGGTGCATATATGTTTATCAAGGTTATATCTTCCTGTTGAATAGATCTTTTCAATATTATGTAGTGCCCTTCTTTGTCTCTACTTATGGCCTTCATTTTGAAATCTATTTTATCAGATATGAGTATTGCTACCCCAGCTTTTTTTTTCTTTTCCTTTTGCTTGGAAGATTTTTTTACATCCCCTCACTTTCAACCTAGGTGAATCTTTTGTTGTGAGGTGGGTCACTTGTAAACAACATATAGATGAGTCATACTTGCTTATCCAATCAGTTACTTTCTGTCTTTTTATCAGAGCATTCAGTCCATTTACATTTAAGGTGATAATTGATATGTACTTATTTATTGCCATTTTTGTTTAGTGTGGTTCTATTTTTCTTCCTATATCTTCTAATTACAGCAGTCCTTTTATCATTTCTTGCAGTGCTGGTTTGGTGCTAATGTATTCCCTTAGCCTTTTTTTTTTGTCAGGGAAGCTCTTTTTTTATTTATTTATTCAATTTTATTTTTGTTACAGATGTTTCTCCTTTTTTACCCCATTGACACCCACCTCCTCCCCCCGCCCCGTCCCTGGTGGGAAGCTTTTTATTTGACCTTCTATTTTGAATGATAGCCTTGCTGGGTAGAGTAGTCTTGGATTCAGATCTTTGTTTTTAATGACCTTGATTACTTCATGCCACTCCCTTCTGGATTGTAGGGTTTCTGTTGAGAAGTCAGCTGAGAGCCTTATGGGGTTTCCTTTGTAGGTAACCTGTTGCGTATCTCTTGCTGCTTTTAGGATTTTCTCTTTGTCTTTAATTTTTGGCATTTTAATTACTATGTGTCTTGGTGTGGGTCTGTTTGGGTTCTTCTTACTTGGGGCTCTCTGTGCTTCTTGAACTTGAATGCCTTCTTCCTTCACCAAGTTAGGAAAGTTTTCTGTCACTATTTCTTCAAATATATTCTATAACCCTTGCCCACTTTCTTCCTCTTCGGGGACTCCTATGATGCGAATGTTATTACTTTTCCAGTTGTCCCACAGTTCTCTTAAGCTGTCTTCCTGCCTTTTAATTGTTTTTTCCTTTTGGTTTTCTGATTGGTTGATTTTTTTTTTCTACCTTGTCTTCTAATACACTGATCTGGTCCTCAGCTTCCTCTACTCTGCTGTTTAGACCTTCCAATGTGTTCTTCATTTCTGAAATGTCATTCTTCATTTCTTGTTGGTGGTTTTTAATTTCCAATTGGTTGATTTTCAACATTTCTATGTTTACTCATGGTGTTGAAGTCCTTACTCGTGCTGTTGAACTTCCTCAAGATCATGGCTCTGAATTCTAGCTCTGTTAACTTGCTTATCTCATTTTTGGTAGAGGTCTCTTGTTCTTTCATTTGGCATTTGGGTTTTTTGTTTCACCATTTTGGCTATCACAGTGGGCTTTGGAGCCTGTCAAATTTTCTGTGTAGGTATTGGTGTTCTGCTGTTTGTGGTTCCCTTTCCTGGGTTTGGATGAGCGAGGGAGGACCCACGTTAAACATCACTGTCAAGTCTTACTTTCCTGGTTAGAGTTGCTAGCCCAGGAATGGTTCAGTTATCCTGTAGCTTTTTCCCTGGAGGCTAACAGTAGCTGTTACTTGAAGAGCCTTGGTTCTCAGTTGAATGAAAAACTCCCTCAGGCGCTCAGCATAAGGGGATTTTTGGATGGTGGGGCAGATGCTGATTGTTAATGAGCTTCAATTTGCATTTCAATGACCCACCTGGGTGGGGTTGAATCTCTGAGGGAGGGGTTACCGCCTTCTTACTCCTTCCCAGAGCCCTGGGAAGGAGTAAGATGGCCAACATCCTGCGTGGCTGCAACTCAGCAAAAGCTCTGATCACCCTCCAAATCCCGAGTGTCCTCACACAGTTCCAGTCCAGTCCTCGCTCCCTCTGCTGGAGCCCAATGTGAGTGGCTGTGGCTATTTTAGCGTCTGTCCTGGCTCTGGGCTCTGGAGCTGCTTAAGACTTTAACCCCAAGGGCGCTGCTCACAACTAAGGCCGCTGCCAACAGGGTCTCTCAGCCTCCCTCTTGCAGTTTTGCAATCCTACCAGGATCGAGTCAGTGTCCCTGGTTATATGATCCTCACAAGCTACTTTTCTATTGCTTTTTCCCAACGATTTATCTTTATTTTAGTTGTAATTCCAGTTTGGTCCTAGAAGATGGTCTGTGTAGTTTCCATTCATTCTGGTGCCATTTTGGAATAATCCCAACTTGTACTTCTTAATCCCTTCACCTTTTTCTCCCATTCCTCCAACCCCCCTCCCATCTGGCAACCAACAAAATGTTCTCTATCTATGAGAATGTTTCTCTTTTGCTTCATTTTGTTTATAGATTCAATTGTCGATAGATACGTATTCATTGCCATTTTGTTTGTTCATATTTTTTATCTTTCTCTTCAAGAAGACCCTTCAACATTTCATATAATAATGGTCTGGTGGTGATGAACTCCTTTAGCTTTTCCTTGTCTGGGAAACTTTTTACATTGCCATCGATTCTAAATGACAGCTTTGCCAGATAGAGTATTCTTGGTTGTAGGTTCTTGCTTTTCATCCCTCTGAATATTTTTTGCTATTCCCTTCTGGCCTGCAAAGTTTCTTTTGAGAAATCAACTGACAGTCTTATGGAAACTACATTTTAGGTAACTAACTGCTTTTCTCTTCCTGCTTTTAAGATTCTCTCTTTGTCTTGAACCTTTTGCATTTTAATGATGATGTGTCTTGGTGTGGGACTCTTGAGGTTCACCTTATTTGGGACTCTCTGTGCTTCCTGGACTTATATGTCTGTTTCCTTCACCAAGTTAGGGAAGCATTCTGCCATTATTGTTTCAAATAGGTTTTCAATTTCTTATTCTCTCTCTTCTCCTTCTGGCTTCCCCAAGATGCGAATGTTGGCACGCTTGACGTTGTCCCAGAGGCTCCTTACACTGTCCTCATTTTTTTTTTGAATTCTTATTTCTTTTTGCTGTTCTGATTGGGTGTTTTTTGCTTCCTTGTATTCCAAGTTGATGGTTTGCTTCTTGGTTTTACCCACTCTACTATTGATTCTGTGTAAGTTATTCTTTATTTCAGTTAGTGCCTCCTTCATTTTTGACTGGTCCTTTTTTATGCTCTTGAGGCCCTCCCTAAGTTATCAGAGGTTCTCACTAAGTTCATTGAGCATCTTTATAAGCAGTGTTTGTAACTCAGCATCTGTTAGGTTGCTTATCTCCATTTTGCTTAGTTTTTTTCCTGGAGTTTAGTTCTGTTCTTTCATTTGGGACCTGTTTCTTTGTCTCCCCATTTTGGCTGCTTCCCTGTGTTTGTTTCTGTGTATTACTTAACTAGAGGTATGGGGCTAGCTGAGACCAGATGCTGCTTGTTTGGAAGAATTTAGGAAAAACCTGAAGCAGGATTCAAGACAGGCTAATCCTATGGTAAAGTAACTGGCAACAGCTTGGTGGTGGGGGGTGCCTCAGGGAATCACCAGAGTGGGGCAAACAGTGTGAGCCATGTTGCTGGAGTACCAGATATGGCTGCCATCTGCCGCCCCAGGGAAGGGCCCACCAAAGGAACAAAGGCCTTTGACAGCACATCTGTCCAGAAGAAAGCTGCCTCTCCAGTCCTTGTTCCAATGCCAAACAACTCAGTTCTTCCTTATGTGTCTCTGTTGCCTTTCAAGCTCCCTCCCCCATGCTGGAGCCTGGAGGGTTCAAGTCCGAGTAAGTCCATGCATGGGTCCTTGAAAAGGAGCTGCCTTCAGCTCCAGCATCCTCAGCCTTCCTCAGCCTCATTTCTCGCTGGTTTTTCCAGCCAGAAATTATGGGGACTTCTCTCCTGGCACTGGAACTTTGAGCTGGGGGTCCTGGTGTGATACGGGGACCCCTCAGTCTTCAGGGGGGACCTTTCCAGCCAAGGTATCCTCCTAATTTTTATCTGCCACACGTGGGTATAGGACCAGCCCAGCTTGCCTCCGCCCCTCCTACAGTCTCAATGCGGCTTCTTCTTTAATTATGTATATGTAGGACTTCCATTCAGCTTGATTTCAGGCAGTTTTGAATGATGGTTGTTCTGTAGTTTAGTTGTAACTTTGATGTGGTTGTGGGAGGAAACAATACTCATTTACCTATGCCGCTATCTTGACCGGAAGTCGAGCAAGTGTTTAGTTTTTAATAGCTTTATTGAGTTATAATTTATATACCATACAGTTCACCCATTTAAAGTGTATCATTCAGCCAGTCTGGTGTGGCTCAGTGGCTTGAGCATTGTCCCACAGACCGAGAGGTCCCAGTTCAATTCCCTGTCAGGGCACATGCCTAGGTTGTGAACTTGATCTCCAGTAGGGAGCATGCAGGAGGCAGCTGATCAATGTTTCTCTCTCTCTCTCCCTCTCTCCCCCTTCCTCTCTCTCTCTAAAAAAAAAAAAAAAAATCAATAAAAATATATTTAAAAAATATAGTGTACAATTCAATGGCTTAGAATTCAATGGCTTTGAATTTGTGTATTCACAGAATTGTACATTCATTACCACAGTTAGTTTTAGAACATTTTCATTACCCCAAAAGGGAGCTCCATACTCAGCAGCCATCACTGTTCATCCCCCAATCTCCCCCAGTCCTAGGCAATCACTATTCTGCTTCCTACTTTTTCTTTTTTAGATTGACTATTTGGGACATTTCATATAAATAGAATCATACAATATGTAGTAAAGAAAGTGGTTTTAGCCTGGTCAGTGTGGCTCACTGGTTGAGCGTTGACCCATGCACCAAGAGGTCACGGGTTTAATTCCTTGGTCAGGGGACACATGCAGGAGGAAGCCAGTTGATATTCTCTCTCATCGATGTTTCTATCTCCTTCTCCCTTCCTCTCTAAAATCAATTAAAAGTTTTTTTAAAAGAAAGTGATTTTAATATCTCTTTATTTGCCTTTAAATTTTACACAGTTAAAATTGCAATGCTTTCCTCTCCCCACCCCCACAAAATACACACTTTCTAGTATCTTCTCTCTTCCCCATGAAGTCTGGACCTGTCACCCTCCTTACACATTGATGTGCAACAGATGCACAGAGTATTGTTAACCAGGGAACCTCATTCAAGCTCTCCAGCATTTTTATTAGGGTTTAATTACATAGGCATGAATGATGGAATCATTGGTCATGTGGTTGAACTCGATCTCTAGTCTCTGTCCCTTTCCCAGAGGTCAGGCTGATATGTGGCTTAAAGCCCCAACACTCTAATCACATGGTTGGTCTTTCTGTTGTAGCCAGCCCCATCCTGAGTCATCTCCATAATATAGCCTATCAGGAGCTCACCATGAGTCAACTCATTAACATAAACTGTTAGCTCCCACCATGAATAACAAAGAGATTCCTGTCTCCCAGGAAATTTTGAGGATTTATAAGCTTGCTCCCAGGAACTAGGCACACAGGCCAGCAAAATATTTATTACACAGCAATTGTATTTTCATTTTTGCTTTGTTTAAAATATTTTTAAATTTTTCTTGAGACTTCTTCAATCCATGTTATTTAGAAGTATGTTGTTTAATCTCAAAATATATTTTTAAGATTTTTCTGGCTATCTGTTATTTCTAGTTTAATTCCATTTTGATCTGTGACCATTCTTTGTGGGATTTCTATTCTACATTTGTTAAAATGTGTTATATGGCCCAGAATGTGATCTGTTTTGGTGAATATGAGCTTGAAGAGAATGTATTATGCTGTTGTTGGACGAAGTATTCTATAAATGTCAACTAAATACAGTTGATGGATGGTGCTGTTGAGTTCAACTTTATCCTGTTGATTTTCTGCCTGCTGGATCTGTCCATTTCTCATGTAGGTTAGTAGGTTAGGTTCTAGTGAAATAGTCTGTTGTCACCCCCCACCCCCACCCCCATCCCCATGTAGGATAAGGTCTAGTTAAATAGTTTTCCTTAAGGGCAAGCATTTGTTCAGGACTGCTTTGGGGCATACTTCAAAATGGTTCCTTTTCCCTTCCCACTGTTGAAAGAGAAGTACAAGAGGATTATTCTTTGTTGTTCATAGTAAGAACCTGATAGCACTCCTGGAAGTAAAACCCACAAAGTTTGGGCCCCCAGGAGTTTTATCTCAAACTAATTCTTGTTCAGTCTCTAACAATAGTCAGTTATCCTTTAAGTAATCCTACCAGTTGCTGGCTCCATTGGTGGTTTCTGGTTCTGGTAAACTATGATTCTCTGTCACTTGTCTCTCTCCCATTTTGGGGATGGCAGTTTGCCATGTGACCTCAATTCTGTGATAGATCTAAGAAGATTTGTTGATTTTCAGTATTTTCACATTTTTTTCTAATCATGAGGATGAAAGGACTTTCAAGCTCTCTCTCTATATATTGAACCAAAACCCAAATGTTATAATAGCAATATAAAAGTGAATAAACATTGAGCCCAAATTTGTTAACATTGGTTTCGCTTTGTACTAATTATTTGCCTTTTGGTTTTTCAGGCTTAGTTGCTATATATTTAAAGTTACTTTGCTTTTTTTTTTTTTAATTTAACTATAATTTTTTAAATATTTGGAACTGTCTCAATATGGTAATGTGGAAAATTTCACATTTTCTAAAAAGTAAATTTCAAGCCCAGCTGATATGTGTCTCAGTGGTTGAGCATCGACCCATGCACCAAGAGGTCCCTGGTTCAATTCCCAGTCAGAGCACATGCCCAGGTTTGGGGCTTGATCCCCAATAGGGGGTGTTCAGGAGACAGCCAATCAATGTTCCTCTCTCACTGATGTTTCTGTCTCTCTGTCCCTCTCCTTTCCTCTCTCTAAAAATCAATGAAAAGATTTTTTTTAAGTAAGTTTCAAATTCCAAATGATGTCACTTGATATTCTTGACATGTACAATATTCCTTTTTTAAAAAAAAATCCTATGAGAGTTGAAAATCAAATTCAGTTTCTAGTTCTTTCCTGGCAAGTATAAGCTTTTCTAAAATAGGGACTGTATCTTTTTATCCCCAATGCTTGCACAGCCTGCATGCTTAGTAAATAATAATTTAGTGAGTGACTGAATAGAAAGACTTTGCTTACTGTTCTAAACATCACTGTTTATCATCTTTTCTGAATATATTTTATAACACAAATAAACACCCCCCCCCCCAAAAAAAAATGAAATAAAAGGAGGACTCACCAGAAAAGGAACTACATGAAATGGAGGTAAGCAGTTTGTCAGATAAAGAATTCAAAGTAATAGTAGTACAGATGCTCAAACAACTTAGTGAGAATTACAAGCAACTTGATGAGAACTACAAAGAACTCAGTGGGAGCTTGAAAAAAAGAGGTAGAAGTTATTAATAAGAATCAAGTGGAAATGAAGAGTGACATAGCTGAAATAAAGAAAACCTTGGAAGGATTCATTAGTAGATTAGAAGAAGTTGAGGACTGAATCAGCAAGATAGAAGACAAGTTAGAAAAAAACACCCAATTAGAACAGAAAATTGAAAAAAATATATATTTTAAAGCAGGAGGAGAGTTTAAGGGAGCTTTGGGACAGCATGAAGCAACAACATTAGTATAGTAGGGGTACCAGAAGGAGAAGAATCAAAGTAGAGAACCTGTTGGGAGAAATAATGACAAAAAATGTTCCTAACATGGTAAACGAAAAAATCACACAAGAACAGGAAACAGAGAGAGTCCCACTCAAGGTGAACCCAAAAAGACCCACACCTAGACGCATCATAATTAAAATGGCAAGTGTTAAAGACGAAGAAAGAATCTTAAAGGCAGCAAGAGAAACAAAAAAATTGCCTCTAAGGGAGCTCCCATTAGCCTGTTGACTGATTTCTCAATAGAAGCACTGCAGGCCAGAAGGGAGTGGCATAAAATATACAAAGTAATGAAAATCAATGGACTGAATCTAAGACAACACTATCCAGCAAGGCTGTCATTGAAAATTGAAGGTGAAATAAAGAGCTTCACAAACAAACAAACAAAAAAAGAGGCTAAAGGAGTTTACCACCAAACCAATATTGCAAGAAATGCTAAAAGGACTGTTATAAGAAGAAAGAGAGGGATAAAGAGGAATACGGGCATAAAGAATTAAAATGGCAACACATAAGTACCTATCAAAAATAACCTTAAATATAAATGGCTTAAATGTTCCACTCAAAAGTCATAGGGTAGCTGATTGGATAAGAAAACATAACCCATATATTTGCTGTCTACAAGAGACCCACCTCAGAACAAAAGATTCACACAGAATGAAAGTGAAGGGATGGAAAAAATTCTTCCATGCAAATGGAAACAAACATAAAAAAAGCTGGGGTAGCAATACTCATATGTGATAAAAATAGACTTCAAAATGAAGTCCATACAAGAGACAAAGAAGGGCACTACATAATATTAAAGGGATTGATTCACCAAGAGAATATAACCCTGGAAACATATATGCACCCAATATAGGAGCACCAAAATATATTTAAAAACTGCTAGAGGACTTTAAGGGAGAAATTGACAGCAATATAATCATAGTAGGGGACTTTAACACCCCACTGACATCACTGGTTAGATCGTCAGGACAAAGAATCAACAAGGAAACAGAGACCCTAAATGACACTAGAACAGATGGATTTAATAGATGTTTACAAAACATTTCACCCCAAAGCTGCAGAATATACATTTTCTCAAGCACACACAGGACATTCTCAAAGACAGGGCACCTGTTAGGACACAAACTAAGTCTTTACAAGTTCCAGAAGATTGCAATATCAAACATCTTTTCAGATCACAATGACATGGAACTAGAAATCAATCACAATAAAAACACTCAAAACCATTCAAACACATGGAGGCTAAATAGCATGTTATTAAACAGTGAATGGTTTACTAAGGAGATCAGGGAAGAAATAAAAAGCTTCCTGGAAACAAAATAAAAATGAATGTACAACAATACAAAATCTATGGGACACAGCAAAAGCAGCCCTAAGAGGGAAGTTCATAGCATTACAGGCCTACTTTATGAAACAAGAAAAAAAATTAATAAACTATCTAACCCTACAACTTAAAGAATTAGAAAGAAATCAAAAAGAAAACCCCAGAGTTAGTAGATGGAAGGAAATAATACAGATCAGAACAGATATAAATGACATAGACACTAAAAAAAATACAATACAAAAGATCAGTGAAACCAGGAGCTGGTTCTTTGAGAGACATACAAGATTGATCAACCTTTAACCAGGCTCACCAAGAAACAGCGAGAGGACCCAAATAAATAAAATTAGAAATGAAAGAGGCGAAGTAACAACTGACACTGTAGAAATCCAAAGGATTATAAGAAGATACTATGAACAATTTATGCCAACAAACTGGACAGCCTAGGCGAAATGGACAAATTCCTAGAATTATATAAGCTTCCAAAACTCAACAGGGAAGAGTCAGAAAACCTGAGTAGTCCAATGACAACTAAAGAAATTGAAGCAGTAATCAATATACTCCCAGTAAACAAAATCCCTGGTCCGGGTGGCTTTACTGCAGAGGATTACCAAACATTCAAAGAAGAACTAATACCTATTTTTCTCAAGCTATTCCAAAACATTCAAGAGAAAGTAAGACTTCTAAGCCCTTTTTAATGAGGCCAGCGTAAGCCTAATTCCAAAACCAGATAAAGACACTACAAAGAGCCCTGGCCTGTTACTCAGTGGTTAGCGCATCAGCTCACGGACCAATGAGTCATGGGCTCAATTCCAGTGAAGGGCATGTATCTCAGTTGTGATTCGTCCCTGGCTCTGGTTGGGGTCGTGTAGGAGGCGGCCATTTGATGGGTCTTTTTCATGTAGATGTTTCTCTACTTCTCACTCTATCTGAACAGAAATGGAGAAATGTCTTCAGGTGAGGATAAAAAGACACTACAAAGAAAGAAAATTACAGGCCAATATCCTTGATGAACATAGACACCACGATTGTCAACAAAATATTAGCAAATCAGATCCAGTAATATATTTAAAAAATTATTCACCACAACCAAGTATGATTTATCCTAGGGATGCAAGGCTGGTACAATATTTGCAAATCAATAAATGTGATACAACACATATACTAAATGAAAGATGAAAGCATATGATTGTATCAGTAGATGCTACAAACGCATTTAACAAAATCCAGAACCCATTTTTAATAAAAACTCTCAGCAAAGTGGGAAGAGGGGTATACCTCAACATAATAAAAGTCATATATGACAAACCTATAGCCAACATCATACTCAATGGGCAAAAACTAAAAGCATTTTCCTTAAGAACAGGAAGAAGGCATGGATATCTGCTTTCGTCACTCTTATTCAACATAGTACTGGAAGTCTTAGGCATGACAATTAGACAAGAAGAAAAAATAAAAGGCATCCAACTTGGAAAGGAGGGAAACAGTCATTATTCAAGATAACATGATTTTGTACATAGGATATCCTAAAGACTCCACCAAAAACCTACTAGATTTAATAAATGAATTTGGCAAAGTAGCAGGATACAAAATTAACATCCAGGAATTGATGGCATTTTTATACACCAATAATGAACACTCAGAAAGAGAAACAAAAATAACAATCCCATTTACCATTGCAACAACAACAAAAAAATTAAAATACCTAGAAATAAACTTAACCAAGGAGGTAAAAGACCTATTCTTGGAAAATTGTAGGACATTGAAAAAAGAAATAGAGGAAGACTTTTTTTTTTTTTTAATCCTCACCCGAGGATATTTTTCCATTTTTTGTACAGATAGAGTGGGAGGGAGGGAGAGGAAGGGAGAGAGAGAGAGAAACATCGACGTGAAGGGACACATCAAGTGGCTGCCACCCACATAACCCAACCAGGGCCGGGGACAAACTGCAACCGAAGTACGTGCCCTTAGCGGGAACCGAACCCGGGTCTCTCCGGACCGCAGGCCGACGCTCCAACCGCTGAGCCAAACCGGCCAGGGCGAGGAAGACATTTAAAAAAAAAAAAAATGGAAGCATATACTATGTTTATAGACTAGAAGAATCAACATCATTAAAATGTTCATACTACCAAGTAATATATAGATTCAGTGCAATCCCTATTAAAATACCAATGGCATACTTCACAGAGCTAGAACAAAAATTCCAAGTTTACATGATACCAAAAAAGACTCCACATAGCCACAGCAATCTTGAAAAAGAAGAACAAAGTTGGGGGGATCACACTAGTGGATATCAAGGTATACTACAAAGCCACTGTAATCAACACAGCCTGGTACTGGCCCAAGAACAGGCATATAGATCAGTGGAACAGAGGAGAGAACCCAGAAATCGGCCCAAGACAGTATGCTTAATATTCAACAAAGGAGGCAAAGAGCATACAACGAAGTAAAGACAATTTCTTTGATAAATGGTGTTGGGAAAATTGACAGGTACATGTAAAAACACTTATATGCATGTACGCATAACCAATGGACATGGACAACAAAGCCGGGGATGGGGCGGGGGGGGGGGATGGGAAGGAGGGTGTCAATGGGGTATAAAAGGAGAAACATCTGTGACAAAAATAAAATAAAATAAAAAATGAAACTAGACTACCAACTTACACCATACACAAAAAGAAACTCAAAATGGATAAAAGGCATATGTAAGCCATGAAACCATTAAAATCCTAGCAGAAAATTTAGTCAAAATCTCAGACATGCCTGGCCAGTGTGGCTCACTGGTTGAGCATCAACCCATGCACCAAGAAGTCACTGGTTTAATTCCCAGTCAGGGCACATGCCCAGTGGGGGCATGCAGGAGACAGCCAATCGATGTTTCTGTCTTTCCCTCTTCCTTCCTCTCTCTCTCAAATCAATAAAGAAAAACTATTTTTAAAAATAATCTGAGATATCACGTGAAGCAGAATTTTCACTGATACATCATCTAGGGCTAGAGAAGCAAAGAAAGAAATTAATAAATGGGACTACATCAAACTAAAAAACTTCTGCACAGCAAAAGAAACCAACATCAAAATGAAAAGGGAACCCACACTGTATGGGAGACCGTATTTGGCAAAATATATAAAGTGCTCATACAACTCAACAAAAGGAAGACAAGCAACCCAATTAAAAAATGGGCAGAGGACCTGAATAGACACTTTTCCAAACAGGACATACAAATGGCCGGGAGACATGAAAAGATGCTCAACATCACTAAGCATCAGAGATGCAAATTAAAACAGCTATGAGGTATCACCTCACATTTATCAGAATGGCTGCCATCAACAAATAAACAACAAGTGCTGGCAAGGATGTAGAGAAAGCAGTTCTCTAGTACACTGCTGGTGGGAATGCAGACTGGTGCAGCCACTATGGAAAACAATGTGGTATTTCCTCAAAAAGTTAAAGATGGAACTGACATTTGATCCAGTGATTCCACTTCTAGGAATATACCCTAAGAAGCCTGAAACACCAATCAGGAAGAATATATGTACCCCCATGTTCATAGCAGCACTATTTACAATAGCTAAAATCTGGAAACAACCCAAGTGTCCATCAGTAGATGAGTGGATTAAAAGGCTGTGGTACATATGTACAATGGAGTACTATGCAGCTGTAAGAAAGAAAGATCTCTTATCCTTTGAGACAACATGGAGGGACCTGAAGAGTATCATGCTAAGTGAAATAGTCCATTCAGAGAAAGACCAGTATCACATGATCTCACTTATTTGTGGAATATAATGAACAGTGTAAGCTGACAAAATAGATTCAGAGTGGGGAAGTGGGGAACAGACTGACAAATCTCAGAGGGAAGGGGGGTTGGGAGTGGGAAGAGATAAACCAAAGAACTTAAATGCATATAGGCATAACCAATAGACACAGAAAACAGTGCCGTGAAGCCGGTGGAGGGGTATCAATGAGAGGAGAAAAGGGGGGACATCTGTAATACTTTCAACAATAAAGATAATTAAAAAAAAAATAAGATAAGTAAAACATAATGCTAAGTGCTAACACTTCATGTTCATCACAACACAAATGATTTATTACATTTATTAGGGGGACATTAGTTAATAACATTATAGAAGTTTTACATGTACAATTCTGTAATACATCATCTATGTATTCCATTGTGTGCTTACCACTCCAAGTCTAGTGTCCCTCTGTCACCATATAACAAATGATTTTTCTTAGTTCTCTAGGACTGTGAATTCACATACAGATGGATGTGTCATCACTAAAATAGTTGCATATGAATTAATTAGAAAATGTAAGTTTAAAGATAACATAATCAAATATGTCATGTATCTTAACTGTATTGATTCTATAAAGCAAGATTATTTTTGTTTTTTCTTTAATCCTCAAGGATATTTTTTTCCATTTATCTTCAGATAGAGAGGAAGGGATGGAGGGGAAGGAGAGCGAGCAAGAGAGAGAGAGAGAGAGAGAGAGAGAAAGAGAAACATCGATTTGAGAGAGACCCATTGATCGGCTGCCTCACACATGACCCTGAGCACAGTCAGGGACTGAACTGCAACCAAGGTACATGCCCTTGACTGGAATCAGCTGCGACTCCTTGGTCCGTAGGCCGACGCTCTAGCTGTTGAGCCAAACGGCCAGGGCCGTTTTTAGTAAGTAATGTTTTCTATTAGCATACAATAAGAGCAGTTTTATCTTTCCTTGCTTTTGTTTCTTTTCTAGACACATGCCCAGGTTGTGGGCCAAATGTTGAATTTTTCCTTTATAGTGTATGTTTTAATAGAAGTCAAAGTAGCTGTCTTCAGTATGAACTTGGGATAAGAGCAATAAGAAACCCTATTGTTTTCAGCCTCCACAGAGATGAACTGGCAGTGTGTCAGGAAAATTCCCAGTATGGAGCAGTTTTATTACAATTCAGTACAATTGGTTCTTGTATAACCTTTAGAAAATCATACATAAAACATTCTCATCTATATAAATAAAAATCACCCACACACTTTATTAATAGCTTTGTTCACTCTTTTCCTGGGACTTGTGCTGCATGTTCCTACTGTGCCCCCTTTCCAGTCTTTTTAAAGATAAGTTTCTGTAAGCTTTCTTTTTTTTTTTATCCTCACCCGAGGACATTTTTCCATTTTTTTGTTCAGGTAGAGTGGGAGGGAGAGAGAGGAACAGAGAGAGAGAGAGAGAAACATCGATGTGAAAGGAACACATCGAGTGGCTGCCACCCACACGACCAACCAGGGCCGGGGACAAACTGCAACCGAGGTACATGCCCTTAGCGGGAACCGAACCCGGGTCTCTCAGGACCGCAGGCCGACGCTCTAACCGCTGAGCCAAACCGGCCAGGGCTATAAGCTTTCTTAAAAGCAAGAAGGTTAGGTAATATTTGGAATGAAATATAAGTGTAAAATAATTCTTGGTAATTCCCACTAGGTGCAGATCTTTTGCTTGAACGTATACTAGAACTAGTGTCTAAGTGTCCTTTTTACATTTAGTGATAAGGAGTGACTTTTTCACTAGATACAGTCTATTTAACTTCAGGAAACAAGATTGTACCTTCATGGAAATAAGAATCATAATTTATTTATGTTAATGTTTAAAACACATGTTTTTAAGGTTATACCACTGTTGCTGTCACTATAGTAAATACATGGTGAAAGCAGGAACACCAGGTTGAAGTCTCAGCCTTTTTTCCTTAGTCTAGTTCATCAGCCAGAAATGTGTTTTCTGGTATCATTTCCTGATACCAGAAGTCTTCAAACTTTAGAAGACTTTCCATATATTTCCCCAAAATACGTTGTATAAGGTACCAAAATAATTTAATATTAAGCCTCTAGACCTAACTAAAGATTTACAGGAAATATAAGGATTGCACGGCCGGTGTGGCTCAGTGGTTGAGCATTGACCCATGCATCAAGAGGTCAGTGGTTCAATTCCCGATCAGGGCACATGCCCAGGTTGTGGGCCAAATCCCCAGTGGGGGGCATGCAGGAGGCGGCCAGTGGATGTTTTCCCTCATTGATGTTTCTATCTCCCTCTCCCTCTTTCTCTAAAATCAATAAAGAAAAAAAAATTTTTCCAACTGTTAAAAAATTAAAAAAATACAAGGGCTAGAAGAACAAATTAAATGATGTCCCTATTCAGAATGTGGAAAGTTCTACAGGACAAATAACTTAAATTTCTTCAATAAGTGAATAGTAGTAATGGAAGAGGTGACTAAATTTAGAGTAAAAGAGACTTAAGGTATGTGTCAGTTATACATCAATACAAAATAAGAGACTTGAGATATATGAAACAAATGCAATCTGTGGGCCTTGTTTGGATCCTAATATGAACAAACAATTATAAAAATACTTTTGAGACTACCAGGGAAATTGAATGTTGACTGGATATTAGATGCTATTTTAAAATGTTTCGATAGGTATGATAAAGGTGTTGGGGTTTTGTTTTTAAGAAATAATCCTTATTTGTTAGTAATGTATATATCTGAGATTTACTTAAAATACCCTTCAAAAAATAAGCAAAGTTAGAGCTAATAGATAAAACAAGAATGGCAAAATATTGATAATGGCTGTTTGATGACTACATAAGGTTCATTAATTACATTATTCTCTCTAGGTTGGAACTTTTCCATAGTATAAAGTTATTAAAATACACACACACACACACACACACACACTTTGAATGGAAGATACATCTGTTCTAGTGCTTGCTGTGAAACACAAAGTGTCTTTGCCTTTAGCATTAGTCTTCCTCCTGTGCCATCTGTGGATTAACCTGGGACTGTTATCATCTAATTGTAAAGTCAGTGGGATGGCCTAATGGCCAGAACTTTCCTTATTATTCTCTGATGAAATGCCTATTTTACTACAGAATGTGTTTTACCTTCCATTGCTTTTGCTTAGTTCTATAAAAGTGAATGCTCTCAATGCATATATTAAATCCTTTACAAACATTTTGTACAACATAATTCACCTCCTGAGGGATTTTTTTCCCCTGAGACAATGACTTTATGGTATTTTTAAAGTAGAAAGTAGTCTGGGTCTAATCACTTTAAGAGCAAACCATACATTCCTGAGCCCCAACTCCAGCTGTAATTTAAAATATTGAGGCACCATATATAAAAATAGTGATTTTGGCCCTGGCTGGTGCGGCTCAGTTGGTTGAGTGTCGTCCTGTGCACCAAAAGGTTGTTGGTTCGATTCTGGGTAGGGCACATGCCCAGGTTGGGGGCTCGATCCCCAGTAGGGGGACATGCAGGAGGCAGCCAATCAATGTTTCACTCACATATCGATGTTTCTCTCTCTCCTTCCTTTCTCTCTCTAAAAATCAATTTTATAAAAAGTAGTGATTTTGCATTTGAACATGTTTGTAAAAATTTTTTCAGTATATACTATTAAATCAACTAAATCTTGAGTTATCAAAGAGTCGTTTCTGTCAGTTTACCTAGCCACTGTCACAATAACATGAAAGTATAAAGACATCTTACTAAATATATCTTTAAATCTAACTTGTCACATCTTTCAAACCCAGGAATTGATGATAGAAAAATATGTGTGAATAAGACAGGATTTTCAAAAATGTTACAACTAAGAGTATTTTTTACTTATGAAGATAATCATAAAAATTTTATAGCTACTGGCAAAAATAATAATTGTTAGATATTTATTGAGTACTGTTTATCAGGTATTTCACTAAGCACTGTATTTAGAGTCTTATAATGTGGAAGGGTATGCTAAGCATATATACTACAGAGTTCAGTTGAGGTTTTGGAGAAATACAAATGCTAGAAGAGGAATGTTTCTCTCATAATCTGTATACTCTCTGTCAGACTGGGGAAAGAGATCATTTTCTTGAAGTAATTGAAAGTGCTGAATTCATTTGACATCTAAAACAGTTGTTGATGCCTGGCTAGTGTGGCTCAGTGGTTGAGCATCGTCTCATGCACCAAGAAGCCACCGGTTTGATTCCTGGTCAGGGCACATGCCCAGGTTGTGGGCCAAGTCCCCAGTGGGGGGCATGCAGGAGTCGGCCATTGATGTTCTCTTTCATCAGTGTTTCTGTCTCTCTTTCCCTCTCCCTTCCTCTCTAAAACCAATAAAGAAACAAAAAAAATTTTTGAAGCCCATAGGGTCCAGTAAAAGATATTAACTTACACCTGAACTCTTCAACCAAACTTTTACCAAAGATGCTACTGACAAGTGAGCAGATTTAAATGTTATTGCCTTTTGTTTTCAATGGTAACATATAGGTGAACTTTCAATAAAGCAGTAAAAAGAAATAGATGAAGTACTTAATCAAACCAGAGAATCCATTTTTGAATGTTTGTCCCCCACCTCCCTTATGCATTTCTTGTTTACAGGAATTGTCTTATTCTTCCTTATATTCCAGATACATCGCCCAGTGTAGTTCATTTAAGCCAGTATTGATTTAGGCCACAAATGTGGATAGCTTTCATGAACTGTTGTCACTGTTTGCTACCTGCAGGGAAAACAAAATGAAAGTGGAATATGCAAAAGAAAAAGTAAAGAGTCTCTTCTACCTCATGTAAACCTAATGACGTTTGAGGGAAGGGCTCAGATGTTTAGCAATTTTTGTTTTTTAATTGACTATCTTTATTTTGTATTATTTTTTTTAGTATATATTATCTAACCAAAAAAGCAGCTCGCTTTTCAGTTCGGGATTTTGCAAAAGAAGAAATAGCAGCTGGTGAAAAATATAACATATACAAACCTATAGCCAGCCTAAAATTGCTTTTCACCAATGTCACACTAATACTTAGACATTTCAGACTCTGGAGGTGTGTACACACAAACACACACACACACACACATGCTTGCATGCACAAGATTAATTGAAGAACTTATAGAAACAATACCCATAGCATATGCATGAGAGAGAGAGAGAGAGAGTGTGTGTGTGTGTGTGGTGTGTTGTTGATAATTAGCTACCACATGGCAATGTACTCAGTATTGGTAGTTGATAAGTAAGGGTGAGGAATTGTTTTTGTTTTTTGTGTTTTTTTTAATATGTTTTGTTGATTTTTTTTTAGAGAGAGAGGAAGGGAAAAGGGAGAGAGAGATAGAAACATCAATTGACTGCACACCCCCTATTGGGGATCAAGCCTGCAACCCAGGCATGTGCCCTGACTGGGAATCAAACAGGTGACCTCTTGGTCCATGGTTGATGCTCAACCTCTGAGCCACAGCGGCTGAACAGGTGAGGAATTTTTTGAATTGGAAACTAGAATAATAAATTTCTAATGAACTTTTCAAAGTGTCTCTTTTAAATTGAATTCTTAACTAAGATAATAACTATTAAAAGTTTAATGCCAGTTTTTATCATTTTGCTTTGATTTTGTACTAAAAACTGCCAAGGAATAACATCTAAATGTATCCTTTTCAATATAACCAAGTTACATAAGAAGAGAATCCCATAGCACGTAAAGAAAAATGCAATTATTTTCTATTCTGAATCTCCAGACTGCTGTTTTAGAAAATCGTATCTGATTATTTGCTCAGCAGAAGATTATTGAGTTGATTTAGCTGTGATTTTACTTAACAAAGCTTCAACTGCATTCCTACTGTGGAGTCCGAAAAAGGTAGAGAGATATAAATGATACATTCAAACTGTGATTTTTGTGAACAGGGCCATCGATGCACCCCTCGGAGCTAATAGCGGAGATGAGAAACAGTGGGTTTGCACTGAAACGAAATGTACTGGGGAGAAACTTGACCGCAAATGATCCATCACAGGTAATGATCTTTTTATCAGTAAGCTGAAAATGTCTATAAATCTAAATGTGATTGCTTGTGAATTACCTCTTAATGTTTTTCAATATGCATATGTCCATAGGAAAGCAAGGTAGAGCAAAGAAAATGCATAAATGTATTTTGATTTTGCTTCTTTAATGAGAGATTGTTTTTAAACCTATATTTTAATAAATGAAACTGCTCCTCTGGGTTTATGTGGAAATACCTAACTCATAAGGTTGTTATTTTTTTTTCCTTCCTGCTAACTTACCCCTGAAGTGACATAAATAGAACCAATGGGAAAAAGTATATGAGAGAAAACTCCTAAAATTATAGAAAATATTTTATACATTAATTTATTGAACTGTCCATAGATCCAGAAAATGGTTGAATTTAAATGGTTGTAGATATCCTAATGCAAACCATTTATTTTATTTAATGAGGAAACTGGAGCCCAGAGAAGTTAAGTGATTTTGATTTCACTCAGGTCATGTGGCTATTTAAGACAGAGCTGAGACTAACACCCAGTCTCTCACTGGCGTAAACTTGTGCTGCTCAGAAAAGAGGCACATTGAGGTATCACCTCACACCTGTCAGAATGGCCGCCATCAACAAATCATCAAACAACAAGTGCTGGCGAGGGTGTGGAGAAAAGGGGACTCTAGTACACTGCTGGTGGGAATGCAGACTGGTGCAGCCACTATGGAAAACAATATGGTGTTACCTCAAAAAATTAAAAATTGAACTTCCATTTGACCCAGTGATCCCGCTTCTAGGAATATACCCTAAGAACCCTGAAACACCAATCAGGAAGAATGTATGTACCCCCATGTTCATAGCAGCACTACTCACAATAGCTAAGATCTGGAAACAGCCCAAGTGTCCATCAGTAGATGAATGGATAAAAAAGCAATGGTACATATACACAATGGAGTACTATGCAGCTGTAAGAAAGATCGATCTCTTATCCTTTGAGACGACATGTAGGGACCTGGAAAGTATTATCCTAAGTGAAATAAGCCAAGCAGAAAAAGACAAATACCACATGATCTCACTTATATACGGAATATAATGAACATTACAGTCTGAGGAATACGGTAGACCCAGAAACATGGAAGTAGGGCCAGACTGACATCCCTCAGAAGAGGGGGTGAGGGGGTGGGAAGAGATAAACCACAGAACTTATATGCATGTATGGATAACCAATGGACATGGACAACAAAGCTGGGGACAGGGGGTAGGGGGTATGGGGAGGAGGGTGTCAATGGGGTAAAAAGAGAAACATCTGTAACAAAAAAATAAAAAATTTTTTTAAATCATAAAAAAAAACGTATTACTAGAGATTATTTGTATAACCTATATAATCATATATTTGTACTGTTTGATTTATTTGATATGTATTTGCTAATCATATATTTGATAATATACTGTTTAAATTTTAAAAGCTAAAATTGTGGATGTTTTCATCTTCCCCAAAATTTAATGATCTTCTTGGATTAATATTTCATTAAATTTAAAATGAAACTTTTAAACCTTCAAGTATTTAAATTCAAACTCAAGAGATAGAAACATTTTATCCATGTTACTGTATCATACTCTTCCTGATTAAAGTTTGTTAATGCTGGCAAAGCTGTCATCTTAGCCTCTTAGTGTGTAATGATACTCCTTGATTTATCCCCACCCCCACTTTTCTATCCTAAGTGTCACATTCATCTACAGTGTGTAATACAAAATTTCTTACTTATGTCTTATTTTCTGTCTGATAACTAACTTGTCTCACAATCTTACAGTGTAATGATCTTTGTTGACGCAGGAATATGTTGCAAGTGAGGGTGAAGAAGATCCAGAAGTGGAATTTTTAAAGTCACTAACAACCAAACAAAAACAGAAACTTCTCAGGTAATGAAAAAGTATATGTTTAATGGATTCAATTTCATTTTTGGTTTGTTTCATCTTAGTATCATATTCAACTCTGATCCTAAGAGCTCATGAAGTACTTAAACAATATATCACATTTATTTAATGATTTATTCTTCAGCTATAGTAATAGTTTTGTCTTTCTTTCAATAATGTGAAAAGGAATCTAAGATTATATATTCAGACTACACCACAAAAAAAAAATTGCAGTTTTCAGAACATTTAATTTGGAAATAAATATTTGTAGGTTTTACTTGTTATAATAGATTTGTATGTATCTTTGTAATTTATTCTTTGAACATAATTTGGGCCATGTATTGCCCTTTTAATATTTTGTAAGATTTTATGAGGAATGCTGAAAAATGCTTAAGTTTAAAGTAATATAAATCTTGTTAAATATACTACCTCTAGATGAAAGAATCCAAGAAATGTGTGCTGAGTCCAATAGAGGGAGCTCATGATATTTCCGTATGTTGAGTTTTGAGAATGAATGGACAAAACCCAGTGAAAGACCTTTTTATTTCAGAGTAACTTAAACATAGCCATATAAACAAGTTACTCTTCTGAGAATGTGGAGTACTCGTTAGAAATTCAAGATGCCTTAATAGAATTATTCTATTGTTTAGAATTCTAAATAATTATTGAAAACCAGTATGTGATTATTTTATATAACAAAAAAAAAGTATAAAAATGTAAAGTGTATTCTTATTCATAATTTCTGGATCATATGCTCTTGAATTTTGATAATGTAATATTAATATTTCCATAGTTTAAAATAGTATACACATAAATCAGTTTTTCATCTGATTATAGTTATATATTTGAGTTTGCAGTCGGTCCAGTTAATGAATGTTACAAACCTTCCTTAGGTCAGAATGACCATTTATGTAGAGTGCTATATCTTTTCAGATTTTGATTCAGTATGAATTTCTTTTAAATAGTCATTACTATTGAGCAAAGTGTACTGAGAGAATTGGCTTAATGCATTTAATTTTTTATTTAAATTTCATGTATATGTGACTTGAATAATTTAAAAGGAAGAAAATGATTTGTCATTTAATAAAATGTGTTTATATTTGAATACCACTTATAATAACTTCTAAGAAAATATATTCTCTATTCAAAATTTTGCTTGTCGATAAAAGGACTATTTTTAGTCTGTTACTGTTTTTCCCCATAACAGGAAATTGGATCGACTTGAGAAGAAAAAAAAGAAAAAGAAAAAAGATAGAAAAAAGAAAAAGCTTCAGAAGAGCAGAAGTAAACACAAAAAACATAAAAACAAATCTTCTTCTTCCTCTTCCTCCTCTTCTTCCTCCTCCTCTTCTTCCTCCTCCAGTGAGACTTCAGAAAGCAGCAGTGATAGTGACAACAAAGAAAAGAAAATACAAAAGAAGAAAAGAAAGAAAAACAAATGTTCAAGTAATAAAAATAGTGATGTAGAAGAAAAGGACAAGTCTAAGAGAAAACTTGCTGAAGAACTTTCTAGCAATCACTGTAACATGGAAAAAGCCAAAGAAGAGCCTAGATTTTTAAAACAAGGGCGTTCTAGGGAGACTAGTAGATGGAGTCATTCTGATTTTGACAGAAAGTGCAGAAGCCATAACCACAGCCCAGAGAGGAGAGGAGCTGACAGAGCTGAAAGGAGCAGGAGCCGGAGCAGAGATGAGAGGAGCAGGAGCCGGAGCAGAGATGAGAGGAGCAGAGATGAGAGGAGCAGGAGAAGCCGGAGCAGAGATGAGAGGAGCAGGAGCCGGAGCAGAGATGAGAGGAGCCGGAGAAGCCGGAGCAGAGATGAGAGGAGCAGGAGAAGCCAGAGCAGAAGTCACAGTCGTTACAAGCAAAGGGAAATAAGAAAACGGCCGCAGCGAAGTCCCAGTGGAGAGTGGAATAGAAGAAATGACACCAGAAGCCATGGCACAGATATATACAGAGGAGGCAAAATGCAGAGAGAACTCAGGAGATAAGCATACTAGAGTGACACAGTGAGAACGAAGCAGAAGCAGAGAGAATAGAGTGCATGTGACAATTAGCTGGGAATAAAAATATCTTCACTTTCTTATCAAATACTTTTAGCAAGGGCTAATATGTACTATTGTCTTTCTAATAAGAAAGCTCTATTTTAATTTTTCATCTCTGTAAACTGTTATATCAAGTGAAAAGTACATGAATCTCATAAGAATGAATTTTGCAAATATTTGTAAGTAATCTATTTTGGAGCTGTACAAATATTTTTCTGTTGGTGTTTCTTGTGCCCTCTATACCAGATAAAAACCCCATATAACTCTGTAACATTTTCTTTGTTCTGAAACATCATTAAAAGAATGACAGTACAATTGAATGGGTATAATTTAATTTTTTAATTTAAGTTTACTAGAAACAAAGTGTAAACATTATTGAAATTTACTAGTATGAATCAAATAATGAGTTGTCAATATTTCTTTAAAACTTTTAAACTCCCTTCAGGTGTTTTGTTCTCCAGAGTAAGCTATTTACATTTGGATGCTATGTTACTTTTCCATGCTGCCATAATAGATAACCTCAAACTTAAAACAATACAAAAAATATTCTACACTCATGCCCAGCCAGTGTGGCGCAGTAGATTGAACGTCGTCCCATGGACTGAGGGGTTCTGCTTTGATTCCCAGGCAGGGCACATGCCCAGGATGCTGGCTCCATAACCAGTGGGGGGTGCGCAGGAGGCAGCCATTGATGTCTGTCTCACATTGATCTTTATCTTCCTCTCCCTCTCTTTCTAAAGTCAATAAAAATACATTTTTAAAATTATTCTACAGTTCTGGAGATCAGAAGTGTGAAATGGGTCTCACTGCGGTAACAAAAGTGTCAGCAGGGTTGGTTCTTTCTGGAGGCCCTAATGGGAAACCTGTTTGCTCTCCTAGTCCAGCTTCCAGAGGCTGCCTGCATTTCTTGGCTCCTAGCTTCTTCCATCTTCAAAGCTAACAAAGGCCAGTCAAGCCTCACATCTTATCACTCTGACACTAACATTCTGCATCCCTCTTCTACTTTTTTTTTTTTTTTTTATCCTCACCCGAGGACATTCTTCCATTTTTTGCACAGAGTGGGAGGGAGAGAGAGGAAGAGAGAGAGAGAGAGAAACATCGACGTGAAAGAGGCACATCGAGTAGCTGCCACCCGCACGACCAACCAGGGCCGGGGACAAACTGCAACCGAGGTACATGCCCTTAGCGGGAACCGAACCCGGGTCTCTCCGGACCGCACCGCCAGTCGATGCTCTAACCGCTGAGCCAAACCGGCCAGGGCTCCCTCTTCTACTTTTGAGGACCCTGGTGATTACAATGAACCCACCAGGAGAACCATCCTATTTTAAAATCAACTAATTTGCAACCTTAATTCCCCTTTGCCACACAACCTAACATATTCATAGGTTCCAGGGATTAGGATGTGTGTGTGTGTATATATATATATATTTTTTTTTTTCTATTTTTTTTGTTCAGATAGAGTGTGGGAGGGAGAGAGAGAGAGAAACATCGACGTGAAAGGGACACGTCGAGTGGCTGCCACCCACAACCAGGGCCAGGGACAAACTGCAACCAAGGTACATGCCCTTAGCGGGAACTGAACCCGGGTCTCTCAGGACCGCAGGCCAATGCTCTAACCGCTGAGCCAAACCGGCCAGGGCAGGATGTGTATGTCTTTAAGAGACCATTATTCTACCTACCACAGATGGACTTTCAATACTGGCATGCAGCTATTAAACAATTCAGTTCTTAAGGTTAAGCATTTATGTAATGTTACAAATGGACCAATGTAAACTATTCTGCTATATTTTATGAGTATAGGTATATAAGGCATATTTAAACTTAGCTGCAAAATTTTCCCTAGTGTTTCAAAGGGAAACTACAGGGGGAAAAAAAAATAGTACAAAAAACTAGATACTAATAATCACGGACACAAGTATTTTTTATCAGGGTTCCATATTTTTTAAACATCTGTCATGGAATACAATGCAAATATTGATTATATGGTTTTGAGGGTTGGAAGTCTTAATTTTGTAAATTCTATAAGAAGTAAATATATTTGAAAGAAGAGGTAAATAAAACCACTCCATGTAGTCTTTATATATATATGTCTTTGACTTATATAAGCACACACAAATGTCCTCTGATTGAGAAGCAACTAACTTTTATTATTTAAGCAACCCATGATTATTTAAATTTTTCAGAGAGTTGGTGGGGAAGAACTTGGATTCCTTCTATGGTATTCTTTAATAACTGACAGTGCACCTAAAAGATCCCTTTCCTTCATTTAAAAAAAGAAAGCATGCATTTGAAATGGGTAAATACTGCTAATTTACACCTTGAGTTAATTTGTGTTACATTAATTATTTTCTATTTTATACCTTTTTGGACTTTATCATTTTTATGTCAAAACTTATGCAATATCTACTGCCTTAAAGAATTTCTGAACCAATAATGTTCGTGAAATGTTGAAATTCATCCTGTAATTTAAAATGAATTAAAGAAATGCATTATTATTTTTTACACTTTTTTCATTTGACTTTCACAGATGTGATCCTCTTTTAATTTTATGTAGCTGTAGGAATTTTTTAAATATCTGGTTTAATTATCCTTTGTTGTTAAGACAAAAAATATAAAGTGCTACCAACTTATCCATCTAATGGTGAGGAAAATTCCCATGTATTTATGGAAGATATTGATTTGCTGTGTGGCTTTTAGCCTTGGTCACCCAAAGGTGCTAGACAGCCCCAAGGGGCTAGCATATCAACCTTGCAAACTTAAAAATTGAAGGGAGACATTTTCACATACAATCATAAAGTAAGCTTTAAAGAGGCTCACCTTATTCTACATACTCTAATGATACGGGTAAAAAGAAAGTGATTTTTTTGTTTGTTTGTTAATCCTCACCCAAGCATATTTTTCTGTTAATTTTTAGATAGAGTGGAAGGGAGAGAGAGGAAGAGAGAGAGAGAAAAACATCAATGTGACAGAGACACATCGATTGATTGCCTCCTCACATGACCCCAACCAGGGCATGATCAAACCTGCAATCCAAGTACTGCCCTTGACCAGGAGTTGAACCCATGACCCTCCAGTCCATGGGCCAGTGCTCTAACTGCTGAGCCAAAGCAGCCAGGGCAGGAAAGTGATTTTTTAAGTAAAAAATGTTAGACATCCAATTCTATTTTGCTTTTGAAATATAAGGTAGAAATCAGAAATTAACTCTCATAATAAAAGGGATGTTTACTTATATGTGAAAAGAGTCTCCTAACACTGAAAAACATAAAGGAATCCTTCAAGTGTAATGAATATTCAAGAACGAAAGTCATCAACAGTGACTTTTTTTTTTTTTAGACAACCACAGGAAACGTTTGATGATGTTTGTCATCCTTCTTGCTCTTAATAGAAGTTCTTTTAAAGAAATCTGGGTGTGCCTAGTGACATTTATTTGCCCAAGGGCCTGGAAACACACTGGCAGACTTAGAAGATATTTTTGGGGCACTCCCCTTTTCCCTGGCCTAATATTTAACATAATTTAACACTAGCAAATTAATTCCTGTAGGAGGTGCTGTTGGTTTACAAATGACCAGGAAGGATCGGGTTACTAGGTTAGGACTTGTTTACTTATCTGAATGTTATGTGGTTAGTCATAATTTTATTTAATAAATGTGCCAAAATAAGTAGAGCTTGCTGCAGCAAAGCGGCAGGTTGCTTACCTTGCAATGTGAAATGGAGATCTTGTTTTGAATCATAGGGTTTTAATCTGAAAAAAGCTTTTTATCTGAAAGGCTCGGAGAGACCTATCTTGCTGTTTTTCCATGAAACCGCTAGCTGATAGTGAATCAGATCAGTCCATGCTGCTGGGAGCGCAGCGTTTTCCAGTTTTCATCACCAAACGTTTAATATGCTTTAGCATTGAAGCTCAAAGATTCCCAAAATCCACCTGAGCCATTTCATTCACCTCCTTACCTAATGACCGCTGGGCCAAGATACAGGTGGCGGCGCATCCTCCACACCCTGTGCTTAAGATCAGGAAGAAAGCTGAATTTTAACTTCAGCTGCTGAAAGATATTTAGAAATCGTATTTAGGTTTTCTAAAACTTTGGAAAGCAAGGAATGCAATAGCTGCAGACCTTGGGACCGTTTACTGGATAAAAAGAAATCCTTTAAAAGAGTTGTGACTAACAAATAAGACCGAGGGAAGTCCAAGGTTTGGGGAATCCAATGACAGCTGAGAGCTCTGCTGATGAGGTTCCCTAAGACCCGGCCTTGCTGACGGAAAGGAAACAGATACTCACTACCTTCCCCCTTTCTCCTACCTTACCTTCATGCCACACTTACCACCACCCTCAGAATGTAACTGATAATGAAGCTAGCTGCGGGGTGCAACGCAGAAGCTGCCATTACTGTTATGGAAAGACACGCACATTCTGGCCCAAACTGCCCGTGAGCCAATCTCTTTGACTCGAAGGCTGTACCCAGGGGGTTGAGCAGAAGCGGAGGTCCGTGGGTTCGGTCGCTGGCCAAAGCCGGGCTTCCAAGGACCTCGTCCTAAACCCAAAGGAAGCCAGAAAGGGGCTGAAGTAGGTGCTAGAATGATCCCATCCCCAAAGGCGACGCTACCCCTGCGTATTACGGTGCTTTGCTTCTAGACCCGCGGCTGGGATCCTTCTGAACACACCTCAAATCCAAATGGGAAAGCTGGGAATTAGGGGGCGCATCCTTCTCCCAAAAGACGCGCCCCACCCGCAAAGTGTAAGGGGAAAAGGTGGTTTGGTTCGCAGCAACGGTTCCCCACGCCCCACACCGGTGGCCTACCCAGAAGACATTTCCGGGCCACCCCGCCAGGCTGCGGGCCACAGGAGCTGTGCCTGGGGGACCGGCGCACCCTGGCCGCCAAGCGTCCTGGCCTGCCAGTTCCCTCCTAAGCTCGCTGGGCCTCCCGCGCGTTTCTCCCGCGCAGGTCGGAGGACGGACTCGCCTTCAGTAGTCAGGAAAGCGAGCGAATTTCTCTCGTCGCTCGGGTTCCACAGGTGAAGAGGGCGCATTAGGACACCGCTGCTAATCTTGCTGCTGGAGCAAAAAGGAAAAGGTCAACTCGCATCAGCAATCTGCAAGCAGAAAACGGACTGGGGGAGACACCCTATCACTTTGCATTTCTTTCATATGTGAATTACTCCGAAATAGATGTTTACAAAACAATGCTAAATCCCTGGTATGAATTTCCAAAAAGAGTGCGGGGGTGTTTAAAACCTAAAAACTTTGTTTCTTTTTTTTTTCTTGGATCCTTGAGAACAGGCCCTGGAAGAATGTGTCTTCGCGGACATTCTGAAACCTTCCTCTTAACCGGAGTTGCAAACACACTGTATATATTTACATCAGGAACATATAGGGTAGGCATGTCTGTATGTATTTACCTCGTACATATTTTTATAAACTCTTGCGTCTGGAAAGGGGGGGAGGGTAAATAACACTGAACGGTTAAAATTATGGAGAAGGGATTATAACTGATTACTAATTTGAAAGTAAATAAACAGGTGACTTTTTCAGATCAAATTCCTCCTTGAATCGTTACAATAAATATCTCTGAAGGAAGCTCTCTATTTATGTTGTCATTGATTAATTCTTCACTACCTCATTTGATTTCGATTTAGAACGATTTGATTCTAATTTAATTAGCATGTAATTTGGATGTACATAATTACTGTAATTATGACATTCAGGTAAGGCAGCTTTAGGCTGAAAGGCAATTTCAAATTTTCTAGCAACCTACTTTGTACTGGGAAATGGACAAGGACTTTGCGCCCTGCTATCCAAGTAGTAATTAGCACATCTTTGAAATAGGCAGTGCGGCGGGGTTTGTGTTAAAACAGCAAATACAAATCCAGCCGAGTTATCCGCTTCAGAGGTGGCTGTGAGTTCTCAGAAACGCGCAGCTTTTCCTGGGCGTGAGATCCGGGAGCCCCGGCACCCGGGCCGGTTCCGCCGACTCTCGCTGCTGCGGTCGCCGACGCCTCCGCCTTCGTGAGCGGGACTTGGAGGTGTAGCTTTCCAGATTAAAATACAATAAACGCGCAGGGTGGTGGGGGGACAAGAAAGGAGGAGAAGAAGCCGCTGCGCGACGTCTGAAGACTGGAGGTGGGGTAGTGGACTAGGAAGAGGAGGGAAAGGGGCGGCGGGGGAAGGGCGATGCTCAGAGAAGAGAAAATTGGTCAACGCCCCCAACTGTTATCCGATTTTAGATTTGAGTTTCAAAGGGAAAATGTGGGGACAAAGGGGGTTAGTTTGCGCCGGCAGGAAGTGAGGCCCCTTCGGGAGGAGCTGGGGAGAGGGGTTTGGGGGCTCTGGCCCTGCGCGCCCCTCCTGGCCCGGGTCTGCCCAGCAGCCCCCAGCACTCAACTCAGGCAGGGCAGCCGCCTGAAGGATGCCGGCGAGGCAGGAGGCTGCTTGGGCCATCCCGGCCCCAGGATGGTGAAAGCGGCAGGTCCCTCGCTTTCCTCCCCTTCAAAGGGGGATCTGGGGACGTGGGACGGTTTGGTTGCCTGGTTTAATCAGCTTGGTTCCGGTCGGCCCAGATAGTGCCCACTAGCCTCGCGGACCCGGAGCCCTCGGATCTGGGGTCATTGGGTGAAGAGCGTGGGGGGTGGGGGAGACTGCGCCCACGCCCGGTCCTCATCCTGGGGTCCAAGTCGCCTCGAGCAGCACCCAGCGTGTTCAACTCCGAGTCGGAAGACCCTGAAGTTGCCTTGAAAGGAATATTAAATGCAACAATTCTAAGACTATGCCAAGCAGGGCGTTATTTTGTTTACTTTGATTGGATTTTCAGTTAGCACGTTTCAGGAACGACCTCTTACTCTAGGAGCAGTGAACCGGCCATTGCTAAGCAGTGCCCCCCAATAGCGGGGCTCTCCCCTTCCCCCAAACCCACCCTCACCCCATCCCCCAAACCCACCCTCACCCCATCCCCCAACACAAAAAACTCGCTTTTCTTTGCACGCTTCGCTGGGTTGCTACAGCTGGCGGCGAACGCCGGTCTCCCGGCGCTAATAGAGGCGAGCCAGGCGGACAGCGCGGCCTTCCCGGCCCTGAGCTCTAGGTGGCGCCAGCGAGCCGCACTCGCCAAGCTCCTCTTAAGGGAATCAAGAGCGACTGTCAAACATAAAAGCAAATCAGAGTTTTCAGTTTTTTTAATGTGTTAAGAATGTTATTCCTTAAGAAAATTTGTAGCTAAATTATTCTCACTTAAAATAAACACTTAGTATACCAATTACACAAATGGGCGGGATTTATGTAAGATTTACTTCATCTGCATTTTTGTAGTGAGAGAGAGCCTTGGTGAATACAGATAATAGATGCAAATAAGATTAGAGTTAAAATAAATAAAGTTTCCATCTGAATAAAAAGAAATTCAATTTTACACGACTTGTAACGATTTGACGGAATGGCCAGACGCGCCGTTCAGGTGCACAATCTAATCTCATCAAAATAATGTTGTTTTCCCTCCTTGAGGAAAGAAAGTATTTCTTTTCTGTTTTTTTCTTTTTCCTCATCAGGTAGGATCCAGTTCACTCCAAGGTGGGGCGGGGGGGTAAGGCCAGAAAGAAAAAAGAGAAGAAGAAGAAGAAGAAATCGCCGGGAGAGGGTATAGATTGGGGCTAGGGTTGGCGCAGGGCCGGGGAAAACTTGGTCTTCGTTCCTCTACTGCGCAGGAAGCTACAGAGCAGGAAAAGGTGGGAGAAACCGGCTGAAACGAAATCCCACTTCCCCTCAACTGAGCCTGAGTGGGACTCGGGGGTCCTGTCTGCACCCCCCGCCCCACATCGGCCTCCAGGCAGCAGACCTGTCTGAGCCCCGACCCGTGGCTGTGGCCTCCCTTTCCTCCCGGGCCCCTGAGCCACATCGGCCCAGACCGCTGGAGTCCGAGGTGGTCCTGGGGAGACTTGCCCCCCACCCCAAGTAAAGACCTAAGTGGTCTCTCTCCTCCCACGCACACTCTCTCCAATTTGTCTGGCCTCATTGGCTCTCCTCCCACCCAGGTCAAGGTTTCCCAGCACCCCCTGGGGTCCCTAGGGCTGGGGGGCTCCTGTAGGAGGGCTGGGGTCTGTTTTCGCTTGTTGGGTTCGGCCGGGGGCAGGAACCCCACTCCCTCCAGGTTCAGGTTCCAGAGCGCTGGACGCTCGGGCCCCGGCCGCCGCCCGCCGTTCCCGGGAACCGCGGTGATGGACGTCCGCTGACCCGCGGGGCAGAGACGGCGCGCAGAGGCCTTGATCACTGGGCTGCGGAGCGAGCCGCACGGCCAGCGGGACCTGCACGGCCAGGCCCTTTGATCTGTCTTTATTATCCACGAGAAACAAAGCTGCCTAGGACAGACGCCCGGGCGCCCTCATTCCTCAAGGAAGCCCACAATACCCTCACCTCTGTGCCGCTGTCCCGCACCCCCAAACGTGCAGGACACCCTCTCGGCTTCCAGAGCTTCTGCCCCAAACCCTCAGAGCAAACGTACCCCCTCCAGCTTCTCCAGATGACTAGACCTGAACCAAAAGGCGCGCGGGGGGGGGGGGGGGGAGGTCCCTGTTATGAACTGTTTGATCCAGGAGAGAAAATAGCCAAAGAAAAGAAAAACTCCAGGAAGAAGAGCGGGGCATCCGAGGCTGAGGGAAACCGCACGGAGAAGAGGGAAGAAGCCACCAAACCTCAAGCGGCAAACGCCCCTCTGAGGACCTTTGCTCTGTTTTATCGCTACTTTGTTACTTGGCTTTTCAAAGCAGAGTTTCCGAGAAAACATTTTGTTGATTGTTAATAACAATAATTTAGTTTTTCTTCCCTAAAAATCAAAACCTCATTCAAGTTTCCAAGATGGACAGTAATAAAAAAAATTTTTTTCCAATTGGAGCTGACTTTGCTGCCTATTGTGTGGGGAGCCTTTTAGAAATATTTTATCCTGTAAATACGCACTTCATTTTCTAAATTAACATTTTTTTTTCGAATTGTGAAATTATCTCATTTACCAATTTTCTTTTCGTCTCTCCCTCTCTTCTCCCTCTCTTTTAAACTGGGGCTGTTAAGTTGGTGGTCAGAAGACAAAGAGAGTGAAAATAATTTTCATTTCAATAATTGCCTTCTGGTCAATTTAACTGTGCCTTATTTTGAAAGAGACTGTCTAAATGAGATTCCTGTCCCAAATGTGTTCCCAGGCCTGATCCCAGCCTTTAATTATTCCTGAGTTTTTTTTCCTTCAGAATAAGACGCCGCACTGAGTAATCACAAAGAAGTCAGAGAGCATCCTTGAACCTTTTCAGAGGCAGCGCCACTGATATTCAAATAACCTGCGAGGGCCATTTGACGGCGCGGGGACCTAGGCATTTCCAATTCACTATTTGCATAGATCAGCCGTCTTTGAAAAGGAAAGGAGCAGTTGTCTTCCATAACATTAAAAAGCCTAGTTATCAAATCAAGTGCTTAGTTTGGGGGCTTTTAAAACGTTTACATTTTATCTCAGGTTGCCCTTTACCGTTTGACATGCAAATTTGGTGCAGTTAATTTAGACAATTAAAACGATCTTCAAGGGAGCTTTGTCACGGAGAATATTTGGAGTTTTCCCCGTGGACCAGCTGAGATAAAGTTGGCCAGAACAAATGATGTCTAGGAGATTAATTAGATATTTGATAAGACATGAATCCCTAATAAGGGAATACAAGGCACAGGGGGCTGCTGTGTGCTCTAAGTCAAAATTAATAACATTTAACAAGATTTTCATTTAGGCATGAAATGTCTTTTCCGGGGTATTGACTCTAGCGATTTATTCCCTTGAGTTGCCTCCCAACATAGAGAGCCATGGGAACGAAAAGACTTCTTTTTAAAAGGTTTTTCCTTTCAGATTGTTTTTAAATCGGTTTTAAAAAACAAACAAATCCACTGGAGTTTTTTTCTGAAGATCCCCCTACCCCCAGGTGTAGGCAACTCCCGAGTTAAAACTGCCAAAGACGTTTGCTGTTCTTAGGCGCTCCAGAGTTTTAAAATGTCACCTTTTGAGAACTCTCCCATTAAGAAATACAACTACACGTTCTTATAACCCAATTTAATTTACGCTGTTAATATACAAATAAATAATTTTGACTCCTCAGAAACGTATATGTTTATGGCTTTTATAACTTACATGAACCTTACATGACCTAAAACTAACATTAAGGGAATTTTTTTCCCAACCAAAAAAGTTGACCCACATAAAGATTATTGAGGGAGAAACAGGATTAAAAAAAGGAAGTGTATTGTTCAGAGTCCTTTAATAATACCAAAATGAAAATATGATGTCAAGATTTTCTTCATACAGATAAATGCATTTAATTTCTTTAGATGACCTTAACTTACGTGTTTGTGAGTGAAATGATAACTCAACATTTTAAATATCTTTTACATATATACTGACTTTCACAAAGTGCATCAGAAAATTAAAGAAAAAACTCCCTGAATTTCAGGAATTCATTAAAAAAAAAAAAAAAAACCTCTATTCGAATGAACATTTACAAGAAAATAAAAGAGAACACAATCTTTTGAACCCTATTTATACAGATGTTATGAAATACAGAGCTAGCTGTCACTAGACTTCCAGTTTAATTTCTCACCTTAAGCCTTTTTTTGATGTTTCCTTTTTTAGGAAAAAAGTCTTATTGTAAGTAGATATCAAGCAGGACTTGGAGCATTTTATATATAATATAATCCACACAAAGGGTCTCTTTTTATAGGTCCCATTTGTTTTCAAATGTTCTGACAGTCCTTTGCAGGGTAGTGGCTTGTTTTTGGAGAAAAGGAAAGAGATGGGTAGTGGAGTGGTGGGCGGTGGAAGAGGAGGGAGCGTTTCTGTGTATTGCTCTTCTCTGGTAAGTTTGTGCGAGTGGTGTGTGTGTGTGTACGTTCGCGAGTGTGCATGATTTTGGTTGCATGTCTCCGGTGTGTATATGTCTGTGTGTGCAGTTTTTAAGTGTTGTTGGTGTCGAAGGATGGTTCGCTTTTGTTCCTGGACCACACGTTCGATTCCCGTGAGGTCTCGGACAGCAAGGAGAGCTCCTGGCGTGGCCGGCGAAGAGCGGCGGGGCAGCCGGATACTACTCCACCTCGCACCGGCCCGGGGGCGTCACTGGAACCCCAGCCCGTTTGTCCCCCGCTCTCTCGCCCTCCGAACCTCTCGCTTGCTCTGGGTGTCTCTACTCATTCGCTCGCGCCTCTCGCCAGACCTCTACGAGTCGCTGGGGCCAGACGAAGCTTCCTTGCCTGCTGCCGAGGCCGCTGCAGCCGCCGCTGCCGCCGCCGCCGCTGCCGCCGCCGCCCGGGCGGCACTGACGCCAGAGTCGTGCAGAATGAGGTCGGGGGACTCGGAGCGGGGCGTCTCCAGGTTGCTGGCGTCCGTGTCACTGTCGCTGCCCTTTTTGCCCCCGCCGCCCCCGTTGTGCGTCTTAATGTGTTTGCTCAGGTGATCGCTGCGCATAAAGCGCTTGTTGCACACCGGACAGGCGAAGCGCTTTTCGCCCGTGTGAGTCCGCAGGTGCCGCTGCAGCTCGTCCGAACGCGTGAAGCGCTTGCCGCAGAAGAGCCAGTTGCACACGAAGGGCCGCTCGCCCGTGTGCCAGCGCAGGTGCGCCTTCAGGTGCGATGTCTTGCCATACACCTTGCCGCAGCCCGGGATGTGGCAGCTGTGCAGGCCTTTGCGTCGCAGGCTCGCCCCGGCCGGGCCCAGCCGCTCCGCCTCCTGGCAGTTGGGGCAGTCGCAGGTGGCGCGGCCCGAGTAGCGGCGGGCAGAGCGCGCCGAGCTCCCCCCGGCGGCGGCGGCCGCCGCGGCACCGGAGATCATGGCGCTGGCGGCGGCTGCTGCCACAGCGGCGCTGGAGTCCGAGTAGGAGGGAAGCACCGGCTTGAAGCCGTCCTGGGCCAGCAGGTGCTGGCTGGTGGAGAGCAAGTGCGAGGCGGCGGCGGCCGAGGAGCCGAGGCCGGTGGAGCTGAAGGCCGAGTGCGTGAGCGAGCTGAAGTCGGGGTTGTAGGTGCCGAGCTGCGAGTGCAGCGAGGCCTGGGGGGCGCCCGAGTGCAGCGAGCTCTGGAGCCCCCCAGCGGGGTTCTGCACCTCCAGCCACGAGCCCGGGCTACTGTGCACGTCCCACCACGACGACGCTGCGCCGTTGGTCACCTCGCCCGCCGCCAGTGTCGAGTGAAAGCCTGACTTGTACCACGACTCGTACGGGTGCGCCATTCCCACGCGCGGGTACAGGCCGTCGGCCGCCGTGGTGTGCACCTTGGAGATGAAGGCCGACTGGCCTCCTGCCTCCTGCGGGGACACCCCGGCTGCCGCGGCCGCGGCCGCGGCCGAGTTGGAAAAGAGGCCACCGTAGTCGCTGCTGAACGCGGACGACGTGGGGGACGTGGAGGCCAGGCAGAAGGCGCTGTTGGCTGCACCCGAGCCGCCCGCCAGGCCGCCCGAGCCGCGGCCGCCGGTGGCCACCGCGAAGCCCGAGAGGCTGGAACCGAGGTTGCAGCTAGACGAGGAGCGCTTCCAGGGGTGGAAGCCGCCCTTGGCGAAGGCGCTCGACTCCGGCAGTGTCGTCAGCGGGCTCGTGTTGCCGATCTTGTTGCAGGTCGCCGCCAGCATGGCCAACGGGGTCGTTCCGAAGCGCGGCTCTTCCTAAAGTGGGGGTTGGGGGGAGGGAGCAAGGAGGAGGAGGGCAGGAAGAAGTGGGAGGAAGACACAAAGTGCACCCGTGAGCAGCCTCGTCGCCCCGCGGCGGGTCCCGGGGGTCATGGCTCCCCAGCTCGTGCCTCCTCCCCTCGCGCTCACCGAGGATGCGTCGCGCCCCGCGCGGGGCACAAGCGATCACAAGGGCGAGGGGCCTGGAGCCGGAAAGTTGTTTTTCCGTGGGGCTACAAATCAAAGATGTCTCGGTTCTCCCCGCCTCAGTCGCTGCAACCCCTGCCCAGAATCAGCCTCGGGTTGCTCGCCTTCCGCTTGCCGTAAGCCCATTGCTTCCTGGATGACCCCAAACCGCCCTTAGGAATGAAGCACGGAGGTAAACAGAACCACAACAAACTCCGGGTGAGGGCGGAGGCGGCCGAAACGACGACCCAGGGGCGGGGGAAACTTGGGGCACTCCTCCAATGGTTGCTACTACTTGATTATTATTTTTTTTAAATAGAAAATGTCTTAAATGTTTCTTAACCCCAAAAACCAATTATGAAAACAAGAATCCATGGAGATGCAACCCAGCCATGGATTTGAGTCACAAGCAAACTGGGGAGCCGCAGAAGTGTAAATGTTTGTTAACGTGACTACATGGACTGCGACCGATTAAGGCTGTTTTCTGGAAACACCACTGTCGCGTAATTGCAACAATCCCGAAGCAAGGGGGGGGGTGTTTATAAATCACGAGAGGAAGAAAAGGAACCTCTAGGTTTTCTTAAAAACCAAATTTAAAAGGACTTGCTTAACAAATTATTTTCTTACAAAGGCAACTTCTAGGTGCCAATAACTTGGAAATAATCCGTCCCTAAAATGTGGAAAGTGCTAAAAGAAGTTGAAGCTACACTGCGGCAGCAACAGTTTCTCCGGAGCCGCAGACCCAGAGAAGCCTTAACGAAAAATTACTCCAGTTAAAACAAGCAAATGCGTTGCCGCACTTTCGACTTACCCCGAGTATAGACGTGGCCATAGCAGGTCCCTGGGCTGCGCGGCGGGGCGGGAAGCGGGGCTGAGCCAGGCGGCTGCTCGGGAAAACTGCTCCGGTCCCGCGCAGCTGCCGCGTCCCCGCGCTCGCGCCCAGCGGACTCCAGGCTCCCGCCGGCTAAACTCAGCCTAAGTGCGAGGAGCACCCTCTTTGAAGTGCCGCTGGCTGCGCCTCTCGCCCAATGAGGGCGCAGGCAGAACAGACGGGAGCTGCCCCGCAGCCAATCAGACGCGCAGACGGGCCCGAGCCCGGGCTCCCGGCGCGTGCCAGTCAAGGCTGCTAGCGGGGAGGGGGGTCGCGGGGTAGGGACTGAAGCGATTACAGTGCAATTAAAAATGTACACACACGCAACAAGCCAGGTTTAAGTACCGTTAAGATTCGGCCACAAGACCCCCGAAGCACCCCGAGATGATGCAAGTTGGGACTGATAGTCCTACTCCACTCCCTACTTGTGGGAAAGGAAGCAGGAGGGGAGGTGGCGCCGAGGCTGAGGCCGCACCAACGAGGCCCAAGTGGAGACGCAAATGTCAACGCTCACTTTGTGTGTCCAGGCTTCGCCTTCCGAGCACAACTTCAACTGGAATCCATCATTATCGTTCGCGATTTTAGCATTGTCATTTGTCTTCTACCCAGTTCCTAATTCCCACTGGATTCAGTTTTAGTCTGAGTCACATTGAGGAGAGGGCTCGAAGGGACAGTTCCTCCCAGGGGAGAAAAATAGGCCTCTTCGTCCAAGTCTACACCCACATACTTGGGAGGGCCTGGAGTCTGCTGCACCATTTCCCTCAGCGGTCTAAGTGACTTCCTAATTGTCGTTCTGGCCTCTGACCCGGGGAGTAATGCAAGTGCCACTCACACCAGAAGCTTCTGGTGGTAATTGAGGGCACCCTTTGTACCGTTTTGCCAGCGCCTAGATACCAGGTTAACCCAGTTGTCAAATATGACTAAACAGTGGGACGTGCTTGATTATCTGCCGGGTTTCGCTGGGGGCTGGCATGCGGGTGGGAGGCTTCAGCCCATAAAGCACGCTGCACGAAGCTGCTTATTTTCACGTTTTAACAACTTTGGAAACAGAGACCGGCGCGAGCTGCGTCCGCCCCCCACCGCCACCCCCGCCGAAGCTGCAGCTTGCTCGGCTGTTTGTTTAACCCGGTGAAGGTTTGCGTGTCACGTTTCAGCCTAGAGTCAAGTTTTCTTGTCCCAGCCCTAACCCACTCCCACTCCAGACCTCCTGGGCCTAGATGCTCCTCTGCGGAGAAAGGGCGCCCTGTAGAGAGGTGGGCTCCCCGCATAGCGCCTGGCTTTGGTGGACGTGCTTAAGGAGCCTCTCTCCGGGACCTCCATCTATAATTGCCGGGACGAGGCCAAATGTGGGAGCCTCCGCATTTTGCAGGCTTGGAAGCATCCTGAAGTCCACTCCGGATCTTGTCCGTGTAAAAAGAGGTGTCCTCAAACAGGCAACTGCGCGTACTGGAGGGAATCCCTCAGCAACCGCCGAGCTATTTGTTTTTCTTCTTCCTGGGTCTTGCTTTCTCTTTCTTCTTCAGGGCAGCCAGGAGCTACTTTTGAACCAGAGATACCAGCGCCCTCAGACAGACCTAGGTACTGCTTTTAATGTACCACATATCCCTTCTATTTAAAAGACATTTTAAACCACGAACCTCAAGTGTTTGGGTACAAAAGACGAGTTCTTGCGAAGAGGAAGCAAGTGAGGAGGACGTGGAATTGTGCTTTCTCTCCTCTTTTGCTATATCTCTTGGCCCAAAAGTGCAACCAGCATGCCTCTTCTCTCGGCCCTAAGATGGAGCCTGCGTGCATCCTGGTGCACTCCGAGGGTGGGGAGGGCTACATGGGTTGTTTTTTCTGCTTTTTGCTTTTCTTTAGAATACCTGTGCTCAGAATGCTTTCTCCTCCCTTTTGGTTTAAGGTGGAGGAAGAACGGAGGAAATTATGACAGAGAAAGAGAAAGGAGAGGAGAAAGTGAGAAGACTCTCGTGGCTGTAATGAAGCGCTGTGCCCTGGGGGATTTGGGTGGAAGTCCGCGGGGGCAGCGGACAGGTGTGAAAAGCCCCGGGGGACACGGGGTGGAGGGTTGAGGGGGAATCCAGGCAGCCTGGAAGAGCCAGATAGCCCGGCAGGGGGACCCGGGAGCCGTTCCCAACAGGTGACTTCTGCCCTGGAAGGGAAGATGGTGCTCGGCTTCCTGTGGAGTCTCCGCGTGGATTTACTAATAGAGGGATTGTTAAGTGGCAGCGAGGCGTTTCCGACCCACCCAGTGCAGCCCCGAGAGGAAAAGCCGAGATTTCCCCCTTCCACCTCTTCCCCCACCCCCAATACACCCTTTCCTTACGGAAACCTGACAAAGTAATAAATAAGACAATCCGAAAAGCCACTTAGCACTATAGTGACATTTTCAAATAAACCATTTAAAGCCGTTCACGCTGGCACCTTAGGCTTCGGGCGCCCTTTTGCCTTCCTCTTCTCCTCGTCCTCCTTTCCCCACCCCCTCCTGCGGTTTTCAATGTATTTCCAGCTGTCGGACCCTCTACATGGGCCCTGGGATATTCCTTTAGAATCACGCATCAGGATCACAAAAGTTAGGGAAATCTTCCAAACCAACGCAGGCAAACACCCCAGTCACTTCAAATCTAAGGTGGGGCCCCAAGGAAATCTTTCTGAAGAAGTCCAGTTTTTTTTGTTTTGTTTTGTTTTTTGTTTTTATGTGTGACAGATTTTTTCATCCTCTAAAAATCTAGTTTTTAAACAAAGATCAATGTGTTATGCTAAAGTGTTGAGCTGACTGTTAAAACATTTGGGGAAATAATGACAATGTAACAAAGGCCTGGTTTGGAGTGAATCATCACCCTTTTTAAAAGTTAAAGCAATTTTCAGGAGAATAGCTTTCAGCAAACGCTTTACATTATTCAAAACGGCCAAATAATGCTCTATTATAGCGCCTGAATGCTGCCAGTCAGCCCCTAAGTGCAATTTGTGCAAAGGCCCCGGTGCCTTATCTCCACTTCTTTATAAAGAGGTGAATATAAAACAATTTCTTCCAAACCCAGACAGAGAGCACGAAAATTGCTTCCCTTTCTGCAATCAGGGCAATTTAACTGGAGTGCAATTAGCACTATTAAATGTCGATTCTGCATAAACAAATCTGACTGAGCAGCAAAAGTGGTGTGAGAACCTCATATACACTGAAACTGATTTTTAAAAATTATGTATCCGGGTCCTTTACAATTGATCTGTGACGTTTTCATCTTGGAATATATTTACATCATAAATACACTATGGTTAAATCAACATTTTTTTTTTTTTGCCAAAAGAATTTGAATAGGAATTCTAATAAAGAAGAATAGGGTAATTAAAGGGAAGAGTTCACTTCCTTTGAACAAATATTGTTTCCCCCATCTTGCCTCTACCGAGAGCTTTGATCTTGAGCACTGCTCAAGTTGCTGCATTTAGGAGGCAAAGCCGGGGAAACAATTCCATCATTAGCACTGATCCAAAGGATTGGAGCTTATACACCACAGGACAGGGGATGGGGGGGGAGGGGGGGCTTCTCCCTGATGCACAAGTATCAGAGTGCGGTCTGGGAGGGCCAGTTATCTTCTGAAAAACTCGAAATATTAGGTGGCTGCCCAGTCTCCTGAGGTCTTTGACCAGTAGCAGAGTTAGCAGTGAATGAATATACAGCGCGGGGGTAAGATGAGGTAGAATTAGGGGAGACTTGAGGATGTAAGCGGGATGGGAGGCGTCAGGGAAGGAGGAACTGAAGGTTCTCGCCTGGGCTCTTCTGTCAGGTGCCAAAGCGGGCCATCAGTGCTGGGATGTTCAGGGGCAGAGAGAATGGAGACGCAAGAGAGAGGAACCCGTAAAAAGCTTGTATCTGATCTGTCCTCCTACCTGTCTTTATTTATTTGTTAATCCACAGGGCTCCCTTTTTTAATCATTTGTGCAATTAATTATGCTTTCATTTGCATGACCTACACTAGAGCAATGATTATCAAGTTAGCACAGTGTGGAAGTTAGGGAGGTACATTAATAACTTAAGTTAAAAAAAAAAAAAAAAGAGCTGCCCTGTGTATCCTGGTCACCTGCCATGGACAAGGGCAGAAGTGTACAAGCCATAGTGCCTATTGAGTATGGGTGAGTCCTTCCCACAGTTGGAGTTTGTCAGTTGTGGGTGCAAATGAAATACAGCTTTTGATTAGAAGGGAATCTTTTATAGTTAATGCATACTGGATTTTAAAAAGCACCAGCCTTGAGATCAAATGGATGGAGAAAATTAATTGAAAATTGAGGAACTCTCCCACAATTTCTGTTGAGCTTTCATTTAATATTTGTATTAGAACACCCTCATTCCAACCCAACCCTTGCAAATAAAAGAGCCAGAAAGGATCAATAAGCCAATGGAACTTTCATCTTTTCTCCATCTCAGAAGTATTACAACTATTTAGAGGTGGCAGAAGATGCAAATCCATCTTGTCTGTAAGCTCTACTGGAGAAACTGAAAACCTCTGGTCTATTAAGTACACTCCAAACATTTGCCACAGAACTAATTTTCTGCTGCTAGATGTATCTGGGCCATATATTTTAAGCCTGCCTTGATCTGTTTATCTGAGCCAAAAATGTATTAACAATTAAAGGACTCTGGTGTGTCAAAGGAAGGAAGGTAACTGTAGACTGTGTGATGATTTTAATGACTGCAATTATTGGAAGATTATTCAACAAGCATCATAGATTTGTTTACTGCATTACTTGGAAACTATGGGGGGCCTATTGAGCTTGGGGTTTTACCTTCCTCTCTCTCTCATCAACTACCATACAGGGGTCTTAGACCTAAGCAAATGTGACATTCAGTGTTGGCTTTCTTCTTTTTTAGAGCATTTCAGCCTAAATGAAGTACACTTGTTGTCTCAGCCAACTCTAATGGAACCAAACCATCTTTGGAGACATTAAAGCACTCTTTTCACATAGACCTTGAGCTACTATATTGGGGGGTGGGGTGGGCAAAGGCTAGAGGATTCTGGTCACTAGTCAGCTTCTCCCATCCAGGATACCAGTTTCCTCAGTTTTACCCTTTCATGGGCTGCCATTGAGTAGACTTCCAACTTTTCCTCTTCCATCCAGGGCTTGGAGGAGGCATTATAAATGTAAGATGTTAAACATGAGTTTAGGCATATCTCTAGGCCTCCATATTGGTGAAAGTTTGTCTTCTCTCTTCCTTCCTTTTAACATGCCCCCCCTCCCCCATATTATTTTCTATCACAACTCTTGATGTTGCCCTGTTAGAAATCAGTACATAAATAGAAAAATTATTCCTGGAAGCATACTGGTTTGTGGCTAAGGGAGGTTTTCCTGTACATACAGACACAGAGGATACAAATAAGAAAGATTTCTTGTTTGACATAAATGAAACCATCCTCAGTCTACAATAACAAATAAATCACAGTCTGGGCTTTGCTCTTTAATGAATTACTGATCTGGAAGTGAGATTTAAAAAGAAGAGAAAAGAATAGTAAATATCCCAGTAAGGCCCCTTTCCTCCCTCTCCTTGGGCACTGAGACTGCAGTGACCTGGTCATCCTGGTGCTCTTCCTGGGTCTGTAATCATCCAGTCTCAAGATTGAGGTGGACTTTGTTAGAATCAAGAACCTTCCCTGTTCAAACGGTAGCCTGCAAATTTCTGCAAGTGGCAATTAGGAGCCTATTACAAGCCATTAGATTGATCAATGTACCTTAAACAATGCGAATGATTTATATGGCTGATTTGCAGGGGGAAGAAAAAGAAGAGCGGAAGGAGGACGACTCCATATCCTTTACATCCGTCGCACTGTTTTGGAGAAGACCTGGGCCCAGCCTCTGCTCATCACTGCTTGGAACCACCAGAGCGATTTATTTAGAAAACTTTTCAAGCAAGGACGCAGGCTCGCCTGGCTTGTCCGGTGGGTGGCGAGATGCACATTCTTTACCCCTTTCTCTTTTTATTAAGGAAGAGCTTAGAAAGACCAAGGCCGGGAGGAGCATCGGGGAGGGATGGGGGTGAGGTCACAGCGATGCCACTCCCCTAGGGGAGGACACCTCCGGGTGGGGTCTCAGCTATCTTTCTTCCTCCGGGTCTGTCCCAGGAGAGGGGGCGGGGATGACTTAAATATTTGTTTAATAGTGTTGGAGAGCTGTGTGGCCTCCTAATTATGGAAGGAACACAGACCCATTAGCCCTTTAAGTTTCAGGCACGACTTGGGGAGGAGCTGCGACCCAGATCCCCGCGTACAAATGACGGGGGGGGGGGGGGATGAAGGTGGGTGGAGAAGAAGGGGACTCCAGGGAACCGAGCTCCTTGCTAGGGCTGACTATTTCAGCTAATCTATCTGGCGAAGACAAAATTACAGCAGAGTTAAAGCGATCAAAGCTGGCCCCGCCACCCCCTCCTCCCGCGCTCCTTCCCGGCCCAAAGTCTGTTTGTAGTTGTCTCCTCCGCTGCAGACACTCGTCGGTCTTCTCACGACAAGGAAATTCCTGCCAGTTTTTCCAGAGCCTGCAAGGAGAGGATAGACGCACTTCACACTTCCCAGTGAAAGAGAATTCCCTTTGTCTTATCTCCCCCTCCCCCAGTCTGCCGTCAGCTCTGAAATGGGGAGAGGCTGCAGGCCGCAAGACCCTGGGAACCGAAGTGGGGTGATTGTAACGGCACCATACATCCAACGCTGCAATGCTGGTTCCTCTTCTGTCTTTTCCTTTCCTTTCTCCCTCCCACGTCCAATCCTCTTACCACTCAAGTCTCCCGGGCTCCCGCGCCAAGAGGCTGGGCAGACGCAGTTTATTTCCTGGTCTTAGTGCTTTGGCGGGAAAGAGCTTCGTCCTAGCTTGTTCGTGGGTGACTGGGACAATTCCTTTTGTGTCTAAAAGTGGAATGGGAAGCATTCCGGGTTGATAATGGGGCACAGAGGGGAGAGAGGGAAAGCCAAGAAACCACACGTATTTGGAGAGTTGCTACCTGTGTCTTTTGCAGCCAGAAATGGGAACTCAGGATTTGGAAACTCTTCTAGGCGGATCATGATTTCACATACACACTCCTCCCACCATCAGCAGCTGCTCTCATCGATCCCTTTTTTACCCCATTCTCCTGAGTTCTTTTCTGAGTTAGTTCCTTTCAACTCCCTCCTTCCTAAGACTTCATGGAAGGGCCCTATAACTCAATGAGAGGCTGAAAAAGAAAGTCGGTTATAAGATTTCCTCCAAGGACCCAGGCACTCATATGACGTCCCCAGAACAGGCATGTCCTGGTTCGACACTACCATGCTTTCTGGATTTCGGCCACTCTAGAGTCCAACCCTATGCGGGCTAGCCTCTCTCGTCACACCCACCGATGTATGTCTCACTCACCCCCATCTCGAGGCCAGACTGACACTACCACCCTGACTAGCTTTTTGAAGTATGTGCGCCGGGTATACACAAGGGCAGAGGGAGGCTCCGCACGAATTAGACACGTGCGCCTCTTCTTGCTCCCCCTCCCGCCACCGCACGCAGAATGCATGCTGATGACACGGCACACTCACTCGGGCACGCGCCAGCGACGTCCATCCTCCTTCCCAGCTAGGCAGCAGCACGCGAGACGGCCTTGAGGCAGGTGACATCGCCGCGGGGAGGCGAACTTCGCGCTCCAGATGCCACCCTGGCAGTGGGGATGTTCACGTCCCCCAAAGCCAGCTGCGGGCCTCACCGGCCCGGTGGCCGGCTGCCTAGCAGCGGCTGGGCCTCCCCTCCGCCTCCTGCCGCTCTCAGGCACCGCCTCCTGTTCTGCGCCCCTCTGTGCATCTCCGCAGTCGCAGCCCAGGAGCGCCAGTCTCCGAGAAGTCTGCTGCCCTCCCACCTTCCACAGGCTGCGTTACATCTGGGAAGCATTGCCCCTTAATCGTCAATCCCATTATGGTGATCAAGTGAACGTTGCTAATCTCTACATTTATTGTTTAGGTAAATAGAGGCTGCGTTTAATCAATACGCAGGGCCCCAGCCCTCGCAGTGCCAAGTAACTTAAGTCAACGGTGAAGATTTCGGTGTGTGCGTAATTACAGAGCACGCAGAATATTCACTCTAGCCTAATCCCGTATCTCTTCCCCGACCCCGGGAAGCAGGAGAAGGGAACGTGACGAATCTCCACCCTCCAGGGATCGAGGGCCAGTTCTTTTCGGGGAAGAAAAGGACTTCGTGGCAGTGACACCGAGAGCCTGGCAAGGGAGTCCGAGGTTGGATTGGGGACTCCCTTCCCTCCAGGCGGTTAGATACGGTTCTGGGCGCTGTCTCCCACAGGGCTTCTGGACTCCTCTCCTCCAAATCTGCCACACTGGGCAGGTCCTGGCCGGGCGGGAAGGCTGAGGGCGGGGTGCGGGAGGCGGGTCGCCGTGTGCTCCTGACGCCCGGGCTTGCACAAGCTGGCTCCCTCTTTTCCTCCCTTGCTTGCCCCGCGGGAATTCCTGAGAATGCCAATATTTGGGCACCCAGAGAACAGACTATTTGCGATACTTCTGAAATATCCATTGTTTCCTAAAAGAGGACTTTAGCTCAATCCCAGAGAGGATTCGGGATTCGCAGCAGGGGGTGGGCAGGCCTGGGGAGGTGGGCGGTCCGCTCCGGCGAGGGGTGGTGTCGGCTCCCTACCACAGCTTGGCTGCTGCCATCAGAGTAAGGGCTTCTGGGCCTCGGCAGAGAAAAGGGTTTGTTGGGATTCTTCCCGGTGGCTGCTAAAATAACTCGATTCCTCCCGTCACGCCCTGGAGTGGGGCCCAGGAGGCTGACCCTCCCATTTGAGGCACTAACACTCTGTCTTTGGGCACTTTGTTGCTAGGAATTTCTGTTTTCTCCGCTTCGTTCCCTTAGAATGTTCGTTATAAACAACCAGTAACTCGGGTTGTAACCAAATACCCGCCTTGCAGGGTACTGTCCCAATTTAAATAATCTGGATTCTAAAGTCAACTCATCATTTGCAAGTTTAGGGTGTCGGTGAAACCACCAACTAAATCACAGCTGGCGCTTGAATTAGGTCCCGCAGTATTGAATGGCAGCTGGCTGTTTTTAATTTTTGAAATTGAACAGTTCTGGTATAAGGTATCTCTGCTTTCTCCATCTCTTAAAAGTTGAATAGCATTTTTGAACAAGAGGAAAATTAAACACAAATGTTAGTGCAATACTGAAAACCTTTTCTTTCTATTGCTGGTTCCTGATCCTCCTCTGCTACCACCCAAGCCTGTGACTCTCCTTATCAGCTACAATACAGCTCGTTCACCACCCTGCTGCAAACTATCCTGCTAGTCAGTCCAAAGGATAGATAATACGTTGGATTCTTGATTGGGGATGTCAACTTAACTTTTTCTGGGTTGTGGTTGTTTTTAAGCTAGGACAAGAAAAACAAAGGCAAGAGGTACTGATGGCCAGAGCTCCCAGGTGGGCACAAACCCTTTGGGGCTCCCAGGAGCTGGGTGTGAGCTAAGGTCCATTAATGCTGTGATATTGGGTGGTCTAGGAAACTTCTAAGTTTCCTTCTCTCTAACATGAAGCCAATAATTTCAACTTTGAAGGATTGTTATAAAGGTTAAATAAAACTATATAGGGAAATTCATAGCAGTGTACTCAAAACTTAATAGCTGAACTAAAAAAAAAAATATTGCCTTTTCTTTTCCACTGAAATACCATTCCCACCTAAAACTTACATGGAACTAAGGACAAAAATTAGCTACTATAGCCCTGGCCGGTTTGGCTCAGCAGTTAGAGCTTCGCCCTGAGAACCAAAGAGTCGAGGGTTTGATTCCGGCCAACGGTATATACCTTGGTTGTGGTTGTCCCAGGCCCTGGTTGGCCTCGTGCAGGAGGCAGCCAGTCTATGTGTCTCTCTCAGATGTGTCTCTCTCACATCAATGTTTCTCTCTCTCCCCCTTTTTCCCACTCTGTCTGAAGATAAGTAGAAAAATATCCTTGGCCCTGGCTGGTTTGGCTCAGCGGTTAGAGCGTTGGCCTGCGGTCCGGAGAGACTCGGGTTCGGTTCCTGCTAAGGGCACGAACCTCGGTTGCAGTTTGTCCCCGGCCCTGGTTGGGTTGTGCGGGTGGCAGCCACTTGATGTCCCTTTCACATCGATGTTTCTCTCTCTCTCTCTCTTCTCTCTCTCTCTCTCTCTCTCTCTCTCTCTCTCTCTCTCTCTCTCTCCCTTCCACTCTATCTGAGCAAAAAAATGTCCTCGGATGAGGATAAAAAAAGAAAAATATCCTTGAGTGAGGATTAAAAAAAATTAGCTACTATAAAACAGAATTTTAGTGTGTATGGGTAAGGCATAGGGCCTAGTACAAAATCAATCAGGTTGGGTAAGATAAATGTCATAACAGCTGCCTCTTTGGGAAGGGGTAAGGTTAGTCGCTCCAGTCAGCAATAGGTTTCATGGTGTGGCTTTCACTGGTCTGCCCACAGCAAAGAGGTGGTGTTTTCTCTAGTAGGAATAGCTAACTTTACTGAGCACTTATTACATAGCCAAGTGCTTTACACACAACAGCTTATTTAATTCACCCAATAATCTTATCAGGTGACTCTTATTGCCATCTCTCTTTTTAAACTTTTATTATGGAAAATCTCAAGTAATATATATATATATATTATATTATTATATATATATATATTATTTTTTAAATTTTTTTTTTTTTTTTTGTGGTACGTGCCCCTAGTGGGAACCGAATCCTGGACTCTCTGGCCCGCAGGCCGACGCTCAACCTCTGAGCCAAACTGGCCAGGGCAAAAATATAATATTTTAAAAACATTTTTTTTTTTTATCCTCACCCGAGAACATTTTTCCATTTTTTGTTCAGATAGAGTGGGAAGGAGAGAGAGGAAGAGAGAGAGCGAAATATCGACGTGACAGGGACACATTGAGTGGCTGCCTCCTGCATGACCCAACCAGGGCCGGGGACAAACTGCAACTGAGGTACATGCCCTTAGCAGGAACCGAACCCGGGTCTCTCTGGGCCGCAGCCTGATGCTCTAACTGCTGAGCCAAACCAGCCAGGGCTCAAGTAATATTTAAAAGTAGAGAATACTATAATGAACTCCTCTATGTCGATCACCCAGCATCGATACTTGTCAGCTCATAGCAAAACTTCCTTAATCTCTACCCCATTCATTTCCTCCTCCCTTATTTTGAAGCAGGTCTTGGACACTTTATAATTTTACTTATAAATATTCCAGTATGTGTCAAAATATTAAAAGACAATAACTCCTTTTTAAACCCCACACCACAATATCATGTCATAATCATATCTAACACATTTGAAATAATTCCTTAGTATTACCAAACATCTCTCCCCAGTTGTCTCATAAATGATTTTTGACAATTGCTTTTCCCCCCAAATCAGATCTAAGCAATATTCACACATTTAGTCTCTCAAGTCTCTTTTAATCTATAGGCCTCTCTTCTTCTTTTTCTTTCCTTGCAATTTATTTATTGAAGTAACCAAATCATTTTTCCTAATATCCTCTCTGTAAATGAAGAAGCAGACTCAGAGAAGTTAAAGGAATTTAGTAAGAGATAGAAAAGGAATTCAGTCCTAGCTATATCTGACTCCAGAATCCAAGTGCTTAATGGCTTTATTTTACTCCCTTTAACTCAAGTGATGAAAAGCAAGACACAGGAAAAACACAATCATTCATAAAAGATTTCAGAACATGCATGACTCCCCTAAGTAACCAGTTCCTTTACCAAGTGCATACAGAAAACCATTCACTTATAATGCAGTCAGGGTTTGAAATGTGGGAAGAGAAATTGAAAACAGGATAACCCAGTATCCTCCTTATGTTTTGAATCTGACTAAATTTCTGCATGTAAATGTATCTATAACATGGTGAGGGCTTTTTCCCCCCAACAAGTATTTAGCAAAGCAAAAACATTTCTTGAACGAATCTACCAGTTTCATTTTCTCTCGCCTCCTTTATTTTCCCCCTTTCTCTGTTCTTTATAGCTAGATAAGAAGAAAACATCTCTTTTACATAGTTATTTTAAAATACCAGTCAAATTAACAATTTAGTAGTTTGATATGTGATATCTGGCTTTTGTTACGGTAGTTTTGAAACCACAGTTACCCTAGCAACTGAATACATTTTTTTTCTTTAAAATAATTTTTAGCTGTCTGGAAGAGAAAAAAAGAAAAAGAAAACTTCTTGCCAGAATTTTCCCATAATAGCTTCCATTAACTGCAGTGACTTCTATTGGAGAGGCCAACACTACTGTCTCCTGCTGTCACCAGCCATTCACTGATCTAGCAGATGTTTTGTTTGATAAGGCCAATTTGAGCTTTATAAAACATTTATTTTTTTTCACCTCCAAGGAGCAAATACTAGTGAGGATGGGACTCAGTGTCTATCACTGGATACCATCTGAGGGCCTTCACCTGCCGGTGGAGCTTCTAGGAGAGAAAAAACACCAAAACAAACCTAAAGGCTTCATATATATATATATATATATATATATATATATAGAGAGAGAGAGAGAGAGAGAGAGAGAGGTGATGTCTAAAGAACATTAGGTCAGTCCCTAAAAACTTAGCAAGAGGGAAAAAGTGAGTAGAAAAGCCAATATTCCACTATGGAATCTTTCTGGAAACACCTGATAGGTGTGCGGTTGCCAAGGAGGGCAGTGATGCTCGTTAGTGAGATGAGGGAATAAGGGGGCGATGTACACTGAGTTGAGTTTTATACATTTCATAATTTGATAGTATTTCAAGGAGGTGAAGTAGAGAAGAATCAGTAAGGGGGGAAAAGGTGTGCATTATGGCTTTGTGGAGAAACTAGACCCTGAACATTGGTGAGAAGATTCGCTTGCTTCTGAATAAAATTTATTTCACAGTCCTGCTTCTAATGCATATAATTCTAAAACAAAAACAAAAAACAAACAAACAAACAAAAAACACTCCACCCTGAACAAACAAAAAAACCTCAAAACCCGATTTTATAAAATTACAAATATCCAAATCCTTTCTCTTGAATAGGAGGGTTGGTTTCAAGACCTGAAGCTAAATCAAAAGGTAGTAAAAAAAAAAGTCCTGTTGGTCCTGTTAGTAGGATGCCTCCTTTATTAGTCTCCTGGGGGATTACTTTGTCATTCTGCAGAAGGCAAAAATAAATAAATACATAATAAATACATAAATAAATAAATAAATAAACAAACAAATAAATTCTGGTACAGGAAGTCCTCCTTTGCATATACTGGCTCAACAAAATGAAGGTTCCAGTCCTTCCATTTTATTTTAGATTGCCCTACCTATAAAAAAATTTTATTTCCTACAACCCAGGGACAAACCGTAACCGAGGTACATGCCCTTTGGCTGGAATAGAACCCAGGACTCTTTGGTCCATGGGCAAGCTCTTACTGCTGAGCCATACTGGCCAGTGTTTTGAACTCTGCATCTGGTATCATAGATTGCTTGTCTAGTTCCTTTTTTTTTTTGGAGTTTTGTTCTATTCTCTAATTTAAGACATGTTTCTTTGTTTCCTCATTTTGGCTACCTCCCTGTGTTTGTTTCTGTGTATTAGGTAGAGCTGCTACATCTCCAGGCTTGGTAGAGTGGCCTTATGTAGTATGTATTCAGTGGCACAGCCTCTTCCATCATTCAGTCATTCGAGCTGGACACTCCGGATATGCCCCTCATGTGGGCTTTGTGCACCCTCCTATTGCAGTTGAGCCTTGATTGCTGTTGGGACCTTAATAGGAGGCATTTACCCACAGGCCAATGGGCTTCACACTGGCTGCTGCCACCATGGAGACTCAGTTATGCAGGGGCTGTCCCCACAGGGCAGAACTTACTTCTGCAGGGCTTTGGTGCTGGCTGAACCTGCTCCTCGAGTGTGTCACTTGTGGAGGTGGTTGGGTGGTGCTTCAATATGGTCTGAAGCTGTCCACTGGGTGTGCTGACTCTGGGGCTTCTAGGGAGGTGCAGGCCAAGGTCAGACACCACCTGTGCCCTGCCTGGGGCCACCTGGCATAAGCTACAAAGTGATCTGCAGATGGCTGCTACTTGTGCTGGGCTTGGAGATGCCCAGGGGAGGCCAAGCTGCAAACCAAGGCCGGCTACCGCTAGTGCCAGGTTTGGGGCACACAGAGACCAGATACCCCTCGTTTGAGATATTTTAGTAAAGTCTGAGGCATGAGCCAAAAATGCTTCATAGAAAAGCTGTCTTGTCCTGGCCAGTTTGGCTCAGCAGTTAGAGCATCGGCCTGCGGACCAGAGAGTCCCAGTTTGGTCCCAGGTTCAGTTCTCCCTAACGGCATGTACTTCGGTTGCGGTTTGTCCTCGGGCCCGGTTGGGGTTGTGAGGGTGGCAACCAGTCCATGTGTCTCTCTCACATCGATGTTTCTCTCTCTCTCTTCCTCCCTCTCTCCCTCCTGATCTATCTGAGAATAAATGCAAAAATGTCCTTGGGTGAGGATTAAAAAAAAAAATCTGTCTTATATAGAAAAGCCACTGTAAAAGGTTTGGGTGGGCTCACAAGTTGGGTGGGGCAGAGTCTCAGGGAATCACCAGGGCTGGTCAGTGTTAGCTGGGTTGATGGAGACTCAGATATAACATCTGCCTGCCAGCTCTGTGAGGAACCATGGCCAGCACTTTTGTCTGGAAGAAAACTGCCCTTCCAGCTTTTGCCCTGATGCCAAACAATTCAGTTCATCCCTGTATGTCCCGGGAGCCTTTTGAGCTGCTGTCCCAGCGCTGGAGCTCCGAGCAAGTGAGTCTGAGTAAATCCACACAGTGGCCCAGTAGAAGGAACGCAAGCCCTCCGCCTTACACACTCACAGTCCAAGTTGGTTTCTACAGCCAGAAGTTACAGCGACTTCTCTACCTAGCATTGGATCTCTGGGCTGGGGAGCCTGGAGTGGGGCTGGGACCCCTCGCTCCTCATGGGAGACCTCCACAACCCTGATATCCTTCCCAACTTTTTGTTTTGTTTTGTTTTAATCCTCACCCGAAAATATTTTTCAATTGATTTTTTTTTTTATCCTCAACCGAGGACATTTTTCCATTTTTTTGTTCAGATAGAGTGGGAGGGAGAGAGAGGAAGAGAGAGAGAGAGAGAGAAACATCGACGTGAAAGGGACACATCAAGTGGCTGCCACCCGCACGACCAACCAGGGCTGGGGGCAAACTGCAATCCAGGTACATGCCCTTAGTGGGAACTGAACCTGGGTCTCTCCGGACCGCAGGCCGATGCTCTAACCGCTGAGCCAAACTGGCCAGGGCTCCATTGATTTTTTGTTTGTTTGTTTGTTTGTTTGTTTGTTTAAAGATAGAGTAGAAGGGAGGAAAGGAGAGAAGAGAGAGAGAGAAACATCTATATGAGAGAGCCACATTGACTGGTTGCCTCCCACACGACTCCGACCACAGCCAGGGATTGAACATGCAACCCAGGTATGTGCCCCTGCCCAGGAATCGAACCCACAACACTTTGGTCCAAAGGCCAAATCTCTAACCACTGAATCAAACTGGCTAGGGCCCTTCCAATTTTTAAATGCCACTATGGGTGTGGAACCAGCCTGTTCCTCATCTCCACCCCTTCTACTAGTCTGGATGTGATTTCTCCTTTATGTCCTTAGCCATAGGACTTCTGTTCAGCTGAATTTCAGGCAGTTCTGAAAGATGGTTGTTCTGTAGTTTAGTTGTAATTTTTATATAGTTGTGGGAGGATTTGTGTACCACGTTTACATACACCGCCACCTTGATCTGAAGCCTACCTAGGTAAAATATTTTGACTTGAGAAAGTACATTTTGAGCCAAGGTGAGAAGTAGAAAAAGAGAGAAAGAGAGAATGTCAATTCTATTTGCAGAAAATATAATTCATGTATACTAAACTAAACCTGAGCAACAAATTTTTTTTTTTTTTTTACAAAATATGTACATTTCTCTCTGCCAAAATAGAAAAAAGAGGGGTGGCAAAACTAGCAATATTAGTTAGGGCTTTGTCTTAACTACTTGAACCTTTAAAAGAACCCACTGCTTCTTTTTTTACTTTCCTAGCGTTTTTGAGATACAATTGACATATAACATTGTGTAAATGTAAGACATATATGTTGACTTGATATATATATATATATATACATATATATATATATAGTGAAATGATTATCACAATAAGTTTAGTTAACACATCCATCCCTTCATATAATTGCCATTGTAGTTGTTGTGGTGGTGGTGAGAGCATTTAAGATGTACTCTTTTAGTAACTTTCAAGTATACAATACAGTATTATATATAGTCACTATGCTGTACCTCATGAGATTCCCCAGAACTTATTCATCTTATGATTGGAAGTTTGTACCTTTTGACCAACATCTCCTTATTTCTTCTCCACCCAGCCAGTGAGGAATTCAGACAGACTACAGTGGGTAAGGATGACTTCTCTCTGATGCACCTCAGTTGGGAAGACTCAAGGATCGGGGGTGACTCAATGATTAGGGGCTGGAATCATCGGGTGAGTCTTGGCAGTTGATACTAGCCATCAGCTAGGATACCTGTATATGGTCTTTCCAAGTGGTCTCTCTGCAGGGGCCAGTTTGAACTTCCTCACAGCATGCAAGCGAATTCCTAGAGTGAGTATCCCAAGCTAAAAAGATGAAACACACGGCATTTTTGTGATCTAGCCTCAAAACTCACATAGCATCATTTTACATTTCTTTCTTGGTTGAAGCAGTCATAAATGTTTGCTCAGATTGGAGGGGAAAGATAAATGCCACCTCCCCATGACAGGAGTGTTAAGATCACATTGTAAAAAGAGCACTTGGTGTATGACATACTGTTTCAGCCCCCTTTGAAAAATATTGTCTGCCGTAATGCACATGTGTACCTGTGAAGGGAGCTTCCTAACAGAGTGCAGAATATCGATATCTGAAAGCTAATTTTTACTGTCTGTGGCCATTGAAAATTAGGTGGTTTTTTTGTTTTTTGTTTTTATCCTCACCCGAGGACATTTTTCGATATTTTGTTCAGATAGAGTGAGAGGGAGAGAGAGAGAGAAACATCGACGTGAAAGCGACACATCGAGTGGTTGCCACCCACACGACCCAACCAGGGCTGGGGACAAACTGCAACCAAGGTACGTGCCCTTAGCGGGAACCAAACCCAGGTCTCTCCGGACCGCAGGCCGATGCTCTAACCGCTGAGCCAAACCAGCTAGGGCGAAAATTAGTTTTTAAAACAAGATTTTGCATATTCCCTATGTTTTCTTTATTAGGAATTATTTTCCACTAATTTCTTGGAAGTGTAAAATTTGCAGTGTTTTGATTAACATTTTGCTCTCACATGCACAATTAATAAGTGCTGTACAATTCTTAAACGTCCCACTATCAGATGAACAACAGCAAGTCCAGAATGTCAATATCTACAGTAGGTTCCATTTTGGCTGAAAACACTGCCATTGGGGCCTTGATCTAATCTTGGACCTACTTGATCACTACCATCTTTTAAAAATAAAATCTGATAGACTGATACATTTGGGTAGCCTATTAATTAAGAAGGAAGAAAAGATGTTGATCATACAGCAGGGATAGACCCAAGGGAAAGGAGTTTTGAAAGCTGACAATTTGTCATTCTTATTTATTTTTTTCTTTGCTTCTTTTTAAAAATTTAATTAATTTATTTATTTTTGTTACAGATGTTTCTCCTTTTCCCCCTACTGATACCCTCCTCCCCCACCCTCCCCACCCTGTTCCTAGCTTTGTTGTCCATGTCCATTGTTCATGCATACATGCATATAAGTTCTGTGGTTTATCTCTCCCCCCACCCCTTCTCCTGGGGATTGTCAGTCTGTACCCCACTTTCACGTCTCTGGGACTAACCCATTCCTCAGACTGTTATGTTCATTATATTCCACAAATCAGTGAGATCATGTGATATTTGTCTTTCTCTGATTGCCTTGTTTTGCTTAGCATAATACTCTCCAGGTCCTTCCATGCCATCTCAAAGGATAAGAGATCTTTCTTTCTTACAGCTGCATAGTATTCCATTGTGTACATGTACCACAGCTTTTTAATCCACTCATCTACTGATGGACACTTGAGTTGTTTCCAGTTCTTAGCTATTGTAAATAGTGCTGCTATGAACATAGGGGTATATATATTCTTTCTGATTGGTGTTTCAGGTTTCTTAGGGTATATTCCCAGAAGTGGGATCACTGGGTCAAATGGCAGTTCAATTTTTAACTTTTTGAAGTAACACCATAGTGTTTTCCACAGTGGATGCACCAGTCTGCATTCCCACCAGCAGTGTACTAGAGTCCCCTTTTCTCCACACCCTTACCAACATTTGTTGCTTGATGATTTGTTGATGGCAGCCATTCTGACACATGTGAGGTGATACCTCATAGTTGTTGTTTTAATTTGCATCTCTCTGATGATTAGTGATGTTCAGCATTTCTTCATGTTTCTTGGCCATTTGTATGTCCTGTTTGGACAGGTGTCTATTTAGCTCCTCTGCCCATTTTTTAATTGGGTTCTTTGTCTTCCTTTTGTTGAGCTGTATGAGCACTCTATATATATTGGAAATTAACCCCTTGTCTGATGTATCATTGGCAATGATGTTCTCCCATACAGTGAGTTGCCTTTCCATTTTGATGATTGTTTCTTTTGCTGTGCAGAAGCTTTTTAGTTTGATGTAGTCCCATGTGTTCTTTTTCTCCTTTGTTTCTGTTGCCTTAGGTGATGTATCAGTGAAAATTCAGCTGCGTATGATGTCTGAAATTTTGTTGCCTACATTTTCTTCTAGGATTTTTATAGATTCATGAATCACATTTAAGTATTTTACCCATTTTGAGTTTATTCTTGTGTATGGTGTAAGTTGATGGTCTAGTTTCATTTTTTTGCATGTAGCTGTCCAATTTTCCCAACACAATTTATTAAAGAGGCTGTCTTTACTCCACTGTATGCTCTTGCCCCCTTTGTCAAATATTAATTGAGCATATTGTCTTGGGTCCATTTCTGGGTTCTCTATTCTGTTCCATTGCTCTATCTGCCTGTTCTTGTGCCAGTACCAGGCTGTTTTGATTACAGTGGCTTTGTAGTATAACCTAAAATCTAGTAATGTGATCCCGCTAACTTTGTTCTTCTTTTTCAAGATTGCTGTGGCTATTTGGGGTCTTTTTTGGTTCCATATGAACTTTTGAAGTATTTGTTCTAGTTCTGTGAAGTATGTCATTGATATTTTAATGGGGATTGCATTGACTCTATAGATTGCTTTGGGTAGTATGAACATTTTAATAATGTTAATTCCTCCAATCCATTAACAAGGTATGTGCTTCCATTTTTTTTTGTATCTTCCTCTATTTCTTTTTTCAAGGACCTGTACTTTTCTGAAAATAGGTCTTTTATTTCTTTGGTTAAGTTTATTCCTAGGTATCTTAATTTTTTTGCTGCAATGGTAAATGGGATTGTTTTTTTTAGGTTCCCTTTCTGTGAGTTCATCATTGGTGTATAAGAATGCTGTCAATTTCTTGACGTTAATTTTGTATACTGCTACTTTCCCAAATTCATTTATTAAGTCTAGTAAATTTTTGAATGGAGTCTTTGGGGTTTTCTAGTATAGTATCATGTCATCTGCGAACAATGACAGTTTCACTTCCTCCTTTCCAATTTGGATCCCTTTTATTTTTTCTTCATGTCTGATTGCTGTGGCTAAGACTTCCAGTACTATGTTAAATAAGAGTGGCAAAAGTGGGCATCCTTGTCTTGTTCCTGTTCTTAAGGGAAATGCTTTTAGTTTCTCCCCATTGAATATGTGTTGGCTGTAGGTCTTTCATATATGGCCTTTATTATGTCGAGATACAATCCTTCTATTCCCAGATTGCTGAGCGTTTTTATCAGAAATGGGTGCTTTTTGTCGAATGCTTTTTCAGCATCTATTGATATGATCATATGATTTTTATCTTTCATTTTGTTTATGTGGTGTATCACATTTATTGATTTGTGAACATTGTACTAGTCTTGCATCCTGGGATGAAACCCACTTGGTCATGGTGAATAATTTTTTTGATGTATTGCTGGATTCGATTTGCTAGTATTTTGTTCAGGATTTTGGCATCTATGTTCATCAGGGATATTGGTCTGTAGTTTTCTTTCTGTGTAGTGTCTTTTTCTGATTTTGGAATTAGAATTAAGCTGGCCTCATAAAATGAGTTTGGAAGTCTTTCTTCTTCTTGAATTTTTTGAAATAGTTTGAGGAGACTGGATGTTAGTTCTTCTTTGAATGTTCGGAAAAATTCCCCCGTGAAGCCATCCGGGCCTGGGTTTTGTTTGCTGAGAGAGTCTTGATTAAATCTTCAATTTCTTTTGTTGTTGTTGGTCTGTTCAAGTTTTCTATCTCTTCTCGGTCCAGTTTGGGAGACTATGTGTTCTTCCTGTTGGACAGATCCTTTCAATATTATGTAATGGTCTTCTTTGTCTCTAGTTATGGCCTTCATTTTGAAATCTATTTTATCAGATATGAGTATTGCTACCCCAGCCTTTTTTTGCTTTCCATTTGCTTGGAAGATATTTTTCCATCCCTTCACTTTCAACCTATGTGAGTCTTTTGTTGTGAGGTGGGTCTCTTGTAAACAACATATATGTGAGTCATGCTTTTTTTTATCCAGTCTGCTACTCTGTGTCTTTTTATTAGAGCATTCAAACCATTCACATTTAAGGTGATAATTGATATGTACTTATTTATTGCCATTTTTGTTTAGTGTGGTTATATTTTTCTTCCTATTTCTTCTACTAATTACAGCAGTCTTTTTACAGTTCTGGCGGTGCTGGTTTGGTGTCAATATATTCTCTTAGCCTTTTTTTTTTTTGTCTGGGAAGTTCTTTATTTGACCTTCTATTTTGAATGATAACCTTGCTGGGTAGAATAGTCTTGGATTCAGATCTTTGTTTTTCATGACCTTAATTACTTCATGCCATTCCCTTCTGGCCTGTAGTGTTTCTGTTGAGAAGTCAGCTGAGAGCCTTATGGGATTTCCTTTGTAGGTAACTTGTTGCTTATCTCTTACTGCCTTTAGGATTCTCTCTTTGTCTTTAATTTTTGACATTTTAATTACTATGTGTCTTGGTGTGGGCCTGTTTGGGTTCTTCTTACTTGGGGCTGTCTGTGCTTCTTGAACATGAATGCCTTCTTCCTTCACCAAGTTAGGAAAGTTTTCTGTCATTATTTCTTCAAATATATTCTGTAACCCTTGCCCATTTTCTTTCTCTTCGGGGACTCCTATGATGTGAATGTTACTATGTTTCCAGTTGTCCCACAGTTCTCTTAAGCTGTCTTCCTGTTTTTTAATTGTTTTTTCCTTTTGATTTTCTGATTAGTTAATTTTTTTCTACCCTGTCTTCTTATTCACTGATCTGGTCCTCCGCTTCCTCTACTCTGCTTGTTAGTCCTTCCAATGTGTTCTTTATTTCTGCTATGTCATTCTTCATTTCCACTTGTTTGGTTTTCAATGTTTCTATATCTTTACTCATGATGCTGATGTCCTTACTCATGCTGTTGAGCTTCCTCAAGATCATGGCTCTGAACTCTACCTCTGATAATTTGCTTAACTGTATTTCATTTATCTCATCTTTGATAGAATTCTCTTGTTCTTTCATTTGGGATTTGTTTCTTTGTTTTACCATTTGGCTATCTCAGTGGGTTTTGGAGCCTGCCAAATTTTTCCTGTGGGTGTTGGTGTTCTGCTGTTTGTGGCTCCCTCTACTGGGGTTAAATGGGTCTGGGCGGGACCACATTAAACACCACTGTCAAGTCTTACTTTCCTGGGTAGATTTGTAAGCCCAGGAAAGGTTCAGTTTTCCTCTAGCTTTTTACTGGAGGCTAGTAGTCTCAGTTACTCAGTGCCTTGGAATGTAGCCCTGGTGTTCTGCATAAGGGGATTTCCAGAGGGTGGGATAGATGCTGGTTGTTAATGAGCCTCAATTTGCATTTCTTTGCCTCACCTGAGAAAGGCTGAATCTCCGGGGGCGGGGCTGCTGCTTTTCCCCACAGCTCTCTGAAGGAGCACACTGGCCACCATCCTTTGTGGCCGCAACTCAGCAAAAAATCTGAGTGCCCTCCAAATCCCTGTTGTCCCCAGAGTTCTAGCCCAGTTTGCCTTCCTTCTGCCATAGCCCCCAGGTGAGTGGCTGTGGCTATTTTAGCACTCTGTCCAGGCTCTCTACACTGTGGAACAGGCTTGATCTTTATTCCCCAAGGGCGCTGCTCACAGCTAAGACTGCTGCTGTCTGTGGGCTCCCAGCCAGCCACCCTCTCGCACCTCTGCAGATCCTTCCAGTATCCCTGATTATATGGTCCTGTCTTGCTACTTTTCTGTTGCTTTTTTTTCTGAGGATTTGTCTTTATTTTAGTTGTAATTCCCGTTTGGTCCTGGGAGATCGTCCGTGTAGCTTCTATTCACTCCACCTCCATTTTCACATCCTCTAAGCCTATCTTGTGTACAGCTGGGTGCACAGGCCTCTCTGGTGCCCCCGCACCCTGCAGGTCCTGCGGGCAGGCCACTGGATCACACAAGTCTCTCTCCGGCTCCAGCTTCCCACTTGTCTTGTGAGCTGCTGGACCGCACAGGCCTCTGTGGAGCCCTAGGTCCCTCCACTGGCGGCTGAGGAGTGCTGTTGCCCTGTGGGGCTCAACTCCTGCTCAGCTTTTGCTGTAGTTTTTGGGGACGGGTCTCAGCTGCTGGTCTGTGTTTCTGTTGCCTGGGGATGGATGTCTCACAATTTGTCATTTTTAAACATTACGTTTCCCTGGCTGGGCAGCTCAGTTGGTTAGAGTGTCATTCTGATACACCAAGGTTGTTGAGGGTTCAATCCCTGGTCAGGGCATACAAGAAACAACCAATGAATGCATAAATAAGTGGAACAATAAATCAATCTATCTCTCTCCTTTCTCTCTCTCTCTCTAATCAATAATATGAGACAAATTACAAAAAGAAATTAAAGCATTATTTTAAAAAAACCATTACGTTAATGGAATACATTTCAGTTGATAGTTATATTAAATGAGGAGGCATTCGCTAACCCATTTTCTGTGTGCTTAGCTTCACCATAATTGAGGGATAGTGCAAGAAGTATAGAGAAAGGGCTACATGTATCAAAACAATCAGAAACCATGATGAGTAACATTGGCTGGAAATTTAGAAAATAGAAGTTTACTTCTAAACTAATATGGTGGCTCCATAAACATCATGGATCTGACTCTTTGTCATGCAATGTCTTCCCCGCTTTATTTAGTACACAGCATCATAGGTCAAGGTGCTTACGTTCTAGCTACTGATTCTACATACTAGTCAGCAGAATGAAGGAAGGGCAAAGAAAATATCCTCTCTCCTCTCAAGATCACTTCCCAGGAGCTAAACTCAACATTAAACATTTCACGTAGTAGAATTGACTCGTATATAGTCACATCTAGATGCAAGAGAGCCTGGGATAACATGACAGTCTTTATTCCTTTATGGCCATGTTTCTAGCAAAAAATTCTATAACTACAGGAAAAAAGGGAGAGGAGATATTATAGGCAAAAAGTATTTCCTACCTAATTTGGGGTTATGGGTATATGGGATTTATCATACTACTATTTTTAGTGTGTTTGAAACATTTTATAATAAAAAAAAAATTTTTTTTTTTGGTAAATTGTCAGGATTAAAATTTTTAAATCCTAAGGAACAACATGAGTTCTCTGTAGCCTTGGCCAAGTTACTTAGTATTTTTGAGTCTCAGGTTCTTCATAATATAAAGTGCAGATGATAATACTTGTCCTAATCAGTTAACAGCATTGCAGTGAAAGTCAAATGTAAAAATGCCCATGAAAGTGTTTCAGAACCTATAATGTAGTATGGCATCAGTTATTGTTAATAATATGCCTGCTGTCATTTTTGTTGTTATTATTAATGTGAGGGCGAAGGCCATGTTTCATTATTCACTGCTGTATCTTCAGTGACTAGTAAAATGCCTGGCACATAGTAGACTTGAAATAAGTGTTTTAGCAAGTGAGAACAAAATTTTTAAAGAAAAATATTTGTATGTGAAACTGACATAGAAGAGATTTAAGAAATCATCCAGTAACCTCATATGACATAGGAGGAAACTGAGGCCCAGAGTTTAAGCCAATTAAATAACCAGCTTAAAATGACACAGGGTAGCAGAGTTTCAGTATAGTGGAGAGAGAAAGACATAGTCATCCTCAAAATCACAAGGGAAATACCAGAGATTCAGAGAGGCTGTTATTTCCTTTTTAGCTACCTTGGGAAAGTGTGCCATCGCATAATCACATCACTTTTTGTTACAGTCCCAAGGAACAGAATATTCTCTAGTAGTACTCAGATTTTCTTCTATTAACTACTATTTCCAAATAGCAGGCTAACCATTGGGGACTCAAAAATTTTGTCATGCAAACATTTTCTTAAAATATTCAAGTAAAAATGTATTGATCTTCTGAGTAAGAATCCTTACATATTTAATACTGCTTCTAATTCATCATAGGAGTTACTTCCTAAAAATGTCAATCATAGAGGAATGGAAAAAGTACTGGGGAAATGTGGCAATGATGTTTATATAAGTATAGCACATTGTAAGTCTACTGGAGAGCCAAAGGGATTTGCCTTTGTAGAACTTGAAACAAAAGAACAAGCAACAAAAGCTCCTGAGGTGGGCCCAGAACATAAAAAGAAAGAAAGAAAACACACGCGTTTTAAATAGTTAGAAAACTTTTTTTGCTAATTTCATTTTAGTTTATTAGCAACCCACCAGAAAAGCACCAAGAAAACCTGGTGTATTTCCTAAGTCAGTGGAAAACAAGCCAATTCTTGCCTTTGGAGTAGCCCATGAGAACTTAATATTAATATGTAAGTAGATGTAGGTGTGTTGATATTTAAGTGGATGTAGGTGAAGTAAAACGAAAACTAATGATAGCATTGTTACAGAAGAAAAGAAAAAGGAGAAAGGCCGAAAGAAGAAAGAAGACAATACCGAGACCAAATTGTCAAACGTGGACATGAGCAAGGAGAGCATCTGCAAGATGAAAAGATTCAGGACCACATCTGAGGCTCTGATGTAGAGATTACTGAACCACAAAAGCTACGGTCAAAGAAGAAAACACAGAATAGAGCTGAAGTATCCTACTTATCTTTAGTGGCAACAGGGAAGAGGGAGAGACGTGCTCTGAAGATGCAGAATGTCTAACTCCCACATCAGAAGTAAAGAAAATGCCTCGGAAAGATGACATTGGAAAAGAAGCTTCAGAAGTTTCCAAAGAAAACAAAGTTATTTATAACTTTAAGGTTAGGATTAGAGAAGTAAGCTTTCTTATTTCTTAACTTATGTCTTATTTCATGACTTGATATTTAATTTTAAGATCTGGAAGTCTCTACTGAAGAGGTAAAGGATACTGGAAATATAAACAATTGATCAATCTTAAAAGCAAAATGGAAGTATAAGGAAAAACATAAAGAAGCATAAATGGATGAAGAGGTTACACTACTAAGAGAACTGTGAAAGCAAGTCAATGGTACAAACTCTACTGTTGCCAATTGACACACTCCACAACATTTGAGTTCTAATGGTCTCTATTATAAGAATTAGTTTTGTAGATGGGACAACTTCCTGTAATGATGTGGCCAAAAGCTTTCACTGGAAATTCTCTCCTTGAGCACACATCTGAATCAATCATTGCACCAATGTCTTGACACAACGAGGCTGAGCTAGGACCACATTTTTATTTTATTTTATTTTTATTTATTGACTTTAGAAAGAGAGGAAGGAAGAATGAGAGAGAGATAGAAACATCAATGAGAGAGAACATCGATTGGCTGCCTCCTACATGCCTCCTAATGGGAATTTGGCCCACAACCTGAGCATGTGCCCTGACCAGGAATCAAACCGGTAACCTCTTGGTGCATGGGTCAATGCTCAACCACTGAGCCACACCGGCTAGGCTAGGACCACATTTTCAGATGAACACTCTATTTTGATGTATCAGATGTATGCTCACTACTCTCCAAGCAAATAATAGCAGATAACCATAGTTCAGTAGCCAAGATTACAATGACTGAAATGAGCAGACATGACTTTACTTTGGCGTATAATAAATATATATTTTTTGTTCATGAGTCTCTGAGGTGGGTTAAGTAGTTCTGTTGATTTAAGCTGGGCTTGGTTGATCTCAGCTGGGTTCACTCCAGTCTGTGATCAGCTAGCAGGTCAGCTAGGAGCTGACTGAATCAGGATGGCCACAGGTGACATGACTCATCTCTGTGCTCAGCCTCCAGGAGTCTATCCCATGCTCACAACCATGGTGGAGCAGGATTTTAAAAGAGCAAGCAGAGCATGTAAGGCTTCTCAGGCCCTCAGCCCAGACTGGCACATCACTTCCACTCCACTCTACTGGTTAAGCGAGTAACAAGACCGGCAGAGACAAGGGTAGGGAAGATAGATTCCACCTCTAGATGGGAGAAGTTGCAGAGTCACATCTTCAGAGGCAGGGACTCTGGGAAGAGAAGAATTGGGGCCATTTTTATAATCTGTCTACCACAATAAAGGTGAGACTTTTCTAGGGATACCTTAGTGAGATTTTCCCTTGGAGTGTCCCCAACTAACCAAACATACAGCTTTCAAAGTGCTTTACTTCTTGAGTTTTGAGAAGAAGAGAACTTCATTGAGTCAAAGAGAATGATGAGGCAACATTTCTTGTCAGAAATAATGTAAGCAAAAAATAAAAAACAACAGTGAAGCAATATCTTTAAAGTACTGAAAATCAAAAGCCGTCATATAAATATGCTGTACTAAAATATCTTTTTAAAAATGAAGGCAAAATAAAGACCTTTTTGACATTAAAATCTGAAGGAGTTCATTATCAGCATATCCACATAAAAAAAATGTTAAAGGTAATCTTTTAGGCAGAAGAAAATATTATCAATTGGAAACATGGACCTACCAAAAGGAATAAAGAGCAATGAAAATGGTAACTATGTAGGTACATGTGCAAGATTTTTTTCTTATTATTTCAATTTTTTAAAAAGGTAATTGACCGTTTGCTTGGCCATTGTGGCTCAGTGGTTGAGCATCAACCCATGGACCAAGAGGTCACCAGTTCGACTCCCGGTCAGGGCACATGCCCAGGTTGTGGGCCAAATCCCCAGTGGGGGGCATGCAGGAGGTGGCCAGTTGATGTTCTCTCTCATCAATGTTTCTCTCTCTCTCTCTCTCCCTTCCTCTTTCTCTAAACAATAAAGAAAAAAATAAAATAAAGAGCTGATTGAGCATTTGAACAACCACAACAAAAATAATGTAGTCCGAAATATATAACATATGTAGAAGTAAAACGTGCGGTAGCAGTGGGACACAACATTGGTTTTCATGGAGAGGAGGCTAAGGGAGGTTGTTCAGGAGCTCTGAATGCCATGGAACGTTACGCTACACTTAGTAGAAGTATTAGAAAATCTATCTGGGGTAGAGGCTGAGTCAAGCTCTCCAATTTGGTAAGTATAAAGCCAGTATTTTTCTTTCTAAAGAAAATAAAAGGAATGAAGGTATAGACTGATTTGTGAAGGCATTCAGTATGGATTTTATAAGAAATGATATAAGTCACTGATTCTTCACTGGGCCCCCAAGCCACCACACAGCAGGCGTTGTAGGTAGGTGTGGCTTTGGGTAGGTTGGGATTGGGGAACAGGCACTTAGAAAGGTTCCCTTTTGGGGTACATGGCAGAGAACAGACCAATAAGCTGGCTTTCGTCCTCAGGCCAGGAGGCCATGGCTACCTTAATGCCCAGACGGCCAAGCCCAGTCTGGCTTAGTGGTGCTGCTGCCCACAGTGAAGCTAAGTGACAGACAGCTACCTTCTACAAAAGGCCTGGGTATGCTTCTCCAAGTCCAATTATTTGTCTTCCACTGAGAACCCAGGGAAAATGGTAGATCTCTTTATAATTAGAGGGAGGCAAAGACATTTCTAAATATAAGACCAAAGCCATAAGTAAGGTATGTGGCCTCATTGACCAGTCATTGGGACTCCCTTTCTGCCAATACTGCAGAAAACAACTGATTTGCCTAATATTTTCATTGATTTGACCCATCATTTTGACCCTGTATAGATATAGAACTTGAAATAATTTCTTCACTTTTTTTTTAATCCTCACCCAAGGACATTTTTGCATTCATCTTCAGACAGAGCGGGAGGGAGGGAGGAAGAGAGAGAGAAAAACATCGATGTGAGAGAGACACATCGACTGGTTGTCACCCACACGACCTTCACTGGGGCCGGGGACAAACTGCAACCAAGGTACATGCCCTTAGCGGGAACCAAGCCTGGGTCTCTCTGGTCCGCAGGCCGATGCTCTAACCGCTGAGCCAAACTGACCAGGGCCATTGAGCATCCTTTCGAGGCTGCAGTATTTGACCTTAAAAATGTCAGGCCTAGAAATTGTAAGAACTGGGTTCCCCAGATAAAATACAACTGAAGAAGGAAATAATTATGGTCTGAAGCTTCATAAGCTGTAAAAACCCATCAAAAGCTGTCTGGTTCTTAGTGCTTTTGTGCTCTGTTCTAATATATGAGTTTGCTTTTAATACTGTTGGGAATGTTGGGGCTCAATTAAATTGTTTATTCAAATTCATAAACCCAAATTAATTTCTCAGGCTACACAATACGCTGGGAATTAGTAATGTTTTGTCCAAAAAATGAGGATTCCCTTAAAAGTTAGCACATGGTTTTTATTTAGAGAGATGTTAGACTGATAAGAGTCTTAATCTGACTGAGTACAATGAAAATCTTTTTAATGAACATGGAGAAGCTACATATATTATACTCTACAACCTGTTATCAACCTTTCAAATAAGCAAAAAAATCCTAGGTAGAAAATTAATATTAACATCAATTACATCTCTTTGTGAGACATGTTTTTATCTAAGCTCTTTGGACTCCAGCACTTCATCTGGAATATATATATTACATAGTTGACAAATACTGTTAATGGATAACTACTGTGCTAATTTGCATGGTTATTGTATGAATGAGCTTTTGCTTGTCTGTGTTGCAATAAGAAACATGCACAGTCTCGATGGCTTACAACAAAAAGGTTTATTTCTCACTCATGGAACGTGTTAGCTCTGGTACTGCTCAATATGTGTTCATTTCAATATCCAGGCTGAAGGAGCAATATCTGTTTAGGACACTCATTGTGACACAGGGAAGAAGGTAATGGCTGAACCATGCAGTGGCTCTTAGGCTTCTGATGAGATGGTACATGTGGATCACGCCTCACATTTCATTGGCTAAAGCAAATCACATGATTAACCCTAATGTTAATATAATGGGGAAGTATGCATTTTTTATAGGACCAGACTGCAAGTCACATGGAAATGTATAGGATATATCATTTTCTCATAGAAAGTCAAAATGAATAATTGAAAACAATAATGTAATCTTCCACAGCTATTAAATGAGATGCAGCTGATGAAGAAATAATTCAACAGACTGTTATGCTCTGATCACTCAAATCGGACCAACCTGATGATTTATGTAATAGCCTTATAAATTGTATCACTGCACCTCCAATTTAAGAATCATGAAACTCCTAGTGAAATACAAACCATTGCCGCTCACTGCTGTTACGTTTTGGGGAGGTAGAGAGATAGGGGGAAAAGGTCTCCTTAACAGGACCAATTTCTAACTAGTTGTGCCAAAGGCAGTGACGATGCTCTCTCACAGCAGAGTTCCAAAGCATTTCTTACCACACTGGCTCACATGTTCTTTTAAAACATATGGCAGCCACCACCCTTCATCCTCCCCATTACTATTTGTAACTCTGTCCTTTAAAATTGGTCCCCTACTCAAAATCTTTTCTTGAGAAGAGATGTCATTGATATTCTTCAATACTCCATTGAGATGACACACTGTTCAAAGCTGACTGTCGGTATACATCCTTCCAGCAAGTCTCCTGGCTACAACCACACCTCCATGTTGGCCCATCATAGAGGAGTTAGCTGGTTATTCTGATATCACACTCATGTCCAGGGCAGAGACTTGTATTTGAAGAGCAGCTCTGCTACCTTACAACTTTTGTTAAGTTTTCATTATTTTTATTCAAGAATTTTGGTTTGATGTCTGCTTTTCTATTTTTTTTTTTTTTTTTGGAAAGAGATCAAGCTTCAGCACAATTTCAAAGAACTTCAGTTTTGTCTGTTGCTTAATGCTACCCTATTTTTCAGTTTCCATTATGATATGATGGTCTTTCTGATATTATTGCTAAATTTTCTCTATTAGTGTGTGTGAGAAAATTACCCTCCCCTCACACACCCTGCCTTTAGACAGGAAATTGTCATGATTATTGGATGAGATGAGTCATTAAAGTGCAGACCTAATGGGTAGGTAATAGACCTAATGAGTAGGTAAAGGTGAGATCAGTGGGTTTAGAACTTGCCTTTCATCTTTACCAGGCACACAGAGGTTTCCAAAAGACAAAAATCAGCAACTGAGTGGAAGATCCAACATAGAGGCATAACTTTTTAACTTGAACAGTTGGAAATCCTTCTGCTTGCCCCGGTGGAATGCTGACATAAGATGGAACACATGCTAAGGGCACTAAGAGAAATGGGATTGCTAAAAAAGCAAATGTTCCTTCACAGTTCAGCCCTGGCCGGTTTGGCTCAGCGGTTAGAGCGTCGTCCCATGGTCCAGAGAGGCCCTGTGTTCGGTTCCCACTAAGGGCATGTACCTCGGTTGCAATTTGTCCCCGGCCCCAGTTGGGGTTGTGCAGGAGGCAGCCACCTGATGTGTCTCTCTCACATCAATGTTTCTCTCTCTCTCTCCCTTTCTCTTTCTCCCTCCCACTCTATCTGAACAAAAATGGAAAAATGTCCTTGGGTGAGGATAAAAAAAAAAAACCCTTCACAGTTCAGCAGCAAAAGGGCTTCAAAAGTCCCAAAAGAAACCCTCTTGCACTCTTGGTGGGAATATAAATTGGTGCAGCCACTGTGAAAAACAGAAGATTCCTCATACAATTAAGAATTGAACTGTCAGCCTGCTGGTGGCTCAGTGGGTTGAGCATTGTCCCATGCACCAGGAGGTTGCCAGTTCCTGCTCGATCCCTAGTAGTGGGTGTGCAGGAGGCAGCCAATCCATGTTTCTCTCTCATTGATGTTTCTATCTCTCTCTCCCTCTCCCTTCTTCTCTCTGAAATAAATAAAAGCATATTTAAAACAAAAGAATAGAACTATCATATCATCTAGCAATTCTACTTCTGGGTATTTATCCAATGAAAACATTAACTCAAAAAGGTATATGTATCCCCCCCCCCCAAGTTCAATGCAACATGGTGGTGATCACACTATAGTATTTACAATCATGTTGTATAGGTGGAATCTATATAATGTTATTAATCGATGTTACCTCAAAAAAAAAAAAAAATCTCCAAAGGGACTGAGAAAAAGGGGCAAGAGTAAAGCCCCATCTTCATCAGCGTGAAAGAGATGACTAGCTAAAATTTCTCCAAGGAATTTGAAAAACCAGAGAGGGAACTCTGTCCTTTCTGTCTCTAGGGGATAAGGAAAACTGCAGAACTCAAGAGGCAAAGTGGCTAATGGCACTGCCTGGGGCATTGGGCCCACATCCAGCAGAGACAAAGACTCTGTCAGTTCTGGTGGTGGTCATAGCCCAGATCTTGCTTAGGCAAGACTAACTGCTAAATATCTAACTCAACAAGTATCTAAGTCAGGTTGGGCAAGGCATGGAAGTGCGCTCTGTGTCAGCCAAAGCCAATCTGGGGCTGAGAGGCCAGATAAGGGAAAGGGGAATCTCATGTTCCTTTCCCCAGGGAAGAGGGGTTGGCTTGATACTTTTGTCAGATTTCAAGAAACTTATTAGACCACAATTAGCTGGGTCACTGCAATTAAAGATGCATTTTTCTTCTCTTTACTTTCACACAATGAGCTGACATGGACCTCTATTTAAAACACAGAAAATTTACTCCTTTTTGGTACTTCTCACTCATGCAGCAGAAGGAATGAAATGAGCTGGGGCGTACCTCTTTGGGGAAGGCTGGGTTATCTTTCTCTCCCTCCGTTTTCATTAGGTGCTCTACTTCTTGGGTTAAGCCCTTTGCAGGGAGAGTTAGTCTTCCTTGGTCCAGGTAAAACTGCCTATATTCTTAAGCAGTTAAAAAAAAAAAATCTTTCTGGGGCCCTGAAAATTTCTGTGAAGAACAGGATACACTAACCTGAACATGTTCCCAATCTGGCTTTGTTCTATTAGTTAGAGAGAATTAATTCATTCTCCATGGGCAACATCAAAGAAAAAAGAGGCAAGATTTTCAGAGCTATCAAATGTGTCCAGTGGTGTTCAGGTCTACAAATGATAGACTTTTATTTGTTATAAATGTTTGCTTGGGCTTATGATGGGGTAAGCAATATACTGGGCAGTGGACTAATATATTAGATAACCCGTGCTCTACAGGTGTTTTACATATAGGATTCTTTCATGTGTAAAACTGGGGAGAAAACAGCTGTTCCACAGCCCTTCTTATCCCAGCAGGCCTTTTCTTTTAAAGAATAATAAAAATATATTGCTCCCTGCACATTCCCTATTTCTGCTGTCACGAAGATTGTATCCAGGAGACGTGACTCCAGAAAGTCCATTTGATGATGGGTGAATACTACAGTTAGTTTGGCTAAATATCTGGAAATTGAACCCAACTATCCTGTCCCCTTTGAAATGCTGCACAGAATGGCAGTTTGTGGCTGGCCTTCTGCAGCTTATTCTGTGATAGATGAAAGGACCAGAGTCATGTAAATCACTATAATGTTCAGACACTCTGTGTACATTGCTCCCTCAAGGAACATGTCTGTGTTGGCTGGAAGATGATCCATTAGCCATAATGGAAACAAAAACGGTGGTAAGGTTAATAGTACAACATGGAACTCACTTTCAGGCTCTCATATTCAGTGGTGGGACACATTTAGGAAGAGTGTTATGATTGGAAGCTAACTCTGAGGATCATGGGATGTACCTCTGTCAGGAATCTGTTACCTTGTGCCAAGAGCCATGAATCCAGATGGTAACCCTAGAATTCAGCTGCTCACCAGGAATTGTTCTGCTAATTTGATGGCCTTGTCTATTGGGAGCAGAAGAGAGGAATGTAACATTGAATTGAGAGCATTCCTGGGGACTTCAAAGGAGGATCATGAGCTGGGAGCATTCACCACTTTCTGACTCCTTATGCCTGATTTATGACATAATTTGGATTCAAGAATTCTCAAAAAATGAGTTGAAGATGATTATTTCAGGTAAACATCTTTGTTCATATCTGATTGGAATTTAGTGATTTTTGTTGTTTGTTTAACTAAAATAGATTTCAACATTAAATGCTATTGTAGCATCATTATACTCTAGGATATATATATTATAGGAAGTGAAAATTTCTTTCCCCAGAATTTCTTGCTTTGAGTGGTGGTTGGAGCTCAATATTATGTAGATGAGCCAATAACTATGTCAACACTGAAAACTCCACAAATATTTATTGAATATATAGTACTTAAAAAGTGGGTTTGAAGGTGAACCAAGTTATAGATCCTGTTGGAAAAGAGATTAAGGTCTATATATCAAAATATCTTGATGAAATATCAAAAATGTAATGTCCAACATAGAGATGTTTAAAAATTGAATTTTTTTTCAGTCTTGTCATCATGGGACAATGCAAATGTAGCTTTCAAATACTGATTTTATTTAGTGCCCAATTCTGTTAAATTTTTTCAGGTATAAACAATCACCTCTATTCAACACTTAAGTTAAAAAATCCATATTATTAATATCAATAGAGTATTTCAGTTCTCATAATACTGTGCTTGATAAAAATACTTACTAAGTATTTTTTCTTTTTTCCCTTCTCCTTCTCATTCTTATTCAACTTAGAAAGAAATTTCATAAAGAATTGAAAAAGAGCCCTGGCCAGTTTTGCTCAGCGGTTAGAGCATCGGTCTGCGGTCCTGAGAGGCCTGGGTTCAGTTCCCGCTAAGGGCATGTACCTCGGTTGCAGTTTGTCCCTGGCCCTGGTTGAGTCGTGTGGGTGGCAGCCACTTGATATGTCCCTTTCACGTAGATGTTTCTCTCTCTCTCTCTCTCTCCTTCCCACTCCATCTGAACAAAAAATGGAAAACATGTCCTCAGGTGAGGATAAAAAAAAAAAAAGAATTCAAAAAGAAAAATTTATAAAGATTGTTTAATTTTAATTTTATTTTCTTCATTGATTTTTTAAAAAAATTTTCTTTATTGATTTTTAGACAGAGAGGATGGGAGAGAGAAATAGAAACATGAATGAGAGAGAACACCAACTGGCCGCCTCCTGCACACCCCTCATTGGGTATGGGGCTCACAACCTGGGCATGTGTCTTGACCAGGAATCTAACCAGGACCCCTTGGTGCATGGGTCCACGCTCAACCACTGAGCCACACTGGCCGGGCTAAAGATTTTCTTATTTATTTATTTATTTATTTATTTATTTATTTATCATCCTCATTCGAGGACATTTTTGCATTTATCTTCAGATAGAGCGGGAGGGAGAGAGGGAGGAAGAGAGAGAAACATTGACGTGAAAGAGACACATCAACTGGTTGCCACCTGCACAACCCCAACCAGGGCCCGGGACAAACTGCAACCGAGGTACATGCCCTTAGTGGGAACTGAACCCAGGACTCTCGGGTCCACAGGCCGACACTCTAACTGTTGAGCCAAACTGGCCAGGGCTAAAGATTGTTTTCTAAAGTGTACAATTCAGTGGGTTTTATTATATTCACAAGACTGTGACCATCACCTCTATATAATTACAAAACATTTTTAATACTCCAAAAGAGAAACCCTGTACCCAGTAGTAATAAGTTCCCATTCCTCTGTGTCCCCAGCTCCTGACAACCACTAATCTACTTTCTGTCTCTGTGGATTTGCCTATTCTGGACATTATATAAAGGGAACCATATAATATGTGGCCTGTTTGTGCCTGGCTTTTTTTACTTAGCATAATGTTTTCAAGGTTCATGCATGTTTTAACATGAATCAATGCTTCATTTCTATTTATTTGTTTATACATTCATCAGTTGATGGACATGTAAGTTGTTTCTACTTTTTGACCATTACAATAACGCTGCTATGAGCATTTGTATAAAAATTTTTGTGTGAAAATACTTTTTCAATTTTCTTAGATGAATACCTAGGAGTGGAATTGCTGGGTCATATATTTAACTTTTTGAGGAACTGCCAGACTGTTTTCCAAAATGGCTGCACTATTTTACTTTCTCATTATCAATGTATGAGAGTTCCAATCCTCCACATCCTTGTTAACACTTGTTATTGTCCATCTTTTTTATTATAGCTATCCTTGTGGGTATGATGTGGTATCTCATTGTGGTTTGAATTTGCGTTTTCATAATGACTAATGATGTTAAGTGAGCATTGTTCGCGTGCTTATTGGTCATTTGCATATCTTTGGAGAAATGTCTACTCAAATCCTTTGCCTATTTTTAAGATTGGGTTGTCTTTTTATTATTCAGTTATTCGGGTTCTTTATATATACTGGATACTAGACCTTTCTTACATATATGACTTGCAAACACTTTCTCCTTTTCTGTAGGGTCATCTTTTTACTTTCCTTTAAAAAAAAATGTTTTTATTAATTTTAGAGAGAAAGGAAGGGAGAGGGAGAAAGAAACCGCTGTGACAGCGAAACATCAATCGGCCGCATCCTTCACGCCCCCTAGTGGGGATCAGGCCCAAAACCTGGGTATGTGCTCTGACTGGGAATGGAACCGGCAAACTCCTGGTGCGGGGGCAATGCTCAACCAACTGAGCCACACCAGCTGGGATCTTTTTGCTTTCTTGATAGTATCCTTTGAAGCACACCAATTTTTTATTTTGATGATGTCTAATTTATCTATTTTTTTCTTTAGTTACTTGTGCTTTATGTGTCATATCTAAGAAAGCCCCTGTGTTTTCTTTTAAGAGTTTAATAATTTTAGCTTTTGCATTTAGGTCTTTGATCCTTTTTTTTTTTTTTTTTTTTTTTTTTTTGATAGAGCGGAAGGGAGAGAGGGAGGAAGAGAGAGAGAGAAACATCGATGTGAGAGGGACACATCGAGTGGCTGCCTCCTGCACCACCCAAACCAGGGCCGGGGACAAACTGCAACCGAGGTATGTGCCCTTAGTGGGAACCGAACCCGGGACTCTCTGGTCTGCGGGCCGACGCTCTAACCGCTGAGCCAAACCGGCCAGGGCTCTTTGATCCATTTTTCATTAATTTTTGAATATTGTGTGAAATAGGGTCCAATCTTATTCTTTTGAATGTGGATATCTATTCGATTTTCTAGAAACTTCTATTTTAAATAGCTTCTATTTAAAAATTTGGAAGGTATTGATAAAGGAACTGATATAATTTTAATGAAATACAGTGTTAACAATAAACCGAAAACTAAGAATTTTTGAATTCTAGGTTTATGTCCATGTTACACTGGTTTTCATCTAAGGAAAACCACTAAGTCTCCTTTGCTTTACTTTGAAATCATTTGAGGATCATAGATTCGTAAGGCTCTCTTTTAAAAATCAGCTGTCTACAGGTTTTGGTAGTTTCATACAGGGCATTTTAAAAGAGCAAATTGCTTGAGCTGACTTGGAATTACTCAGTTGGTACAGTTGACCCTCTGTATCTGTGGGTTCCACATTTGTGGATGCAACCAACCATGGACTTTAAAAAATGTATGTGTGTGTGTATATATATATATGTATATATATACACACACACACTCACATATGTATATATATATATATATACATATATATATATACTATTGCTACTGTGTACTATATAATTAGGCCTGTGATGGTTGTGTCCGTACTGAATATGTACAGACTTTTTTTTTTATCCTCAACTGAGGACATTTTTTTTTTTTCATTTATCTTTAGATAGAGCAGGAGGGAGAGAGGGAGGAAGAGAGAGAGAAACATCAATGTGAGAGAGACACATCCAGTGACTGTCACCCACACGACCCCAACCGGGGCCAGGGACAAACCACAACCAAGGTACCTGCCCTTAGTGGGAACCGAACTTGGGACTCTCTGGTCCATGGGCCGACGCTCTAACTGCTGAGCCAAACCGGCCAGGGCCAGACTTTTTTTTTCATGTCATTATTCCCCAAACAATACAGTAAAACAACTATTTACATAGCACTTACATTGTATTAGGTATTATAAGTAATCTCGAGATGATTTAAAGTATATGGGAGTATGTGTGTAAGTTATATGCAAATACTATGCCATTTTATATAAGGGAGCTGTGCATCCTTTGATTTTGGTATTGAGGAAGGTTCTAGAACCCATTCCCAATAGATATTGACGTATGACTATAATTGGTATTCTGAACATGAAGCAAGCATAGTGAACAGTATATTTTATGTCTTATTTTAGCATTACTGTTTCTCCACATTTTTATAACAATGATTGGACAACCAATATTTTTAGTTTTACCCTCTTATTTCATAGCATTTATTAAGTTGGGTTTAGTCAATTGTAGCTGTTAAGTTTGAATTCTGTTCTTCTATCACTCACAATGCTTCCTTGCCTGTTTTTAGCTAGAATATGTAGCTATTTTATCCTGAAATGGCCAATAAAATTACTCAATCTAGCAGACAAAATATCTCAAATGAGTCAAGTTTGGCTTCATCTACCTCATTTTTAAAATTAGTGCAATTTCCAACTTAGCATTTCTGGTCGAGGAAATATTGGCTGTCTTTGAAAATATTATAGAAATAAAAGCAGATCTAGCAATGCACTTACTTTCCTCAAAGACATTCAGACCTGAGGCTTTTCTCCAACCTGGCTGATGTGGAACTGGCATTTGAACAAGGAGATGCTGCAAGCAAGAATGTGAATTATTAATGCACCACAGCATTATCACCAACAGACCACAAAATCCATTTTAGAAATTCTTTTACATACATAGTACAGCCTCTGCTGTGGCAGTGTGTGCTCTAAAAGCTGCAGATACACTTTAGAAAACACTGATGAAGCCATTATTGCTCTGTCCATTTGTTCATAGTATATATCATTATTCAAGAAATTTAAGAAACATAATGGTGGAAAATCACACAGAAAGAAAAGAAAAGGAACATGGACTCTGTCAGAAGCAAGGGCTACATTTTTATTCAAGAGGTCCCTAATGATGGAAAATCACAGTGAAAGGCAGAGGCGAAACCGGATTCCATAAAGGACCCGACACACACTAGTAGTACAACCAGGAGAACAGTCATAGCAGACATGTAAAAATAAAGAAAAACAAACTTAACGAGACAAACTGTACTGGGGCTGACGCACAAAACAGCAACAAATCACATTGAATTCTGAAGATTAATTTCAAAGAATCTCCTGAAATAAGCAAGGAGACAGACAGCATCAATATTAATGAAATTGAAATGGAACTCCAAAAGAGCCACTGCATAAAATGGCACATGAATGTTTTGTTTGTAAATGGATTGTAGATTGGATCACAGAACCGTCAGGAAAATGAAGGGACATTCACAAGAACATCATAACAGGGCCAGCTGTGTGATAAGCAATTACAACATCAGTTCTAAAATCTCCAATGTAAAAGAAAAACATCAGTGTTGAAATAAAAGAAAATGTCAACAGTCTGCAGATGAGGTAAGAGAAAGTGAAGAAAAGATTTTATTGAGACTCAATAGCCAGCACTGCGTCCATATCTAATGTCTTTGATAAAACAGACAATAGGCATTCGAAGAAAGATCAGAATTTGATTCCATCCTCTATTGCATTCAATTTCCCTTTAGATTGTCAGCTAAGGCAGCCCTGGGATCAGCCCAGTGTTTCCACTGCTTAAACTACTTGCTGGTTGTACAACAGATGCTTTTGGAGGTTGTAGACCTTTGACAGGCCCCCAGAGTTCTGCAGACATATCTCTCATGCATCCTTGCAAATAAAATTTTAAAATAAATATTTTAAATGTGTTCATTGCAGGACAGATTTTTATAAAATAAAAGATATTTTAAAAATTCTTGTTTCTCCATTGATTTTAGAGAGAGACAGAAACATCGATGAGAGAGAACATCGATTGGCCGCCTCCTGCATGCCCCTCCTCTAGGGGATTTGGCCCACAACTTGGGCCCTGACCGGGAATCGAACTGGCGACCTTTTGGTGCATGGGTTGATGCTCAACCACTGAGCCACACCAGCTGGGCAAGGATTTGTTATTAAAAGGCAAATGATCATATCCCCCTTGGTTTGATAGAGTGCTACTTCCAGGTGGACGGGCCCAGGGGCTGTGTAGCAATGTAGTTGTGATTCCACTTGGCATTTCTATTGCTATATAGTACCACATAGAAATAAAATAACACCCACTTCATGCTTTTTCTCTCTTGTTATTGCTCTATAACATTTATGATCACAGGTTATTCCGTTTTTTAAACGATTAACTGAGCAAAAGCCTGTTTGCAGGGGAAAGAAGGTGATGGGGAGGTTCAATTCCTACCCACAATTAAAAAGCAAGTCATGTCTAATACAAAACAGCCATTGTAGGGTAGGATTCTTTGTCAGTCTGCCCCAAAAAGATGGGTGGGAAGTTATGAGCATTTCTGGGAAACTTAAACTAAGGGATCCTTTTACAAAGCTTTGCTCTCTGCCCTACCACAGGAAATATTAGTACTGTAGTCATTTAAAAATATGTCCACAGGTTCTTTGGTACTCTTTCCTTTAAGAGCTGGCACTTAATTTTAACCCCCTAATCTTGATAGTGGGCTGGACTTAGTGACAAATAGGGTATAATGAAAATGACAAAGCATGACATTGGAGACTAGGTCATAAAAGGTATTGTGGCTTCTTCCTTGCTCTCTCTTAAACCACTCACTCTGGGGGAAGCAGTGGCCATCTCATGAGGTGATCTCAAGAGGCACTCAATCCCTGGCCGGTTTGGCTCAGCGGTTAGAGTGTCAGCCTTCAGTCCAGAGAGACCCGGGTTCAGTTCCCGCTAAGGGCGCGTACCTCGGTTGCGGTTTGTCCCCGGCCCTGGTCGGTCGTGTGGGTGGCAGCCACTCGATGTGTCAATTTCACGTCGATGTTTCTCTCTCTCTCTTCCTCTCTCTCCCTCCCACTCTATCTGAACAAAAAAATGGAAAAAAAAAAGTCCTTGGGTGAGCATAAAAAAAAAAAAAAAAAGAGGCACTCAAGCAGTGCTATAGAGAAGTCCATCAGTCAAGGAACTGAGCCTCCAAATAGCAGCCAACAGGGATCACTGAGGCCTTCTGCCAAGAACCATGTGAGTGCTTGGCCAGAGTGGCTCAGGCGGTTGAGCACGTCTCATGCACCAAAACGTCCTGGGTTCAATTCCCTGTCAGGGCACATGCCTGGGTTGCAGGCTGGATCCAGTAGGGGGTGTGCAGGAGGCAGCCAATCCATGTTTCTCTCTCTCCCTCCCCCTTCCTCTCTCTCTAAAATCAATGAAAACGTATTTTAAAAAGAACCATGTGAGTGAGCCATTCTCTAGTCCCAGCCAGCCTTCAGATGGCTGTAGTTGGCACTGGCATCTTGAATGCAACCTCATGAGCCAGAATCTCTTAGCTGAACCTCTTTCAAATTCCTGACCTACAGAAACTGTGAGATATTAATGCTTGTTGTTTAAGCTGCTAAGTTTGGGGGGGGGGGGTGATTAACTACATAGCAATAGATAATAAATACAAGCCTCCACCATGTACTTATGGTATTTATGTGCCAGCCTCTGTGCAAAACTCATTATAAGAGTATGAGATTCTCTATAGAGGTCTAAGACCTCTAATTTCAATGTGTATATTAACCACCCATTTAAAATACTGTTTTCTCTGGCTCATCCCCTGATATGGGGCCTGTGAATCTATTTTAACTAACTTCCCAGATGACTCGGATGCAGTTGTCCAGGGCACACTATTGGAGAAATATTACTTTAAGTCTTTACCCCTTTCCTTTAGAAAATGCACATCTTCTAAATAAGATACTATGGGCATGTTGTTCCTTTTTAAAAAAAATATCACATTATTATTATTTTTTAATTAATTTATTTTTGTTACAGGTGTTTCTCCTTTTCCCCCATTGACACTCTCTTCCCAATTCCCCCCCCCCCCAGCATTGTTGTCTGTGTCCATTGGTTATGCTTATATGCATACGTTCTTTGGTTTATCTCTTCCCTCCCTCCTGTCCTCTCCTCTGAGGTTTGTCAGTCTGAACCCTACTGCTATGTCTCTGGGTCTATTTTGTTCATCACCTTACTTTGTTAATTGTATTTCACAAATAAGTGAGATCATGTGATTTTTGTCTTTCTCTGACTGGCTTATTTCACTTAGCATAATGCTCTCCAGGTCTCTCCATGTCTCTCAAAGGATAAGAGATCTCTTTCTTACAGCTGCATAGTTTTCCATTGTGTAAATATACCACAGCTTTTTTTTTTTTAATCTTTATTGTTGAATATAGAATGTATCACAGATGTTCCACATTTTTCCCCCATTGATCCCCTCCTCCCCACTCCCGCCCCCCTCCCGCCTTTTCCCACACTATTGTCTGTGTACATTGGTTATGCATATAAGTTCTTTGGTTTATTTCTTCCCCCCCCCCCCAAACCCCTTTCCCTTTGAGGTATGTCAGTCTAGCAATGAATTTGTACTTCTTAATCCCTTCACCTTTTTCACCCATTCCCCCAAGCCCCTCCCATCTGGCAACCAAGAAAATGTTCTCTGTACCTATGAGAATGTTTCTGTTCTACCTGTTCATTTTGTTTGTAGATTCCATTGTTGATAGATATGTATTCATTGCTATTTTGTTTGTTCATATATTTTATCTTTTTCTTCAAAAAGACCCTTCATCATTTCATATAATAACGTTTTGGTGGCGATGAACTCCTTTAACTTTTTCTTGTCTGGGAAACTCTTTATATGGCCATCGATTCTAAATGACAGCTTTGCAGGATAGAGTAATCTTGGTTGTAGGTTCTTGCTTTTCATCATTCTGAATATTTCTTGCCACTCCCTTCTGGCCTGCAAAGTTTCTTTTGAGAAATCAGCTGACAACCTTATGGGTACTCCCTTGTAGGTAACTAGCTGCCTTTCTCTTGCTGCTTTTAAGATTCTCTCTTTGTCTTGAACCTTTTGCATTTTGGTGATGATGTGTCTTGGTGTGGGCCTCTTGGGGTTCATCTTGTTTGGGACTCTCTGTGCTTCCTGGACTTGTATGTCTGTTTCCTTCACCAAGTTAGGGAAGTTTTCTGTCATTATTGTTTCAAACAGGTTTTCGATTTCTTGTTCTCACTCTTCTCCTTCTGGCACCCCCAAGATGCGAATGTTGGCATGCTTGAAGTTGTCCCAGAGGCTCCTTACACTATCCTCATTTTTTTGGATTCTTTTTTCTTTTTGCTGTTCTGATTGGGGATTTTTTGCTTCCTCATATTCCAAATCGATGGTTTGCTCCTTGGATTTACGTACTCTAGTACTGAAGCTGTGTAAATTATTCTTTATTTCTGTTAGTGCCTCCTTCAATTCTGATTGGTCCTTTTTTATGCTCCTGAGGCCCTCACTAAGGTCACTGAGGTTCTCACTGAGTTCACTGAGCATCCTTATAAGCAGTATTTTGAACTCAGCATCTGTTAGGTTGCTTATCTCCATTTCGCTTAGTTCTTTTCTTGGGGTTTTGTTCTGTTCTTACATTTGGGACCTGTTTCTTTGTCTCCTCATTTTGGCTGCCTCCCTGTGTTTGTTTCTGTGTATTACTTAACGAGTGGTATGGGGCTAGCTGAGACCAGACGCTGCTTGTTTGAAAGAATTTAGGAAAAACCTGAAGCAGGATCTAAGACAGGCAAATCCAATGGTTAAGCAAGTGGCAACAGCTTGGGTGGGCCTGAAAGTTGGGTGGGGTGGGGTGGGGCGGGGCCTCAGGGAGTCAGCAGGGCGGGGCTACCAGTATGAGCCAGGTTGCTGGAGTCCCAGATATGGAGACTGTCTGCCGCCCCAGGGAAGGGCTCACCAATGAAGCAAAGGCCTCTGACAGCACGTTTGTCCCAGAGAAAACCCCCTCTCCAGCCCTCGCTCCAGTGCCAAACAGCTCAGTTCTTCCCTGTATGTCTCTGGCGCCCCTCGAGCTACCTCCCCTCCAAGCTTCCTCCCCTCCAAGCTTAGAGGGAGAGAGTCCGATAAGTCTGTGCGCGGGCCCTTTAAGGAGCTGCCTGGGGCTCCAGCCGCGTCAGCTTCCCTGAGCCTCAGTTCCCACTGGTTTTTCCAGCCAGAAGTTATGGGGATTCTCTTCCTGGCACTGGAACCCTGAGTGGGGCACCTGGTGTGGGATGGGGACCCCTCAGTCCTCAGGAAGGAACTTCCCAGCCGAGGTGTCCTCCTGATTTTTACCCGCCACATGTGGGTGTGGGACCAGCCCCTCGTGCCTCCGCCCCTCCTACCAGTCTGGATGTGGCTGCTGCTTTAATTCCGTAGTTGTAGGACTTCCATTCAGCTTGATTTCAGGCAGTTTTGAATGATGGTTGTTCTGTAGTTTAGTTGTAACTTTGATGTGGTTGTGGGAGGACGCAATACGCGTTACCTACGCTGCCATCTTGACCGGAAGTCTGCCACAGCTTTTTTATCCATTTGTCTACTGATGGACACTTGGGCTGTTTCCAGGTCTTAGCAATTGTAAATATACATTATTATTTTTAAAATGCTACTCAAGCCCTAGCCAGTTTGGCTCAGTGGTTGGAGCATTGGCCTGTGGACTAAAGAGTCACAGGTTCGACTCTGGCCAAGGGCACGTACCTCGGTTGAGGTTTGTCCTCGGCCCTGGTTGGGTCGTGCAGGAGTCAACCAGTTAATGTGTCCCTCTCACGTCGATGTTTTTCTCTCTCTCCCTCCCTCTCATTCTATCTGAAGATAAATAAAAAAATATCCTCCAGTGAGGATTAATAAGTAAGTAAATAAGTAAATAAATAAATAAAATGCTACTCAAAGACTGTATTGGAGTTGCTGGAAAGAGAAGAAATTAGTGTATCCTGATGGGGAGAAGATATTTCCAAAACTAACAGCTCCTCAAACCATTTAAGCAATTGTCTTCTTAGCTTTGGGGGACGTGGCGGATGTAACACCCACACTCGTCAGGGGATTCTGGAGTTGTAGTTAGGATCATTCTACAAGCAAAGCCCAGACCTCATTTTGTTCAGTTTATCTAATTTTTAGGAGGTGAAGACAGAGCCATCTCAGAGATGCAAATAGTTGCCAATGTGGTTGATCTGAAGGCCCCCAAAAGCCTCTGCCCATAGAAAAATCCTTTACTGTCATGGAATGGATTAATTCTCTTATTTCAACCATAGATGTTAAAATGTAAATACTTTTAGGATAAGTAACATTCTTAACCATCTTTCCCTGAAAGAGAGTAACTGCATCAAAAATATTCTTTTTCCTGTCAATCTTAGCTAGGAGTTAGGGAAGAGGAGAGAAAGAAGGGCTATTTATGAGGCCATCAGTCATAAGGAGCACCTTTCCTTGATGTATTAAAAAAAAAACAAAACATGCTTCTGTTCTGGCCGGTGTGGCTTGGTTGGACATCATTCTATGCATTGATTCCTGGTCAGGGCACATGCCCAGGCTGCAGGCTAGATCCCAGGTAGAGGGTGTTCAGGAGGCAGTCGATAAATGTTTCCTCTCACTGATGTTTCTCTCTCTCTCTCCCTCCCTCTCTCTTTCTAAAAAAAAAAAAAAAATTCAATAAAAATATTTTAAAAAAGGAAACATGTTTCTAATTATAATTGGAAGATGCTATTAACTGTAAAATACCCTTCAATTTCTGAGATATTAAAATGTGAAAAAGTATGTATCTTAGAGTAAAAATACAAAAAGTAACTTTATGGCCAACAACAGTGGTTAACAACCACTTACCCCCAGTAGGGAAGAGTCTAGATAATGAAACTATTTCTCGTCTTTGTGTTTCAAAGTGTTAAAGATTATGATAGAAAGCCATATTAAAATTTTAAACTGCTAATAGAATTATATTGGTTTGTGCTTAAAATCATAGCAACAAAAATGATTCCTAATACTTTTTAATTTTTATTGTCTCATAACTTAACTAGAAATCATCAAAATGATCACAATGCTTAATTCATTTGGAGATTTTATTTTGTAAGGTAAGCTTTTTGTTTCATTCATCCCTGCAAATTCTACAGAGCTAGCAAGGGTTTAGCCAAGGTTTAGAGTGTAGTTGTTGGGGAGTGAGAGTGGGGGAAAGAAAACAATAATACTGTGGCCTGCAGATATCATTAATAGAAGATGATATAGAATATGATTCTATTTTTCTTTACTGGGCTCTCCCTACTAAATTTCCTGCTCTCTTTCCTTACTACTCTGCCTCTGACGTTCAGAGAAAGTACACACCATTAGTCCAGAACTCCCTCGATGTCTTAGCAACACACCTACAGCCTACACTGTGTCTATAACCTCTATTCTTCCAACTTCAGTGAAAGAGACATTCACCCTCCTCCTGTGTAAGACCAACCCCTCTATCTGCGCCCTGGATTCTATTCTCTTCTGATTTCTCAGAAAACTCACTTAAACTATTACTGCTTTTCCCAGTTTTTAACTTTAACCAACCCATCTCTACTGGCTCTTTCGCATCCACATTTAAACATCCTCAAGTGTGTCTCATTTTTAAAGTTCTTTGAAATAAATACAAAGTAGTGAGCACAAATAAATTGAGTAAAATTATAAAACTCAGTCAGAGCTTAGAAGAAAGACCCTGAATCTTCAACAGCAGAAAGCATCTTCCCAGAGAGCCTCGCGCCCCATCTGTTAACTATACATTCCTTCAAAATAAAGATTTGTTAAGCACCTTCCAGGACTGTAGCGAAAAGCTGGAAATGTTTTCATTCACCAGAAAAATAGAACTTGGCTCCAAATTTCCAACCGGCATATATATTTTTCATGACTTTCCTAATTAGAAAGTTAGAAAAGCATGTTTTCCTTGTGGTTGGGAAGGAGTTACCATAAATAAGGAGTGAAATCCTTGCCGTTAGGATGAAGCCTTCCCACCAAGACTAATTCTACTTCTGGTCAATAAGAACCAGGACAGAAAGCCCAGCAACCTTTACAGATTCCTGACACTAAAACATTTCTAGATGCAAAACAGCCATATTCTAGTACACTCAAATATTCTGTAGTTAAAAATGAACTAACATTTAAAGATCCAATTTTTAAAAAAAATAACATTTACCATAGCATCAAAAATATAAAATACTTTTCTGGCTAAAGACATGCAAGATCTGTACACGAAAGACTGTATAACATTGCTGGGAGAAATTAAAGACCTAAATAAAAGGTCTTGAGGTCGAAGATGTCAGTACTCTTCAAACTGATCTATAAAGTTGAGGCAATCCCAATGAAAAACTCAACAGGCTATTTTATAGAAATTTACAAACAGGTTCTAAAGTTCATATGAAAAAGCAAAAAACCTAGTATAGCTAAAACAACCAAAAAAGGGAATAAAGTTGGAGGACTTACTGTATCCAATTTCAAAACTTTGTAAAACTACCATAGTCGAGACAGTGAGGACCCGGTTTGGCACAGCGGTTAAAGCGTTGGCCTGCGGTCCAGACAGAAATAAGCCCACATGTTCATGGACAACTGAATTTTGGACAGATGTATAAAGTAAATTCAGTGGAAAAAGGATACTTTTTCCAACCAATTGGCACTGAAATGTAGATATCCACATTTTAAAAAAGAAATGGGTATATACATATGAAAACGTGTCAAGTTGTATACTTTACATATATGTAGTTTGTTATATGTCATTATATCTCAATATAGTTGTTTAGAAACATTAAGATTTATTTCTGAAAAACCAATGTGTGATTTTTCAGATGATGTCAGTTTTCCAAATCAAAAATTGTCATTTTTGCCAAAAGTTAAAAGGATAGATTTTTAACTTTGAAATGAGAAAAGTAATTCTCCAAAATAAATTCTAATTTTAGAATGACAAGATTCATCCATATATTTTTTTTTCATTTTTTGATAATCTGAATTGGTACTATTATGTTAGGCAGGAAATCCTATTAAATTGAATGCTAAGGAAATTAGATAATTCCTAGAATCATCCAGAGTAAAATTCTAAGGGTAACAGTTTAGCTTTTAGTATATTTTGACAGCATAATAACTATCAGAATAAAAAATAGGCTTGGTTTAGTGGTTAAGAGGTTTGTCCTTCAAAAGACCTGGCTAACTGTCCATCAAGCAATGAATGGATAAACAAAATAATGGTATACATACAGTGGCATATTATTCCATCTTTAAAAAGAATGAAATTCTGCTACATGCTACAATATGAATAAATCTTGAAAACATGCTAACTGAAATAAGTCAGATACTAAAGGACAAGTATTATATGATTTTACTTACATGGGATGCCTAGAATAGTTAAATTTATAGAGACAGAAAGTAGAATAGTGGTTACCAGGGGCAGAGGGGAAGGAGGAAGGGGGGATTAGTGTTAAAGGGGCATAGAATTCAGTTTGGAGAGGTGAAAAAGTCCTAGAGATGGATGGTGGTGATGGTTGCCCACCAATGTGAATGTACTAAATGCACTTAAAAATTATACACTTAAAAATGGCAAAAATGATACATTTTATGCTATGTGTATTTTGCCACAGTGAAAACTATATATATTTTTTCTAAAAGGCCTGGACTAGGAACCAGCTCTGCCATTTAAAAGTTATAGGACCTTGGGTTACATAAGAGCTGCAAGTTCCTCATGTGCAAATAAAATAGGGATAACAATACTTCACAGAATTTTCGTGACTAGGAAATAAATTATGTAAAGTATTTAAATGGATTTTTGGTTTTTTTGGGCACAGTAAAAATGAAGAAATGGTAGCTATTATTATTATATATTTACATATTTTTTTATCTTCATCCCTCCAAATTTGTTGAATGAGTAAGTGAATGAGTGAAGAAACAATGTATCCAAAATGTTAGAACTCTAGCAATAAAAATGGCTATTAATATTTGCATAATGATTGAGAGTTCACAGAGAGCTTTCACATTCATCACCTCATTTGAATGTCAGAATAAGGAAATGAGTAGGGCAGATGTGAGACTGCTTTTCCTAACCACCAGGAACCTGCAGCAGGTAGCAATTAGGGGGGATGGTACAAGGGAACAGTGAAGTACAGCAAACTTACCTTTGTTTATCCTCACCCGAGGACATTTTTTTCCATTTTTTGTTCAGATAGAGTGGGAGGGAGAGAGAGAGAGAAACATCAATGTGAAAGGGACACATCGAGTAGCTGCCATCCACACGACCAATCAGGGCCGGCGACAAACTGCAACCGAGGTACGCGCCCTTAGCGGGAACCGAACCGGGGTCTCTCCGGACCGCAGGCCGACGCTCTAACCGCTGAGCCAAACCGGCCAGGGCAGCAAACTTACATTTTAATCCCAGGTTTGAAGTCCAAGGTCTCTTCCACAGACACAACATAAAATGACCAACAGGACAGAAAAATGTGCAGAACATAAGATCACATGGGAAATTGGGTGGTAGTACTAGTTTGGCCCCAGATATCCTCCCTTTGGTCATTAGGGGTTAAGGGGAAAGTCACAGCACCTGAGATGAGGTATCTTGATGGTGAATAAGGGCCTGAGAAGATGGGAAAGGGAGAAATCAAACACAGCCTTAAAGGAAGAAGGAGTGCTGTCATTTCCATTGCTGTAAGAAAGTCCTGGAGCAATAAGGGAGGCTGTCCCATGTCTTGTTCCATGACTTCTCCTATTGTTCAAGTCATTGTCCTCCTCTATATTTATATGACATAGCACTTTATACGGGGTGAAAGATGGAGAAGGCAACATTGGGCATAGACAAGGAAATAGGGCTGGTGCAAACTGAACCAGATTAGATCTAGACTGATTTTTGCTGGAAGTTCAGGACAGTGACTTAAACAATAAGTAAGGAAGGTCTTGGCCAAGAAATGGGACGGTCTTCCTTTATTGCTGCCGAGCTTTTTGCTGCAATGAAAATGAGATTGGAGTCTCTCGTGCATTATTATCTGTGGCAACTCTTTTTTTTTTTTTTTTTTTAATCCTCACCCGCGGACATTTTTCCATTCTTTGTTTAGGTAGAGTGGGAGGGAGAGAGAGGAACAGAGAGAGAGAGAGAGAGAAACATCGATGTGAAAGGAACACATCGAGTGGCTGCCACCCACACAACCGACCAGGGCCGGGGACAAACTGCAACCGGGGTTCTGTGGCAACTCTTACTCCATAATTCCCTAGGCTGTCTTTTTGGTTTGTTTTTTTCAGACTAGATTTTACAAGGTGTTATCTTCTACCTACAGAATACCATTAAATTTCTGCCATTAGATTCTGCAGCTGAAGTGTGTACCAAATTCTCATTTCCTTTAAAATGTTAGAATTGAATCATAAGAAAGCTGGATAGCCATACAATCCTCCCCAAAAGTGCTTGAAGCAAAGACTTAGTGAGATGACTCCCATCTCAAACTGGATGGCAAGCACATGGTTCTTCCAGTGCCTTCATCATGATAGAGGTGATCTTCCTGTCGTCTCTTTTGTTGTCTGCCTGCCTAAGATGCTCTTTCCAGCTCTAATGAGTGAGGCTACAGACACATGTCATTGCTCCTTTCTCTCTACTCCTCTGACCTCGGATAGCATGCAGCCAGATTCTGTCTCCATCGTTACTGCAGAAAGTGCTTTTTTAAAGGACAATGCCTTTTGCAGTCTTGTAAGAACTCCAGCTGGTCTGGCAAAGGTTGTAACCTATTGCACACCTTAAAAAGATGACTCTTTATTTTGGGGTGTTTTTTAAAAAGCAACAGTCTACAACGACCTGTTTCCTGTGTAAAAATTTCTCACATCCTTTATCACTGTGCTTAAAAACATACTCAAGGGGCAAAAATACTAAGCTCTGGAAAGCTCAATGTTACAAATCATTAAAATGTTATTAATTGTACATGGTAAGAATCTTTAAATAAACAGAAACTTTTTGAATGAACATCTGTGTGACACAATATGTTTTCAGATCATATGAGGTTGTTGGTCTACTAGAAGATACTGAGAACATCTCATGTAGATGTGAAATCATGATGGTTTCTAAGGCTACTGTATCTCTATCAGGAAAAGAAATATCTGCTCCTAGTATCTGATGCCAGAGCAGAGTCTGATCACACAGTAACAAATGCTGCTTTCTCTGCTTCCAGGTTAAAGCAGCAGTGAGGCACACAGAACCTTGCTGACTGATGTCGGTGGTAACCGAATGGAGCTTGGAGGTATTCAGGGCCCCCTGGAGGGATGGAGCTCCAGGTAGGAGGGGCTGTGTGCTAACAGAGAAAGGGTTTTGGAAAGGAGATGGGATTTGCAAAGTTTGCAGGAGGCAGGAGGTGGCCTAAGTAGATATTCAGGGGATTTTGGAGATGCATGTGTGGAGTGTGTGCTCAGGCTGAGATAACAAAGGACCATAGACTGAGTGGTTTAAACAACAGAAATTTATTTTCTCACAGTCTGTAGGCTAGGGGTCCAAGATCAAGGTATCAGTAGGGTTGGTTTCTTCTGAGGGCCTCTCTTCTTGGGTTGCAGATGACCACCTTTCTTTGTCTTCTTATGGTCTTCCCTTTGTCTGGGTCCTACTCTCCTCTTCTTATATGGACACCAGTCATATTGGATCCTAATCCATTTGATTTCATTTTACTTTAATGAGCTCTTTGAAGGCCCTTTCTCCAAATACAGTCAGTTCTGAGGTACTGGGGGTTAGAACTTCAACATATGAATCTGGGGTGGGGGGGGCACAAATCCTTCCATAACAGAGAGCACTCCAGACAGAGGCAGGAAGCCACACAAGTACAGGATGATCACTGAGCGTTTGCTGTAGTAGAGTAATGTGCTCCTTGGGGAGCAGAGACACGGGGCTGGAGAGGTAGATAGAACCCACAGGATTAAGGATCTTGTCTACCAAGCTGAGAAGTTTGGATTTTCACCTGGAGACAATTAGAAGCCATGGAAAAATTTTATATTATGGAAATGGTACAACTAAATCTGTGTTTTTGAATGTTCTTTCTGCATTGGGGATTGGATTGTAGAGAGGGAATGTGTTTGAAGGCAGAAAAATAAATTAGGAAGTTAAGAGTGACTCCAAGGAGATGGGACAGAGCTAGACAGGAGAGAGTTTTAGGGTGGTGTGTAGAGACTGTAAGGGAGGAGATGGTGTGAAAGAACATGAAGTTATAAACGAGGAAGTCGACAGAAAAGGAAGCCAAGGAAGTGCAGAGGATACAGAGAAGGAGATTGATGAAGAAAGAGGAAAGATACCAGGAGGAGGAAAGATTCAGAGAGTTTACAGATGGAGGGCAATTAAAGGATTCCCCGCGTAATACCTGTTTTTGTTTCTGTATTTGCTTCTGCTCAAAGAATGGTGAATAAAGTCTGGGACCTGAGGAGGACAGGAAAGGGTTAGAGCAGCCAGTGTGGATAGGAGGGAAATCAAACAATTTCTGAGCCGCACCGAAAGCCGGCGGGGCAAGGCTCTCATAAGAAAGCGTGTAGAGAGGCCCGAGAATCGTCGCGGAGAACCACTGAACTCGCTGACTTCTGTTTGGCCAGCCGACAAGGTTGGTGAGGCCAAGTTCCAGGCTGGGAGAATTCTGCCGGGAGAGGCTCCGGGCCAGGGGCCGCAGAGGGACAGGACGGGGCCAGAAGTCTGACAAACCGAGGCACTGGAGGCAGAGAGGAGGCTGAGGAGCAGGCTGAAGGCCAGCACAGGCGGAGTGCGGAGCACCGAGAATGGGGGGAACAAGGAGGTTTCTGATTCAAGATTGCGGAGGAACGGTGCTGTCAGTCACGACCACGTCCTCAAGTCAGCATTAATATGTGGAGATAATGTGCTGAGATTACCCAGGAGAGCTTGATGCTAGACCTAAAGGGGAATTTCCCTAAAAATGATGTCAGCATGGCTCTATAATTTGGTCTTTTTTCAACGTTGGGCTTGGGGAAATATTGGAAACCTCTGTTCCCTGAGGAAGATGAAAGTAAAAAAGATAGAGCTCTAAAAAGCAAGTACATCTGGGGACCATTAATTATATGTAAAAACAAAAACACCCTCAAAACAAGAAACAGGACAGGAGAGGCAAGCACTCTGCAATGTTAAATAACTGGCTAGAAAGACTTCTTCACCTAAATCTTCATAATAAGGCATTTTATTTGGTTATACTTCCTGTAAATCTTGAAACCAGAGAACTTTTATGTAAGTTTTGTTATATAAATCCCCCTGTATCCCAGAAAAACAGCTTGAATCCTCTTTTATGTTCTTGTCATCCTCCTGGGGTTATGAGTTTGATTAGTAAAGTGGACCTGTAATTTCTAAGTTCACACTCTGCACTTTATCGAACTATTCATTATTGCCCTAATTTCTCCCTCCAGAAATCCGTTTTCTTTTAGACAGCTTTCTTTTCCAAAAACCTGTCTATAATATTAAAATAAGAACTAAAAAAGAGAGACAACATTAACCTTGTTTGTTAGGATGTCCTACAGGAATCTTTAGTTTAAAGTGAATGGGGTTCTACACAAATAGCATGATTCGTAATAGCTAAGAAGTGAAAACAACCCAAGTGTCTGTTAACTGATGAATGAATAAATAATATGTGGTACTATTCACACTGGCCAGTTCGGCTCAGTGGCTGGAGCGTTGGCCTACGGACCGAAGGGTCTCAGGTTTGATTCCCGGTCAAGGGCATATACCTGGGTTGCAGGTTCCATTCCTGGCCCTGGTGGGGGTTGTGCCCCCTTGATGTGTCAAGGTTACATTGATGTTTTTCTCTCTCTCTCTCCCTCCCTCCCTTCCATCTATCTAAAAATCAGTGGAAAACTATCCTCAGGTGAGGATTAACAAAAAATAAAATAAAATGTGGTGCTGTTCATAAAACTGAATATCATTTGGCAATAAAAAAAAAAATGAAGTACTGCCCTGGCCAGTTTGGCTCACGGTGAGAGCGTCTGCCCACAGATCAGAGAGACCCGGGTTTGGTTTCCACTAAGGGCACGTGCCTCCATTGCAGTTTGTCCCCGGCCCTGGTTGGGGTTGTGTGGGTGGCAAACACTTGATGTGTCTCTCTCACATCGATGTTCCTCTCTCTCTTCTTCCCTCTCTCCCTCCTGCTCTATCTGAAGATAAATGCAAAAGAGAAAAGAAAAGAAATGAAGTATGGATACATGCTACAGCATGAACGGATGAACCTTGAAAACATTATGCTAAGTGAAAGAAGCCAGACGCAAAAAGCCACGTATTATATGATTCTGTTTATTTGAAATGTCCAGATTGGGCAAATCTGTAGAGGGGGAGGAATATTAGTGGTTTCCAGGGGCTGGGAAGAAGAGAATGGGGAATGACTGCTGATAGGTATAGGGTTTCTTTTTGGGGTAATAGAAATGTTCTAGAATTAGATAGTCGTGATAGTTGCAAAAAACACTGAGGTGTACATTTTAAAAGGTGAATTTTATGGAATGTGAATTATATTTCAATTTAAAAATTTTTTTAAAGTTACCTGAGATTAAAGTAAGGTCTATATGGCACATTGGGCACGCTACATAGAAATAAAGCATTTACTCCAATTTAATGCTCCCAAGGCTGGTGTATTTTCCCTTGTTATACTTGTCTGTCACCCTAAGCTATAAAGCTATCTGGTTTAAGATTTTTTAAAAATGGAGTCAAACTTGCCTTTTAATCAATTGGTCATACCCCCCCCCTTTTTTTCCATGAATTTAAGATTTCTACATACATTAAACACTTCTTATTTATGCCCACTGTTAGAAAAGTCTCACTGAATGGGCCAAACCCTTAATGGCGAATCTCAGTCAAAACAGCCAGGAGTGGAATTGACCTGTAATAAGTATTATACTATTTGACAAATTCTCTTATACTGCTTTAGGAGAACCAGTCAAGTGGTAATTGGTTGAGATACTTTGTAATGCAAGCAAAGTAGGTGACTGGGTTAAAGGAGATATCATTAATTTGGCTTAGAAGCAAGATTTTCTTCTTGTTTTTTTTTTTTATGCCTGTCTACATTTCACAAAATTTCTATACTGTATATGTATTGCTTAAAAACACACAAGCACACACATACCATTTTGTGTTTGTCTTGGTTTTATTTATAGCCTGCTTTTCCCAAAATGTATTTGATGTGGTTTTCAGCACAAGCAATACACAGCAAGGTTAATGAAATAGAAAATCAAGGCCTAGGGAAAGCAAAGAAAGCAAATAAAGAAAGGGGAGAGGAGCAAAGGGCATGCCAGCATGGCCCAAGTCTGTCATGAAATAAGTTCCTGCCGTGTCCAGCCTGGGGGGCCTAGGTCCTGTTAGGGGAGACAGTAGGATCCAGTTAAGAAAATGGGAGTCATACTAGGGAGTGAAGCAGAGATTGGACCTACACTGGCCCTCCTGTTGAGAGGTTATTTCCGACATAGCCCAGCAGGAAGCTGACTGTGCAGCCGTGTCATAAAGCCTGCACCTTGAGCCAGCCCAGCAATGCCATCCAGAAACACATGTGAATGTGCTTACAGGGTGATTTAAACAAATCAGCATTTGGAACATAAAATGAGACATTAAAATTGAAAGCTAACTTGAAAACAATTCAGAAATTGGTTAATTGTTCACTTCTGCAGGTAGAACACCTTTACCTGACTGTAATGTTTGAGGTAGATTATTATCTAGGCATGTGGGTTGAGCAGGCAACCCACAGATGGATGGGACATACAACTGCATAAGCTTCTCCCTAAAATTGGAGTACCTAACAGGAGAGACAGATACATAAACAAATACCAATAATAAAATGAAATTATGGAATAATGTATTCCCCTGTGTAGGGTGCAGAGGCTGTTAGAAGTATCTAAGATAGCTAGGAGTCATCTGAGCTGGGTTTTGGAGTAGGAGGTGGAATTTTGCCAGTGGTAAAGCTACGGAAGGGAATTCTAGATAGAACCTGAAAAGACTACAAATGTATGAATCACTTTGTTTTTTTTGCTTTGTGATTATTTTTATTGAATTTATTGGGGTAACATTCGTTAATAAAATTATATAGGTTTCAGGTGTATGATTCTGTAATATATCATTTATATATATTGTATTTTATGTCCACCACCCCAAGTTGAGTCTTCTTCTATCACCATTTATCCCCCCTTTACCCTCTTATACCTCTTCCCACCCTCCTTCCCCTCTGGTCATCACCATACTGTTGTCTGTGTCTATGATTGTTGTTTTTTGTTTTGTTTTGCTTTTTCTTAATCCCTTCAGTTTTCTCACCAAGCCCCCTGACTCCCCTCCCCTCTGACAGCAGTCAATCTGATCTTTGTATCTTTGAGTCTGCTTCTATTATGTTTGTTAGTTTATTTGTTCATTATATGCCACATATAAGTGAAATAATATAAAACTTGTCTTTCTCTGACTGGCTTATTTCACTTGGCATAATACTCTCCAGGTCCATCCATGCTGTCACAAAAGGTAAGATTTCTTCTATTTTTATGGCCGAGTAGTATTCCATTGTGTACCACAGCTTTTTTATCCATTCATCTATTGATGGGTACTTTGGCTTATTCCAAAGATTTTCTTCTTTACCAGGACAATTAAATGCATTAAAAGACTCTTAAAAGAAAAGAAAAAAAAAAAAACCCCAAGAAGGTAGGAAGGAGGGCAGAAGGAAGGAAAGATTAAAGTAGAAGTAAAAGGAAAAGGAGACTTTGCAATCTTCTGATGTCTGGTGTAATGTTCCCTGGTGACCTGGAACAGAGTTTGTGGTTGAAATCAACAGCACTCACTCTAGGCAGATTATCTGACCCCACACTCCAGTACACTAACACTTAAGAAGAGAGAAGTCAGCTAGGCCAGTGTGGCTCAGTGGTTGAGCGTCAACTCATGCACCAGGAGGTCCCCAATTCACATGGTCAGGACACATGCCCAGGTTGTGGGCCCGATCCCCAGTGGGGGGCATGTAGGAGGTGGCCAATCGATGTTCTCTCTCATTGATGTTTCTATCTCTCTCTCCCTCTCCCTTCCTCGCTTTTTCTCTCTAAAACCAATAAAGAAAAAAACATTTTTTAAAAAGAAGAGAGGAGTCAGTACCCAGACTTCCTGCAATTTACCCCAAACAAGGGAGCTCTAGATTTAACTGTTGTGGTAAAATTGAGGGTTCAAATGGTCCTGAAATAATTCCTCCCCTCCCTGAATATGCATTTTAGTCTTCATATTTAGAAGTGGAATATCTTTGTCAGCTTGAGTTGCTGTAACAAAACTGTGGAAACTAGGCAGCTTAAACAACAGAAATGCATTTCACAGTTCTGGAGGCTAGAAGTCCGAGATTAGGGTGCCAGCATGTTTGGGTTCTGGTGACAGCCCTCTGGGTTGTAGACAGCCTGCTTGTATCCTCAAATGGCAGAAAGAGAGTGAGCTAGCTCTCTGGCCTCTTCTTATAAGGGCACTAACCCCATACATAAGGGTTCCATCCTCATGACCTAGTTATCTCCCAAAGGCCCCACCGCCTAATATCATCACATTGGGGATTAGATTTCAACACAAACATTCAGTCTGTAACATGGAGTTTATTTCTCCTCCCCTTCAATCTGAGCTGGTCTTGTGGCTTGCTTTGCCCAAAAGAACACAACAGAAGTGGCCTTCTGGGAATTCCAAGTTCAGGCCTTGAGAGAGCTGGCATTTCACCTCTTGCACATTGAGCCATCATATAAGAAATCCAGACTAACCTGCTGGACTATACGGAGTGACCCTGGAGGACAAGATATCATATGAAGAGAGAGGTTACAAGGCAGAGCACTGACCAAGACATGTGAGTAAATAAGCATTTGCGTGTTCCAGACCCAACTGCTATGACTGCAATCATTTTAAGTCACTAAGCTATAGGATGTTTTTTATATAACAGTAAATAACCAAGACAGAAATTGGAATCTGGAAGTATGGTGCATTGTAAGAAAAACCTAAAAACGTGGCAATGGCTTTGGGACCAGCTGGAGGGCAGAGGCTAGAAGGGCCTTGAGGAATCTGTAAAGGAAGATGGAAGGAATGTGATAAAGTTGTTATTAAATACTGGAGTGAAGGCAACACTTATGTAGTGGTGGAATATTTGGCAACCCTGTTGACAGTGGTAATAGGCAAGATAGAAAACATACCTAACGAAATTTGTGAACATGACCAAGGAGATTTGCAAGCAGAATGCTGCAGGTACCAACTGGTTTTTTTAAAGCTGCATATGATGAAATGTGAATATAGAGTCCACTCCATGATAGGGTTTCTAAAAATTTTAAGTAAGCACCTCTTGAATTTTTTTTTTTTTTATATTACAAACTATTTTATTGGCTGGCTCCTCCAATTAGAATATAGGCTTCTTGGGCCCTGGCCGGTTTGGCTCAGCGGTTAGAGCGTCGGCCTGCGGTACAGAGAGACCCGGGTTCGTTCCCGCTAAGGGCGTGTACCTCGGTTGCAGTTTGTCCCCGGCCCTGGTTGGTCGTGCGGGTGGCAGCCACTCGATGTGTCCCCTCACATCGATGTTTCTCTCTCTCTCTCTCTTCCTCTCTCTCCCTCCCGCTCTATCTGAACAAAAAAATGGAAAAATGTCCTCGGGTGAGGATAAAAAAAAAAAAAAAAAAAGAATATAGGCTTCTTGGGAGCAGGATCTCATTTTTTTTTTTTTCTTTTTACCCATCTTTACTATCGATGGTATTATAGATGTTCCCCCTCTTTTTCCCCCACTGACCCCCTCTCCCTCAATCCCACCCCACTCCTGCCTTTCCCACACTATTGTCGGTGTCCATTGGTTGTGCATATATGCATAGAAGTTCTTTGGTTTATCTCATCCCGCCCTCCCTCTCCCCTTCCCTTTGAGGTTCATCAGTCTAACAACCAATTTGTACTTCTTAATTCCTTCATCTTTTTCACCCATCCCCCTAACCCCTACCTCTCTGGCAAGCAACAAAAAGTTCTCTGTATCTATGAGTCTGTTTCTGTTCTGCTTGCTCATTTTGTTTGTAGATTCAATTGTTGATAGATATGTATTAACTGCCATTTTATTGTTCATATTTTTGTTCTTCTTTTTCAAGAAGACCCTTTAACATTTCATATAATACTGGTTTCATATAATATGAGTACTGGTTCATATAATACTTTAGCTTTTTCTTGTCTGGGAAAATCTTGATATGTCCATCAATTCTAAATGATACCTTTGCAGGATAGAGTAATTTGGGTTGTAGGTCATTGCTTTTCATTACCTTGAATTATCTATTGCCACTCTTTTCTGGCATGCAAAGTTTCTTTTATTTTTTAATTAATTAATTTATTTTTGTTACAGATGTTTCTCCTTTTCCCCCCACTGATTCCTTCTTCCCCCTCTCTCCCCGCCCTGTCCCCAGCTTTGTTGTCCATGTCCATTGTTCATGCATACATGCATATAAGTTCTGTGATTTATCTCTCTCCTACCACCCCCTCTTCTGGGGATTTTCAGTCTTTACCCCACTTCCACATCTCTGGGACTACCCCAGTACTCAGACTGTTATGTTCTTATCCGCACCTGAAGACATTTTTCCTTTTTTTTTTCCAGATAGAGAGGGAGGGAGGGAGGGAGGGAGAGAGATAGAGAGAGAGAGAGAGAAAAATACATCCATGTGAAAGGGACAGATGTGAAAGGGACACATCAAGTGGCTGCCTCCTGCACAACCCAACCAGGGCTAGGGACAAACTGCAACCGCGGTACATGCCCTTAGCGGGAACCGAACCTGGGTCTCTCTAGACCACAGGCTGACGCTTTAACCGCTGAGCCAAACCGGCCAGGGCCAAAGTTTCTTTTGAGAAGTCAGCTGACAGTCTTATGGGAGCTCCTTTATAGGTAATGAACTGCTTTTCTCTTGTGGCCTTTAAGATCCTCTCTTTGTATTTAACCTTTGGCATTTTGATGATGATGTGTCTTGGTGTGAACCTCTTTGGGTTCAACTTGTTTGGGACTCTCTGTACTTCCTGGATTTGTATGTCTGTTTCCTTCACCAAGTTAGGGAAGTTTTCTGTCATTGTTTCAAATAGGTTTTCATTATTTGCAGATGACATGATATTATACATAGAAAACCCTAAAGACTCTGTCAAAAATCTACTAGACTTAATAAATGAATTTGGCAAAGTAGCAGGATACAAAACTAACGTCAAGAAATCGATGGCATTCTTATACACTAACTGACAGATGAACTGACAGAAAGAGAAATTGAAAAAACAATCCCATTTACCATCGCGCCAAAAAAAATTACGATACCTAGGAATAAACTTAACCAAAGAAGTAGAGGACCTATTTGCAGAAAACTATAGAACATTGAAAAAAGAAATAGAGGAAGATATAAAAAGTGGAAGCACATACCTTGTTCCTGGATTGGAAGAATTAACATCATTAAAATGTCCATATTACCCAAAGCAATCTATAGATTTAATGCAATCCCCACCAAAATACCAATGACATATTTCACAGAAGTAGAACAAATACTTCAGAAGTTCATATGGAATCAAAAAAGTCTCCGAATAGCCACAGCAATTTTGAAAAAGAAGGACAAAGTAGGTGGGATCACAATACCAGATATCAGGTTATACTACAAAGCGACTGTAATCAAAACAGCCTGGTACTGCCACAAGAACAGGCATATAGACCAGTGGAACAGAATAGAGAACCCAGAAATGGACCCAAGGCAATATGCTCAATTAATATTTGACAAAGGTGGCAAGAGCATACAGTGGAGTAAAGACAGCCTCTGTAATAAATGGTGTTGGGAAAATTGGACAGCTACATGCAAAAAATGAAACTAGACCATGAACTTACACCATACACAAAAATAAACTCAAAATGGATAAGAGACTTAAATGTGACTCATGAATCCATGAAAATTCTAGAAGAAAATGTAGGCAACAAAATTTCGTACATCGTACGCAGCAGAATTTTCACTGATACATCACCTAAGGCAACAGAAACAAAGGCGAAAATGAACACATGGGACTACATCAAACTAAAAAGCTTCTGCACAGCAAAACAAACAACCATCAAAATGGAAAGGCAACCCACTGTATGGGAGAACATCATTGCCAATGATACATCAGATAAGGGGTTAATTTCCAAAATATATAGAGTGCTCATTACAGCTCAACAAAAAGAAGACAAAGAACCCAGTTAAAAAATGGGCAGAGGAGCTGAATAGACACCTCTCCAAACAGGACATACAAATGGCCAAGAGACATATGAAGAAATGCTCAACATCACTAATCATCAGAGAGATGCAAATTAAAACAACAATGAGGTATCACCTCACACCTGTCAGAATGGCCGTCATCAACAAATCATCAAACAACAAATGTTGGCGAGGGTGTGGAGAAAAGGGGACTCTAGTGCACTGCTGGTGGGAATGCAGACTGGTGCAGCCACTATGGAAAACAATATGGTGTTACCTCAAAAAATTAAAAATTGGACTTCCATTTGACCCAGTGATCCCCCTTTTAGGAATATACTCTAAGAAGCCTGAAACACCAATCAGGAAGAATGTATTTACCCCCATGTTCATAGCAGCACTTTTTACAATAGCTAAGATCTGGAAATAGCCCAAGTGTCCATCAGTAGACGAATGGATAAAAAAGCAGTGGTACATATACACAATAGAGTACTATGCAGCTGTAAGAAAGAAAGATCTCTTATCCTTTGAGACGACATGGAGGGACCTGGAAAGTATTATCCTAAGTGAAATAAGTCAAGCAGAAAAAGACAAATACCACATGATCTCACTTATATATGGAATATAATGAATATAACAGTCTGAGGAATAGGGTAGACCCAGAAACACAAAAGTAGCATACAGACTGACAACCTTCAGAAGAGGGGGTGGTGGGGGGTGGGAAGAGATAAACCACAGAACTTATATGCATGTATGCATAACCAATGGACATGGACCACAATTCCGGGGACAGAGTGGGGGGTGGGGATGGGGAGGAGGGTGTCAATGGGGTAAAAAAGGAGAAACATCTGTAACAAAAATAAAATTTAAAACAATAAATTAAGAAAAAAACAGGGCCTGAAGGGACAGAGAGGGTTTAAAAATGATGGAGGCCTCTGAGCCCCCAACATCCTTGGGGACAAGACAAAACAGAGAAGGCTAGTCAGTTGCAAACCCAGGCCATTCTTATGTAATGGAAATGGTGGTTCTGAGGAAGAATGCCTCAGAGGGCAGAGCCCGGGGCCTAGGGAATCAGAGAGAATTATTCTCAGCAAGCAGAACTGGGCCTTCAAGAAGGAACATTTTCTGATCTCAGAGTTGTAGAAAAGTGGTAATGTGTGCTGGGCCTAATTGGAGAATTACATGTTCCGGTGACTGCTATATGCTTCCCATTACCCACCCCAGCCCTCCATCTTTCTGAATGGAGTGTCTATTGTGGTAATCCTGTCCCCCTTTCACCACTGTGTTGTTGGATGCATGTTGGGCACCGAGCTGCTGCAGCTGAGAACACACCTGAAATGCTTCAGCTGCCTTTGGACGTCATTTAGCTGACAAGATCCTAGACTTTGACCTGATGGCATAAAAGTATGAGACTTTAGGGTTTTAGAGGAGTGGGTATATTGTGCACATGGAAGGATGTGAATTGTGGCCAGACGGTGATCTAGTAGCTAGTCTCCGAAGATCGTCCCCCAAATGCTTCTACTTGTACACTTGCCACTCTTCATGGTAAGACATGGAGCTTATTTCCCTTTCCTTGACTCCGGACTGGCTTTGACTGATAGAATGTGGACAAAGTGACACTCGGGGTCTTCTGGACCTACACCCTAAGAGAACTGAAGTTTCCACTTCCTATTGCTCCTAAAATGCTCCCTCTTTGAACCCAGCCACCATACTCTGAGATGTCCGAGCTACATGGAAAGGCAATGTAGACAAGAGCCGAGGTACCCTCACCAACAACCCCACCTGACCAGCAGCGCCAAATGTCAGCCAAATGAGTGGGCCATTTGGGATCTTCTAGCAATCCTAGTCCCTAGCTGATACCACTTGAAGGAGAAATGCCCAGAGAACCCACATTAATGTGAGAAATAGTAAATTATCATGTTAAGCTGCTAAGTTTGGGTTGTATAGAAGACTGTAAGGGAAGAAAACTAATAACACTTGTAGAATGTTCTCATCTTGTGCCAAAAAGCCTGCTTGCCACTGTGTACACCATTTTTGTTAATCCTCACAAAACCTTTGTGAAGAAGATGTGGGTAAGATCAGGAAACTGAGGCTGAGACAAATGAATTGATCCAAATTACATGGCTGGTAAGAGGTAATACCAGAATTCAAATCTAGATTATCTGGCTTCAATACCTGAGTTCTTTTTAGTATATCATGACACTCACCAATATTTAATAATAGGAAAGCTTCAAGTGTAACAGAGAGAAAAATTTAATTTGTGATTTTGAAGAGTATTATTCTAGAAACCTTGTTTATATTAAGTACTAGAAAATTATTATTTTATATACAATGCTAATGTAAAGATAGCCAAATTCTTGTTTTATCATGGTCTCAATATACTTTTATTGAACTTAATGTCTTCTTTTAGCATGTATTATTCAAATAATATGAAGATATAATATGTTCGTTGTTTATTTTGATAGTAAATTTCTATTCTACTTCTATGGGAAAAGCTTCTGTTCTTGTTACTTATGAAATCTTTGGTTGGTTTAATGCTATCAAACCAGTTGGCAAAAATCTATTCATTACCTTACACTTTCTTTAAAGTTAATATGTGGCATAGATATAAAGGGACAGAAGACAGTTATATTTGAAAGGCACATTCCTGAGATTTTTGGCTTTTTAAAAAATAGTATGGATTAGAACACTAACATTAAAAACATTTCAAGCAGCATGAAATATGTACTTCAAAGCCCCATATCGAAGATGGAATCTGTGGATAAAGAATAGTGACATTTCTATACTTTCCCTAGATAGCTCATTTCAATTTATTCACAAATGACTGGGTAGTTATATTTAGCTTACATTTCTATACAATGGAGTCTGAGCATTTTCTTTAGAAGCATAGTTTTATCTAAATGTGAACAATGGTTTTAGACAAAATTGTTCCTTTTATTTGCTTGCTCTAGACTTTTACAATTTCATAATCTGGCTTTTCTTTGGGTTATTTTTCCAGTTGGTGGGGGCTTTACTACACTTTAATTGTACACATTAACAGAGATACTGGTGGACACAACAGCTGTGAGAAGTCTGGCAGGCAGGTCCCTGCCACCGTGAACCTCTGGCTTGGCCCTAGTGTTTGCAGCTATTTGCTGGTGACTGAGTGAGTTGTGCTTTCGATTTCTCTGAGACATGCTCCCTATCTAATTTCATCTCAGCCTTTAAATTCAGCACAGTGTCCCCCAATCCAGTAAGCCCTCCAGTAGTTACCAGTCTTAGCGCCATAGCCATATTGCATTCACTCACCTTCAGTTTATTCCTTGCTTGTGACATTGTGATGCCTTTGTCTCTTCCCCGTTATGCTAGGGCACTAAGGAGGGAAGCAATTGCATTTTATCCATGTATGTCTATCTCCCTGTCCCTCAGCAGAGTACCCGGCACAGCTTTAGGTTCAATAGATGCTTGTTAAAGGACAGGATGAAAGGAAAGGACTCCTCTCTGCCTTAGGGAAAAAAAAAACAACAAAACAAAACCAAGCCTTAGAAAGGCACCTTCAAGGAAAACCACAGAAACACACGATCTTACTTTTTCTTTAAAACAGCTTTATTGAGAGAGAGTTCACGTGCCATATAACTCACTTCTTAGGGTTATTTATGCTATGATTAACCATTGGACATAAAATTGATACTCCTTCAGACCATCACATATACCACAGTTTTATTTTATTTGTTAAAAAACCCTTTAAAAAATAATGAATTTTCAAACATACTAAAGAATATTCAACACCACAATCCCTTTTGTCTAGCATAGTGGCTCTCAAACTTCAGCTGTGTCAGAATCCCCTGGAGGGTTTGTTAAAACAGATTTGCTAGGTCCTGCTTCGAGAGTCTCTGATCCAGTGAGTCTGGGGTGGGCCCACGAATAAGTGTTTGTAACAAGGTCTTAAGTAATGCTGTTGCTGGTTGGGGGAGCATATTTTGAGAACTACTGGTCTAGCAGTTTCAATAATTATCAGCATTTTGCCATATCTATCATTTATTCTTCTCTTCCTTCCCCTTCTTTCCTTTTCTTCTTTTTAATCCTTACCCAAGGACATGTTTTTATTGATTTTTAGAGAGAGAGAAGGGGAAAGAGAGAGAGAAACATGGATGTGAGAGATCAGTTGCCTCCCTTACACACCCTGACTGGGGATCAAACCCAAAACCTAGGTATATGCCTTGACTGGGAATCAAACCCACAAACTTTTGGTGTATGGGATGATGCTCCAACCAACGAAACTACTTGGCCAGGGCTCCTTCTCTTTTCTGAAAGCAAATTTCTGACATTTATCATTTACCCCTAAATACTTCTGTATGTATCTAAAAAGAAAGAAAGAAAGAAAGAAAGAAAGAAAGAAAGAAAGAAAGAAAGAAAGAAAGAAAGAAAGAAAGAGGAATTAAAAAACATTATAATATTATCACACCTGCCCTGACCAATTTAGTTCAGCAGTTAGAGTGTCTGCCCGCAGACCAGAGAGTCCCAGGTTCGGTTCCCACTAAGGGCACGTACCTCAGTTGCGGTTTGTCCCCAGTCCTGGTTGGGGTCATGCAGGTGGCAACCACTCGATGTGTCTCTCTCGCATCAATATTTTTCTCTCTCTCTCCCTCCTCTATTTGAAGATAAATGCAAGAATGTCCTTGGGTGAGGATGAAAAAAATATATTATCACACCTAAAATTTAACAATACTTCCCCAATATCATCTAATTGATAATCATCAAAATCTTCTTACTATCTTAAAAACACTTTTTGTTCACATCAGGATTAAAACAAGGTCAACACATTCCACTTCGTTGTGACTCTGAAGTCTCTTTTCATCTAGCACAGAACTCTCTCCTTTTCATTTTCTTGTGCCAGGAATCCTGCAGAATGGCTTCCCTTCTGGATTTGGACAGTTGCTTCTTTGTAGTGGAATCTGACTTGTCCTCTTATCTACTGTATTTCCTGTAAACTGGAAGTTAAAACTAAAGTTTCAATTAGATTCGGTTTTAACTTCTTTAGCAAGAATATCTTGATACCATGTTATGTCACACCAGGAGCCATATAATGTCTGACGGTCCTCCTTTTAATGGCACTAAATTAATTGGTCATTCAGGTGCTAACAGCTTAATCTTTACATTGTAAAATGAACTATCAGCCTTTCTCTTAATAGTGTTATCATCAACTGATGAGCACTTGCCTATACCACGAAATAGTGGTTTTCTAATTCTATCATCTGTTTACACTGATTAACTATATTTCCCTTCTCACTTAGAGCTATTTAGTGATTCTAAAATAGCTTGTACAGGGCAGGCAGGATAAATCCTTTTTCTTTTTCTTTAATTTCTAATTTTCAAAGTAAAGATTTGGTGTCTGTGGTTACTAAATTGTGTTTCTACCACCCCAAATTTGTATGTTGAAATCCTAATCCCCAGGATCTCTGTTTGGAGATAATGTCTTTAAAGAGGTAATTCAGTTAAAATGTGGTCATTAGGGTGGTCCCTAATCCAATATGACTGGTGTCCTTATAAGAAGAGGACATTTAGACAATGATATAGAGAGGGAAGGCCATGTGAAGACACTGGGAAAAAGTGGCCATCCTCAAGCCAAGGAGAGAAGGGGCCTCAGAAGAAATCATCCTTGCTTAACCTTGATCTTAGATTTCTAGCCTCCGGACCTGTGAGAAAATAAATTTGTGTTGTTTAAGCGTCCCAATCTGTGGTACTTTGTTATGGCAGCTCTAGCAAACCAACACAATGCCCTAGCTACTTCTGATGGGGACCAGTGACTTTTGTGTATTTAATTAATTAACTAATTAATCAATTATCTTTGTTCTTATTTTCATGTTATTATGAACTCATGCATGGATGTTTAAATTGTTTCATATTTGGCCAGAGGAAGTAGACTTTTGTGTCATTTTTTTTTTTTTTTTATCCTCACCCGAGGACATTTTTGCATTCATCTTCAAATAGAGTGGGAGAGAGAGAGGGAGGAAGAGAGAGAGAGAAACATCAATGTGAGAGAGACACATTGAGTGGTTGCCACCCACACGACCCCAACTTGGGCCAGGGACAAACTGCCTGGAACCGAACCCATGACTCTCTGGTCCGCAGGCCGATGCTCTAACCGCTGAGCCAAACAGGCCAGGGCAACTTTTGTGTCATTTTGATATGACTCCAACAGTCTTTGATGACTTCCTTGCCTTCCGGCAGAAGACATCCCAGGCTCATTTTGTACATTTTTGACCCAGATCTGAAATCAGCTATTTTAAAAATGGTATGATTTGGGTGTTAGGGCTGTTCATTGCTACTGGGTTGTCATTGCTTCTAAGCTTTTTAAGAAAAAAAAAATTATAAGGCTTTTACTTCTTTGTCTTTCTATCTCTGTGTTTCATCTTTTATGTGGAAAGTTTTGGATCTTAACTCATTAACATAATTATTTGCTCTATAATATCCATAGAATAGTTTCAAAATGATGTCACATGTTTTTTTACTAATCATTAGACTTCCAAATGAAATTTAAAATTTGCATTTTTTTTTTGTCCTCAGACTATATATATTTCTAAGAGTATATAGAAAAAGTCTTACATCCTAAAAACAATTTAAAATAGTTCTTTTCTTTGCGTGGTTATATCACTAACTTGATATACAGTTAAGTTCATTTGTTTTAAAACTAACTTCTTGGTACTCTGTCAAGCAATGTTCTTTGTTTATTTCATTAGCATCATTAGAAAATACTTTTCTTCAAACTTTAATGAGAATAAAGTTAAAAGGCAGGTAAAGTGGGAAGAAGCACAGTTCTGGGACCTCATCTTCTACTGATATGCATCATTTCATAGTTCACCAATGATTTCACAGCAACTCATCCAGGATTCCCTGAATAACTGTTTCCTGAAAAAACATTTTAATCATTGCTTCAATTTAGATAATCCCGATCATGTTTCCAGGCTCTTGTTTGTCCTTGAATAGCAAAGCCTACAGATATATTGAATATATATCTTTCAATAGTGCTAATAGTCCTGAATTGAAATATTCATGATTTAAAAAGAATCCTAGCCAGAAGTTCCCTTTGAGATCAAATTTTTCACATGAAATATTGGAGTTAATTTTTTTGTTCCAGTAAAAAGCACACACACACACACACATCCTTTTTTTTTTTATACTGTTAGACTGCATCATTTGCTATGTGTAAAACATCATTTGCTGTTGTGAAACAAGCATATTTAAACAGAAAGTACAATAATGCTGGAGTTAGATGGAGTTGATTTTATATAGGCCAATAAGTACTGAGAATAAACTAACAACATGCCTAACCTTTTATGAACTTTGTGTTAGCTATAAAAGGGTATAATACATACTTAGAGAGTTAGTAAATTAGGTCCCAAAGGTAAGGTGGCTAGCATAGTATCTGGCACACAACAGGAGTTTAATAACCATCTTCATTCTCGCAATGTAGAAACCTCTTAGAACAAGCAGAAGCAGAATAAATTGTTTAATCTTGACTATGCTTGTGAGCACAGTACTACTTCCACTCTTGGTTCTTAGGTCATTTTGTGTAATCTAGCTCTACTATAAAAAGGAGGGCCAACCTAAAGTGTTACTGCTTCAGTTGGCCAGGAAGCCAAAGTGCTAAGCAGTCTTTTTAGTCCTGTTGATTGTATAAGGCAGTGATTTCCAACCCGTGTGCTGCAAGAATTTTTAAAACATGCAATACCTGCCCTGGCCAGTTTGGCTCAGTGGTCAGAGTGTCGGGCCGCAGACCAGAGAGACCAGGGTTCGGTTCCACTAGGGACACGTAGCTCAGTTGCAGTTTGTCCCCGTGTGGGTGGCAATCACTCGATGTGTCTCTCTCACATTGATGTTTCTCTCTCTTTCTTCCCCCCTCTCTCCCTTCCGCTCCATCTGAAGTTAAATGCAAATATGTTCTCTGGTGAGGAAAAAAATATATATGTGTGTGTGTGTGTGTATGTGTATGCAATACCTGACTATATAGTCAGGGGCACTGACCTCTTTTCCCTTAGATTGTCAAATAAAATTTAAAAAATGACAGGCAACAGAACAATAGCCATCTGGTGTGAATAAATCAAAATTATACTTTTTTTGGTCAGAACAACAAAAAAATATATTTTTGATGTGCTGCAGAATTTTAGTAATTAGTTTATGTGTGCCATGAACTGGAAAAGGTTGAAAATCGCTGGTATAAGGCATAGAGGTAATATAAAAACTGGCTATCCTAATCAGGAGTTCTTAGCAGCTAGCAGATAGGACATCCAAAGATGGTTTCTTGAGGGAAATTCCTCAATAATTTCCCAGGATCACTCAAGAAAAGCAACATGCATTGCTTCATTCTACTCTTGGAGATTTTTTATTTCACTTGAAAAGCCATTTTCTCATCCAGAGTAAAATGAAGCATAAGACTCAATTATAATTCTAAATTTCATCCTGATAGTGAGGCAGCTGGTGGGAGCAATGCTTTTCTTAGGGCTGGTACTCACTTTTTTTTTCTTGTTAAATTATCATTTTTTGTCATTTGGTAGTTGTTAACAAAGCAAGGAAAGAGAGCACTTTTAACAGATTTTTACTGCAACAAAAAGTACTCCTAAATCACTAGTAGCAACTTTCAAAGAGCTGCTGTCCACAGAGCATATGCTCTAAGACATTTTAATGTGTATTATGTGGAAAAGTTTGTACACATTTGTTAATATTGGTTTAAGGAGATTTAACAGGTCTGTCTACTGCAGAACTTCTTAGACCCTTAAATATACTAATGTATATTATGGTCTCCCAATGGGGGATGTAGAGTGCAGCACTTCCTAATCCTAGGTTCTTTGTTCCACAGCGCAGCATGGAGGATCATTGTTCCACGGAACACACTTCAAGAAATTAATGTCTTATAATTTAAAACCACAGGCAAGAGGATTATTGGACCAATGTACCTCTAACATACATTAATAATTTGGGGGGCACAAAAATTTCTTGTTTGTTTTGGCTGTTGCAACCACTGTTTGTCCAAGAAAAAGAAACCCATTGCAAACCAAAGTAAACAGAAAATAGCAGTTCTTGGTAAAACACAGGATTATCTCATAGACTCCAAAGTCAGAAAATATACAGAGCTCTAGGAGGACTGGACTGAAAGTGGAAAGTCAGAACTTGTGATTAAAGGAGCACATGGTTAATTACATACCCTTTTTCCTGCCTGCTTTGTTTTCCTTTCTTTGGAAGAGCTTTATCTATACTTGTCAAGAAAGTGTCTTCATAGTGCTGACTCTATGTTCTCTTTAAGTAGTCTGTAGTACAGTATTTATTACTATGTCCTAAGTCCAACTTCTCAAGAGAAAGAGAATGTTGATTTCCCATCTTGGGTCATGTTTTCACTTACCCCTAATTCACTTAGAATTCATGCACTGTAGACAGATTTAGGCTACCCCTCAGCATGAGGAGAATGGATCTTTCTTGGAATGAAGGGGCCATAGGATGAGTAGGTACTACCAAAGTCATGGCTTCTTTATAAGAATCATCTTAGAAAGAAAGGCAGACTTGACTGTATTTCATATATTGACAATAGCAAATAGATTTAGAAAAAATGTCTTTCATGGAATCTATTTGTAAATATTGCATCAGGCATTAGTATTTACTATTAGTATCTACTTCTAAGTCTGGGTACAAAGATTGCCCCTTGAAATTAGATGTGTCCATGTGACTAAACTTAGCCAATGAAACATTTATGTGTAGGGGGGCACTTTGCTATGGAAGGATTGAGATCATAGCAGCCTTAAAGGGCCAAGCCAGCTCTCAGACAGCTGGCAGATCTCCAGTGGACTTAAGATAAGTACTTTTATTATGTAAATCCCTTGAAATTTTGGAGTCATTTGTTACTATATTATAATTTAGTCTATCCTGACTAGTATAAATATCCTTTGTTTTCTGTTTTTTTTTTTCTTTTTAAACTTATCTTTATTGTTGAATGTGTTGCAGATGTCCCCCTTTTTTCCTCCATTGACGCCCCTCCTCCCCGCTCCCACCCTCCTCCTGCCTTCCCTACACTATTATCAGTGTTCATTGGTTATGCATATATGCATATAAGTTCTTTAGTTTATCTCTTCCTGCCCTCCCTCCCCACTTCCCTTTAAAGTTCATCAGTCTAACAACCAGTTTGTACTTCTTAACTCCTTCACCTTTTTCACCAATCCCCCCAACACCATCCTATCTGGCAACCAACAAAAGTTCTTTTTATCTATGGGTCTGTTTCTGTTTGCTTGCTCATCTTGTTTATAGATTCAATTGTTGATAGATATGCATTTATTGCCATTTTATTGTTCATATTTTTGTTGTTCTTCTTCAAGAAAATCTGTCAACATTTTATATAATACTGGCTTGGTGGTGATGAACTCCTTTAGCTTTTTCTTGTCTGGGAAATTCTTTATATGTCCATCAATTCTAAATGATAGCCTTGCAGGATAGAATAATCTTGGTTGTAGATCTTTGCTTTTCATCACCTTGAATATCTCTTGCCACTCCTTTCTGGTCTGCAAAGTTTCTTTTGAGAAATCGGCTGACAGTCTTATGGGAACTCCTTTGTAGGTAACCAACTGCTTTCCTCTTGCTGCTTTTAAGATTCTCTCTTTGTCTTTAATCTTCGGCATTTTGATGATGATTATGATGATGATGATGATGATGATGATGATGATGATGATGATGTGTCTTGGTGTGGACTTCTTTGGATTCATCTTATTTGGGACTCTCTGTGCTTCCAGGATTTGTATGTCTGTTTCCTTCACCAAGTTAGGGAAGTTTTCTGTCATTATTTTTTCAAATAGGTTTTCAATTTCTTGCTCTCTCTCTTCTCCTTCTGGCACCCCCATGATGTGAATGTTGGTATGCTTGAAGTTGTCCCAGAGGCTCCTTACTCTATCCTCATTTTTTTGGATTCTAATTTTTTGTTCTGATTGGGTGTTTTTTTGTTTCCTTATATTCCAAATCGATGGTTTGCTTCTTGGCTTCACCTATTCTACTATTGAGTTCCTGTAAATTATTCTTCATTTCAGTTAGTGCATCCTTCATTTCTGACTGGTCCTTTTTATGCTCTTGAGGTCCTCACTAGGTTCCTTGACATCCTCACTAAGTGCCTTGAAATTCTCACTAAGTTCCTTGAGCATCCTTATAACCAGTGTTTTGAACTCTGCATCTGTTAGATTGCCCATCCCTGTTTCATTTAGTTCTTTTTCTGGAGTTTTGTTCTGTTCTTTCATTCAGGACATGTTTCTTTATCTCCTTATTTTGGCTGCTTCCCTGTGATTGTTTCTATGTATTAGGTAGAGTTGCTATGTCTCCTAGGCTTCATAGGGTGGCCTATTGCAGTAGGTGTCCTGTAGGGTCCAGTGACACAGCCTCCCTGGTCATCCCAGCTGGGCCCTTGAGGTGCATCCCTAGTGTGGACTGTACACTCTTCTGTTGTAATTGATTCTTGATTGCTGTTGGCATGTTAATAGGAGGGATTCCTCAGGCTAATCAGCTGCAAGGACTGGCTGAGCCCACTGCCCCCTGGCCTTGGGCTACCTTGGAGGATCGGCTGTGCAGGGCCCACCACACAGAGCAAGACTTACTTCAGCAGGGCTCTGGTACCCACTGAGTCCACTCCTTGAGTGTATCGCTTGTGGAGGTGGTTGGGTGGTGGTGCTTTGATGTGGTGTGAAGCTGTCCACTGGGTGCCTGGCTCTGGGCCAAGGTCAGCCACTACTTGTGTTCTCCCTGGGGCCACCAGGCATAAGCTTCAGAGCAGTCTTCGGATGGCTGCTTCTTGTGCTGGTCTTGGAGGTCCCCAGGCAAAGCCAAGTTATGAACCAAGGCTGGCTGCTTCTAGTGCCAGCCCTAGGGCCAATTAGCAAGAGGTATGGGTCTCACTGAGGCCAGATGCTGTTTGTTTGAGAAAATTTAAAAAAACTTGAAGCAGGTGGCAAGACAGGCCAATCCTATGGTAAAGCCACTGGAAACAGCTTAGGTGGGCCTGAAAGTTAGGTGGGGCAGGGCCTCAGGGAATCACCAGGATGGAACAAACAGTATGAGCCAGATTGCTGGAGTCCCAGATATGGCACCATCTGCCTGCTCTGTGGGGAAGGGCTCACCAAAGGAACAATAGCCTCCAGCCGTACGTCTGTCTGAAAGAAAGCTGCTTCTCCAGCTCTCACTCCAATGCCAAACAATTCAGTTCTTCCCAATATGTCTTTGGTGCCTTTCAAGCTGCCTCCCAGAGGCTGGAGACTGTAGGGAGTGGGTCCAAATAAGTCCGTGTGTGGGCCTTTTAAGAGGAACTGCCTGGGATTCTAGTAGCTTCAGCCTCCCTCGGCCTCAATTTCTGTTGGTTTTTATAGCCAGATGTTATGGGGACTTTCTCTTTCTGGTACTGGAATTCTGAGCTGGGGGGCCTGGTATGTGATGGAGGCCCCTTGCTCCTCAGGGAGGACCTTCCCAGCCAAGTCTCAATGTGGCTTCTTCTTTAATTTAGTAGTTGTATGATTTCCATTCAGCTTGATTTCAGGCAATTCTGAATGATGATTGTTCTGTAGTTTAGTTGTAATTTTGATGTGGTTGTGGGAAGAGATAAGTGTGGTGTTTACCTATGCTGCCATCTTTATCAGAAGTCCCAAATATCCTTTGAAATGAACATATGTTCAAAACTTCAATGAAGATAAAATGTTATAATGATCTGGTATTAATTTGAGAGGCCATGAGTTTGGTTACAAGATCCCCCAATTTCCACTTCAATTGACAGGACCCTTGTGATACATTTTGGTAAGTAAGCTTCCCTGTCCATGGCTGAAATTTTAAGTATCTTATAAAGGTTAATAAAAATATTATTTCACATGCTTTCATTTTATAACACCATTAAGTATTATTAGATGATCAGTCTATTTTCAGTGAACTAGGTGTGTCAACATTTATTACGTTGCAAGTATGCACATTATATCAGACGACCACCAATGACACTGACTTCTTTCAGAATTACCACACCGTGATTAAGCCGTGATCTTGAAAAAATATAGTTCAGGAAATATACGGGATGCAGCTGCTGACTTTCTCTTACCCAGCCCTATTTTGCTCAGATACCTATCTGTATCCCGCACAATCATGTGTCTCAGAGGAAGTTAACTTGTCTTCCAGCCCTAAGGGTGGGCTCAATGGTCTCAGGGTAACCCCATTTTACTTGCCAGTGTTTGGTTCAGGTATAGGCATGAGAACCATTTTTGCACAGTGGAAGAAATCTACTGTAGCGTTTGGAAGGCATGTTTCCTTTTTTTTAAGAGTTATATATAGGAAGAGGTGGTTTCTCTCCCTTGTACCTCATTCCTTCTGAATAATGTCACTTTTGGATGTGTTGTTGCCTAGAACTACCACCACAGTCTTCTTGTTGTTAGCCTGAGGATGAAATCAGAGGAAACCCGAAGACAGAGTCTTGCTATGGAAAGAATCAGGATCCTTGAAAGCTGAACCTCTCAATCTTCTCCCTCTCTAGACTTTCTGTTACACAATGGATGAATGTCATTGAATCAGAATTTCTGTTACTTGTAGTGAAAAGCATCCTAGCTAATACTTTAATGATATATTTACTTCTCTAGATTAGCTATATTTACTTCTCTAGATTAGCATATGCCTTTTTATGTTGCTTCTGAGAAAATAGCATGTAAAATCATTTAAGAAATTTCTGAGGGTGGTGTTGGAGGTGGAAGAGGGCATAGAAGGGATAAATGATAAAAGAAAAAAGAAAACAAAATAAAATTAAAATGTAAAAAAATTCTAAATCTTTATCCATGAATTACAACAGAGATTAGGTAACAAAAATCTAATAGTTTCTGTGATGATAACTGGATTCTTTAATCAATCAGCATTCTTTGAAATACTGTGAGCAATTTCGGAATTGAGAGCAGTTGATTAAAATGTTTTACTTCACAGGTAACTTATGGTCAAAATTCAAAAATTTAAAATCATGATCTGTCAAGTAGAAAAATGAAAACTGAAAATCTGCTTTGCTGATGCCTGACAGGGTTTGATTACTGCTGGTAACAGAACAGGGAAAGGAGATGATTAAACACTGCTGGTATGTAATATCAGAAGTCCTGAGAGCAAGTGAAAATCAAGGTGGTTTATTTTATTTTATTCTATTGCTAGTTATTTTTAAAAATTTATCTTTATTGTTGAAAGGTGGTTTATTTTAAATCTTCAAACTGTAGTAAAAGTATGCAGGTATCCTACAGGTTTTTACCAGGTTCTTAGATAGTTATTTATGTAATTACTTGTTTGTCTACCCTCTTAGACTGCAAGCTTCTTGAGGGCAAGGACCATATTTATCCTGTTCTTCACTACTCCAAAGCCTAGAGTAATGACTGGCATGGAGTAGGTACTCAAGAAAATATGAACAACAAAAGTAAAGAATATTCTAAATATATGGAATTATTTTCTGGATGTTGTTATAATATGGTAGAAAGCTTAGTGTAGAGAAAGAAAATATCTGGCACAGGTAACAGAGAAAAATGTTATTTAATAATACTGTATAGGGCCCTGGCCGGTTTGGTTCAGCGGTTAGAGCGTCGGCCTGCGGTCCGGAGAGACCCGGGTTCGGTTCCCGCTAAGGGCATGTACCTCGGTTGCAGTTTGTCCCTGGCCCTGGTTGGTTGTGCGGGTGGCAGCCACTCGATGTGTTCCTTTCACATCGATCTGTCTCTCTGTTCCTCTCTCTCCCTCCCACTCTACCTGAACAAAAAATGGAAAAATGTCCTCGGGTGAGGATAAAGAAAAAAAAATAATAATACTGTATAGGGTACCTATTTTTTAATTATATATGTTTAAGGTATACAATGTATTGATTTGATAAACATATGTATTGCAATATGATTACCACCATGGCATTAGCTAACAGCTCCATCACCTCACACAATTATAATTTCTTCATTCTGATGAGAACATTTGAGATCTAGTCTTTTAGCAACTTTCAAGTATATAATACAGTTGACCCTTGAACAACATAGGTTTGAATTTGAGGCTTCATTTATGCAAGGATTTTTTTCAATCATTACTGTAAATGTATTTTCTCTTCCTTATGATTTTCTTACATTTTTTCTAGCTTACTGTATTGTAATAATACATTATATAATACATATATCATACAAAGTATTTGTTAAAATTTATGTTATTGGTAAGACTTCTGGTCAACAGTAGGCCAGAGTAGTTGTTTTGGGGGAGTCAAAGTTATATGTGAACTTTCAACCACATGGGGGGTCAGTGCCCCAAGCCCTGCATTGTTCAAGGGTCAACTGTATAGTACTGTTAACTATAATCACAATGCTGTGCATTAGATACTCAGAACTTACCTTCTAACTCCAAGTTTCTACCCATTGACCAATATCTTTGCAACCACCCCACCTCAGGGTACATATTTTTCTGTAAGCTGTTTCTCTCACCTGAAAAATTATCAGGATTCAATTTCCCTTTTAGTGTAGTTATCACTATTATTTTGTCATCTGTTATACCTATAACAGATGTGAACAAGGTTGACCAACAGTTGTAGTCAAGCCCTGCAAACCCATGGTGAATATGTCACCAATTCTATTTTCTTCCTTTCCTTCCTATCTGCTCTCGGTATATCCTTCCTGTTTCCTGTCCCTTAGCACAGGATCAGTAAATCTCTAGATTTCCAATGAGCTACTCTCTATAGGATAAATTACTGACTCCAAACCACTCCCCCGGTCCTTTGTGGCCTTGGTTAACCCCTGGTTATTGGCTGAAGCCTGGGAAGGAAAGAAAAATTCTGAAATGGTAATAACAGCAAAGAGTGAAAATATGGGTTCTGGCTACTTTTTTTTCATCCCATTGATCTTTCCTCAGTAGCAACATTATGTTGAACTGACCTGATGGTCTATTCTCATTCCTCTTCTGATAGAATAACTTGCTATATTTTTATTCTAGACCACTTCTGATTCTTTTGTCTAGTCTTCACTTAATCACTGAGCCGAACAGGTATTAGACTTCCCTTTATGCAAAAGACTCAAGGACAAGCTTTTCTATATTCAAAGTTATTTTCTTAGGCTTGGCATTGGCATTAACTCTTAATATCCTGTTTATCTCACAAATTCTTCATTTATCATATAGAATAATAGATACCCATTAGAGTTTTCTCTGAGGCCTACATCTTTCATTAGTAGAGACAGACATTCTTAGGATGTTTCTACTGTGCGACTCCTACCCGCCTGGCCACAGCTAACTGGGCCCTTAGTAGGACTTTACCTAAACTGGGCAAATCACATCCTGTTTCTCATGAATATGAATTGATGCCCCAGTAACTGCAAGTGAGTCACAGTGTCCCCAGTGAGCTGGTAATGGAGTGTTGTTACTAGCTAACAGTTAGCTGCAGCAATTGGCCACTCCTGAAAATGTGCAACTCTCTGAGATCTGAGTGACCTGCTTTTTCAAGGCACTTTACAGGTGGTCAAAAGTGCAAGTAAGGCCCTGGGCAGTTTGGCTCAGTGGTAGAAAGTCGGTCTGCAGACCAATGAGTCATGGGTTTGATTCCAGTCAAGGGTCCTGGTCGGGGTTGTGCAGGAGGCAACCAGTCGATGTGTCCCTCTCATGTCCCATGTCGATGTTTCTTTCTCTCTCCTCTTGTCTCCCTCCCACTCTATCTGAAGATAAATAGAAAAATATCCTCAGGTGAGGATTAAAAAAAAAGTGCAAGTAAGAAAGATATAGCTGCAAATAAACTGGTAGACTCAGGGACTTGATAGTGTGAACTGAAGGGAATGGGTAGATTTCAGAGTTACTGAGAAGCAGCGAAATTTGGCCAAAAAACCATAAATTGAGGATAATTCTACTAATCCAAATTGAGAACATTTACAATTAGTATTGGAGAAGATGGTTGCTGGGCAGAGAGGGCTCTCCGGGATTCTTGAAATTTTAAAGTAATAGTTCCTCTCTTTTTCCACAAGCAGCAGTGTGTGAAAACCAACTACAGAACTTCACTACTAAACCAGCAGTAAACAATTTAGGAATTACTTTGTTAGGGCTATTTATAAGAGTTTATATTGATGGTGGGTACAAAATGTAGGTTAGTTAGCTTCCCAGTTGCATAGCTAAAGTGCACCCAGACACCTGTTTTATAAATATATGGTTTTGGTGACAAGGAAGCTGGGTTGAGAGAATATATATAGTGCATATTTATAAATATTAAGAAAAAAAATTAAACCAAAATCGAATTAGGTTGCCTGTCCTTAAATTTCCAAATTTACAGAAAAAACTTCAACTCTCAATAGATCACTCCCATAAAGCTAAGAAAAACCTTAATGCAATTTTTTTTTTTTTTTTAATCCTCACCCGAGGATATTTTTCCATTTTTTGTACAGATAGAGTGGGAGGGAGAGAGAGGAAGGGAGAGAGAGAGAGAAACATCGACGTGAAGGGACACATCGAGTGGCTGCCACCCGCACGACCAACCAGGGCCGGGGACAAACTGCAACCGAAGTACGTGCCCTTAGCGGGAACCGAACCCGGGTTTCTCCAGACCGCAGGCCGACGCTCTAACCGCTGAGCCAAACTGGCCAGGGCTTAATGCAATTTTATTATAAAAAATGGTTCAGTTGCTGCTTATAAGGAGCCCCCATTAAGGAAGTTTCTAATGTCACAATTTTTGCACAAGTATTACATTCCTTGCAAAAAAATACTCTAATGCTGATTGAAGGCCAGTACCTAAATGAAAGAATTCCTTCTACAGATGGAGCTCATGGTGTAGTCAGGTGTGGGTGAGGTGGGATGAAATCCTCATAATAATAGCTTTTATTACTATTTATGACCTTTTCTGTATGTGCAGGATACTGTAGCTACAAGCTTTACACACATTATTTCATTTTATCCTTACAATAACCTCACAAGATGACTCTCAACAGCCTCATTTTATCCATGTGGAAACTTTGTAACCCAGAGAGGTTACTTTGTCCAGGGTCACACAACTAAGGAGTAGTGGAATCCCAAATTCTAGAGGCCCCTGCTCTTAACCATCCAAAGAGAAAGGGTAGAATCCCTGAATAACGCCTGAATGATAAGGCGATGAAGGAACACTTAGATCATAAGCTTCCCTTACTCCCTTAAAAAAAGCAAAAAATTCTCACCCGAGGACAGGCTTGGAGAGAGGAAAAGGGAGAAGGAGGGAGAGAGAGATCAACTTGCTGCCTGCTTGCCCTCCGTAGGTGCCCCCATCGGGGATCGAAACCGCAACCCAGGCATGTGCCCTGACTGGGAATCGAACCCGGCAACCTTTCGGTGCACAGGACAACACTGAGGCATTCCCGCCCGGGCATTCGCTTTTTATTTTAAGAAAGTTTATTTAACAGCTTCTCACCATCTGTACTGGCAAATAATAGTTATAGAAAAAGGGGGCGGGCCGGGGCCGTGGTATCCGAGAACTCTCTAGGTAGCCAAAGCACGAATGGCGCAGCTGTTCGCCCGGCGCCCCGAGTCTGGGCGGGCGGGCGGTCAGGACCGGGATGCTTTGAGGTCCATCGGGTGGAGCTGCAAGCCGGCAAGCAAGCGTGTGCTGGCAACGTGGGGCGCGCACCGGGAAGGAAGCGGAGAACCGAGTGGAGAAGTCCCACAAGAGGAGGGGTAGGGTGGGAGCCAGCTCCAGTTGAGGATCCTGCCGGATCGTGCGCCGCGCGGCTCCTCCTACCCTGCTCCCGCCTCCCGGCCGATCGGGCCAATGGGCGGGGCGGGCTGATGCGAGGGGCGGGGCGCGCGGCCTGCGCGCAGGTGCCGCCCGGCGCCCCGCCCGCCGGTTCTGCTGCTGCGGCCGCCGTCGTGCGTGCAGCTCGGCGGAGGGGCTGGGCCTGCGCGCTCTCCTCCTTCCTCCCTCCCCGTCTCCCGCTGCCGGTAGTACTCGTCTGCCGCTGCCTCTGGGACCTCGTGTCATCGCTCGCCCGGAGCACGGTGAGCCTCCCAGGGAGGCTGGGGGCGCGCTCCCCGCCGCATCTTGGGTGCCCCGGCCCGTAGCTCTGAGGCCGGCGTCAGGCAAGGGCTGGGCAGCCGGGAGGGAGGGCAGCGGGTGGCGTGGGGTGTGTGGATGAATGAGGCGCTCTCGGACTAGGCCGCGCGTCCCGAGAGCGGCCCACGCCTCACGCTGGCACGCTGTAGGGAAAGCCTCCCAGAGGCTAGTATCCCAGTCCCGAGCCGGAAGATGTTGTGTAGGGGCTGGCTTTAGCTGGGCAGCCGGCCATTCCTTGGTAGGAGGCCAAAGGACTGGAGAGGCTCTCCTTTTGCAGCTGTGCTTCGGAGGCCTGGGGTTTGGCCGGGAACAGGTGTGAGTTTAATTAAGACCCTGAGAAGGGAGATCCCTGGCCCTGGGCGTCAGGGATCAGAGGCTGGACTATCACTTCGTGAGCAGGGCCTCAGCGTGGCCCCGTGCGGCTCAACTGGATCCAGAAGACAGGGACAGTTTTAGTCCCCAGCTTATAACACATAAGGTTGGCAGTTCTCCTGAGTTCAGTTTGCAGTAGTAAAGTGGGATTAATTCCTCATGGAGGAGCTTGGAGCTAGATTCCCAGGGACTGAGAAAGTTTCGATTTGTAAATAAAAAGGTTTTTTGTTTTTGTTTTTGTTTTTTTAATGGGTTCATTTACCACCAGAAATAGGAGGTTGCTTATGAGTACTGATGATGTGTGGTGTACCTACAGTGCTAGACTTGGGAGAGACTTGCTTGGAAAGACTTTGGTATCAGCGTGGTTCACCCATGTGAAAAATAGTGCTTGTGGGCGAAATGGGAAAGAACAGGTTCAAATAAGAGGGATGGTTTGGTATAGGTGACTTACTTGGTGGCTTGTGGTTCTAGAACAGATTTTCTTTGACTCTCTTATCTGTGCTCCTGATACCTAATGCTTTTATTTGTTTAACCATACATCAGCTTAAGAAATAAAGTGCTTTGTAAACAGTCTGGATTCAGTTAAGTTTATTTTTTACTTTATGTCGGTCTTTCCAAGACTTGTCAGGAGTGACTGCTTTAACAACTTTAAGAATCAGATCTGTTTATAGAACTTAAACTTTTTGTCCTTGTTGTTAAAAAATGAAGTGCATTTAGCTGGGGTAGTTTTTATATCACATTATGCTTTATTCTTAATCTGTTGTTCGATAATGTATTTTGTATGATAAAATGTATACTTGGTTGATGGGGATAGTAAAAAGTTTTGTTTATATGTTTGTTTTGATATTTCAGATGCCCCCCAAAAAGGGAGGTGATGGGATTAAACCACCCCCAATCATTGGAAGATTTGGAACTTCCTTGAAAATTGGTATTGTTGGATTGCCAAATGTTGGGTAGGTGAATGTTGGGCTTTTTTCATTTTCATCTTGCAAATATTTTGGGTCCTGTTCTAGAAATGAGAACTCGAGGTAAATAAAATTTAAATTGAAGGAAAGAGTCTAGGAAGATGGAATATTAATAAATTGCAAAACAAGGTTTTTGTTTAGTTGTGTGTTTTTTTTTTTTTATCCTCACCCGAGGACATTTTTTGTTCAGGTACAGTGGGAGGAAGAGAGAGGAAGAGAGAGAAGAGAGAGAGAGAAACATCGATGTGAAAGGGACACATCGAGTGGCTGCCACCCGCACGACCGACCAGGGCCGGGGACAAACTGCAACCAAGGTACATGCCCATAGCGGGAACCGAACCCACGTCTCTCGGGACCTCAGGCTGATGCTCTAACCGCTGAGCCAAACCGGCCAGGGCTAGTTGTGTTTTTTAAAAAAGTTTTCTTCTTTCTATTTTATAAATTTGTGTTGTTGATCCTTTCCTAAGGATATTTTTCCATTGATTTTTAGATAGGGTAGAACAGGGGGGTGGGGAAGGGGTGGAGAGAGAAGCACACATCAGGTGGTTGCCTCCCATACAGCCCTGACCAGGGATTGAACCTGCAACCGAGGTACATGTCCTTGACTGGGAATCAAACCTGCAACTCTTCAGTCCTCAGGCCAGCACTCTAACCCCTGAGCCAAACTGGCTAGGGCTATTTAGTTATATTTTATATTTGGTTTTCCATATAGATATTATGGTGAGTTACTTATATTGTTTGTTTTGCTTAAACTCAGAGAAAGAAGCAGTAGAGTTAAAACACCAAGTTGAAGCAGATCAGCTGTTTGCTTGAAACACTGTTGGGAGACACACGGTATTGAATTTAAGTGGAAATGGAATAGTCTAAGTTTGATTGTGATGCTGGCTGACTATGTAGGATACCTACCTAGGCTGCCTACCAGAGGCCAAGCATTGGGATACTTTGGGAAATAATTTTAAAAGCCTCATTATAAATTTGATTAGATTTTGGGAGATCAGGGATTGGGTGGCTAAATCTTTATTGGAGAAGGAGGTGACAGTTTTAAATGTAATACTGGAAATTGCTAGATAAAAGGGTATCTGTTAATAAGTGGCTAAATCTGAAAGTTGTAAGAGCAAAAATTTGAGTTTCATAATGTTTAAAATTTAAGTGAATTATTTATTTGCATATAATGTAGTCATAAGAAATATATGTGAGGTTTGTCATGTAAATCTGTACAGTTACACCTTGAGTGCTCAGTCTACTTTTTTCATTATTTCCCCTCCTATTTTAATACCTTTTATTAACTTTAAAATATACAGTCTCTCAAGAGAGAGCAGGGTATACCAATGGGTAATAGATCCAATATGGATTTATGAAGGTGACTGAAGTATTTTGACAGTGCTTTTAGGTTTTCAGATTAGTGGCAGGAAGGACAACCATGTTCTTTCATGTAGAAGAGCCCCTTGAAGCCCCTAAGATAGAGATTGCTTAGTGAATGGAGCATAGTATGACCAAGTAAGGCTGTTCTTAAATTTTTGTAATGTAAACAAACAAATGTGGCTGTCCTAATTTCTTTCCTGAAGTCAGGGAGGTTTGCATTTTGAAGGTGTTTCCTGCTGTATAGGCCGCTTGCAAAGTAAAAGGAAATAGAGAGCATGGAAATATAAGCAAAACAAATAATTAACCAAAGTACTATAGGGTGCTGTCAATAAACTGGAATGCAAGATATGGTTATTATGTATGTTGTGAGCTCTATTGCACCTGTAAGCAGGACATGGTTTTTAGATATTAACATACTTCTCTTATTCTAGGATCACTGCAGTCAATGCAGCTTGACTTTAAATGGGACTACTTTAAAATGGGCCATCTTAAAAAGTATCTCCTGTATAAGATTAATAAAATATTAATAAAATATCAATGTATATGAGAATTAACCTAAAATATTTTATTATCCAGTATAAATGTACTATTTATGCTTTTAAATTAATGAATCCTTACACTCTACCCCATTTTATTGAGGTGTACTTTACAAATGGTAAAATTTATTCATTTTAATAATGTATAGTTTGATAATTTAGTCAATTGTGTTTGGTCATGAACATACCTAGTGTATGAAGATTTGGTTTCTAGATTTGTTCTGCTTTTTCTTTTTTTTTTTTTAATCCTCATTCGAGGACATTTTTCCATTTTTTGTACAGACAGAGTGGGAGGGAGAGAGTAGAAGAGAGAGAGAGGGAAACATCGATGTGAAAGGGACACATCGAGTGGCTGCCACCCACACGACCAATCAGGGCCGGGGACAAACTGCAACCGAGGTATGCGCCCTTAGCGGGAACCGAACCCGGGCCTCTCCGGACCGCAGGCCGACGCTCTAACCGCTGAGCCAAACCGGCCAGGGCTGTTCTGCTTTTTCTTACCTTCATAAATTACCACCTCTTGGGCTAGTGTATATTATAGTGGGTGTGAGCCTTGGAAGCTACTTAAAAAACAAAACAAAACACTGTTTAAAAAATACTAATTATTTAAAAAATTTTCTTTATTGATTTTAGAGAGAGTAAGGGAGAGGGAGAGAGAGCTAGAAACATGGATGAGAGAGAACATTGATTTGCTGCCTCCTACATATCCCCCACTGGGGATTTGGCCCACAATGTGGGCATGTGTCCTGATTGGGAATCGAATTGGTGACCTCTTGGTGCATGGGCCCATGCTCAACCACTGAGCCACATCGGCCAGGCAAATTATTTTTAGAGCAGTTTTAATTTCACAGCAGAATTGAAGGGATGGTGCAGAGATTTTTGGTATACTGCCTGCCCTCACACATACATAGCCTTCCCCATTATCAACATACCCCAGCAGAGTGGTACTTTTGTTACAGTTTATGAACCTACATTAACACATCATAATCACCCAAAAGTCCATAGTTTGCTTTAGGGTACGCTTCTGGTGTACATTCTTTGGGTTTGGACAAATGTATAATGGCATATATTCACCATTATAATATCATATAGAGTAGTTTCTCTGCCCTAAAAGTCCTCTGTGCTCTGTCTAGTCACTCACCTTGCCCCAACTACTAATCTTTTTTATTGTTTCCATCGTTTTGCCGTTTCCAGACTGTCATATAGTTGGAATCTTATAGTATGTAGCTTTTTCAGATTGGCTTCTTTAACTTAGTAATGTGCATTTAAGTTTCCTCCATGTCTTTTCATGGCTTAAACAGTTCATTTCTTTTTGGTGCTGAATAATATTCCATTGTCTGGGTGTACCATAGTTTATCCATTCACTAACTGTAGTACTTCTTGGTTGTTTCCAGGTTTTGGTAGTTATGAATAAAACTGTAAACGTTCATGTACAGGTTTTTGTGTGAACATAAGTTTTCCACTTGTTTGGGTAAATAACAAGGAGCACAATTTCTGGATTGTATGGTAAGACTATGTTTAGTTTTGTAAGAAAATTCTTAAGTGGCTGCACCATTTTGCATTCCACCAGCAGTGAATGAGAATTCCTTTTGTTCCACATCCTTGTCAGCATTTGGTTTTCAGTGTTCTGGATTTTGGACAAACTAAGGTGTGTAGTAGTGCCCCATTGTTTCAGTGTTCATTTCCCTGATGGCATAAGTTGTGAGCATCTTTTCATATACTTATTTGGCATTTGTATATCTTCCTTGGTGAGGTGTTTGTTAAGGTTTTTGGCCCATTTTTTGATAATGCTGTTTGTCTTCTTGTTAATTGTATTTTAAGAGTTCTTTGTATATTTTGGATAACAGTCCTTTGTCAGGCGTGTCTTTGCAAATATTTTTTTCCCAGACTGTGGCTTGTTTTCTCATTCTCTTGATGTAGTCTTTTGCAGAGCAATTTTTAATATGAACAAAGTCTAGTTTAGTATTACTTTCATGGATCGTTCTTTTGGTAATGTATCTAAAAAAATCATCACTATAACCTATAGCATTTAGGTTTTTCTCCTAGCTCTTAGGAGTTGTATAGTTTTGGGTTTTACATTTCGGTCTGTGATCCATTTGGAGGTAATTTTTGTGAAGGGTAAAAGATCTGTATCTAGATTATTTTTTGCATGTGGATGCCCAGTTGTTCCAGCACCATTAGTTGAAAAGGCTATCTTGCCTTTTCTCAAGAAACTATATTTTGATATTCCAGGCTTCTTTATTGTGTCGCGGGACAGGTCCTCTTGTTACTGCCACTACATTAGATGGGATTAGTTTCAACTGAGAGTGTTGGAAAACCCCCCCAAAATATCAGCTTAAACAGAAGTTTCTTTTTTATAAAAAGTGAATTTTTCAGTGAAAGATTGGTATATTGACTCTGCGTTATGAAGTTCTCAGGAACCCCAGCTACTTTAATTTACACTGGTGATCCCAAGAGTGTGGCCTTCATCTTCATGGTTCAAAGTGTTGTAAATTCCAGGCAGCTGGTTTTCTGAAGGGTCAGAGGGCCAAAGGACTTGACCTGCAGTCTCTTAGGGATTTTTTGCTCTGTAAGCTGCCATACTATTCCTTTACTAACTTCTAACATCCCTTTGTCCAGATTTAGTCACAAGAATTTATTTGCAAAGAAGGCTAGAAAATATCATTATTTTTTTATTGTCCTATGTTCAGTTAAGGATTCTGTTACCTGGAAAGAAGCAGAGAATGAATATTGGGGGACAACTGTAGACTCTGTTTGAACACTCAGGAACTCTCCCAGGGCAGTTCTTGTCTTGCTTAGTTGATACTTCTGGGAATGTGTTTTGTTTGTTCCTACAACTTGCCTTTTCCCAATTTGCAGACCAACCACAAGGTTTTTTTTTTTTTTTTTTTTTTTTTAACATATTGATAATTAATAATTGCCACCACAAATTCTTTAAAAGCTATTTTTTTGTTGTTTAGAGAAAACATTGTAGGAAATGCTAAACCAAAATAATCACAAGATAATTGTTTAGTGTTTTAGTTTTCTATTGTTGTGTAGTAAACCACTCTAAAAATTTATGGTTTAAACAATAACAATTTCTTATTTCATAATTCTGTAGGTTACTTGGGTGAGTCTTTGCTGGTCCCACTGGGCTCTTTCTTGTGCTGCATTCAGCTGGTGGCCAGTCAGTACTAGGTCCAGTGGCCACACCCACAGGTCTGGGGCCTTATCGAGGTTGGCTGGAAGTTGGGCATTTCTGTCGTCCTTCACATGGTCTCTTTTCACCAAGAGGTCTCCAGCCCACCTTCTTTATAGCATGGTGGCTAGCTTCCAAGAGAGGGAAAGTGTGGCAGTGGCACAACACCTAATTCTTTTGGTCAAAGCAAGTTGTGATATTAGCTCAGAGACGAGGGAGGAAAAATAGGCTACTTCATAATGGGAGGACTAGCAGCAAATGTGTAGCTAACTTTAATCCACTGCAGTCTACTAATTTCCTAATATGGTTTGTACGAGGTCCCCTGGAGAAGTCTTCCTGGCTGATTCTTAGCTTTTCGTTCTTACTGTAGAGGCTCCATTCTTTTTTTTTTTTCCTTTCTTTCTTTATAAATATGTTTTTATTGATTTTTTTTAGAGCGAGAGATAGAAACATCAATGTGAAAGAGAAATATGAATTGGCTGCCTCCTGCACACCCCCTACTAAGGATCAAGTCCACAACCCAGGCAGGTGCCCTGACTGGGAATCTAACCAGGACCTCTCAGTCCATGGGAGGATGCTCAGTCCACTGAGCCACACTGGCTGGGTGAGGCTCCATTCTTGATTGCTTAAAGAAACTCCCTGGAGGAAGATTGTTTTCTAGGCTTCTAATACTGGTGATGAGAGCACTTTCATCCTAAGAAGTTGATACAATTAAGCTGAGAGTCAGAGATTCCCATGTCTGTTGAATGGATAGATTAGCAATCTTTTAAAGCAACATTTTTCTCTTCTTTTCTTTATTGGTTTTAGAGGAAGAGGAAGGAGTGGGGAGAGAGGGAGAGAAACATCAATGAAAGAGAATATCAATTGACTGCCTCCTGCATGTCCCCCACTGGGGATTTGGCCTACAACCTGGGCATGTGCCCTGACTGGAAATGGAACTGGCGACTTCTTGGTGCATGGGTCAATGCTCAACCACTGAGCCACACCAGCTGGGATGAAAAGCCACAGAATTTTTATATGTAATAATGTTTTATGTACATTATATTCAAGGGAAAATAAACAATTATATTTATTCTATCTTGGGATAAATTATATTTTCCTTTTATAATTATAAATTCTTAGCATTAATATGTTCCACTTAACAATTATTAATACTTTGTTTTTTGCAAAGAGTGCTTGTATGAACTAGTTTGAAACTGATGTGGAAATGAAGGTACAGAATGGTGCAAATTTAAATTTTTGAAGTTTTTTAGGTCATTTAAGGCCTTTTAAAAATGTTTGCTTTTGATAGAACTATAACAAAAGATAACAGTGATATAAATGTCAAAGCTCATACTCATTTTAAGCAAATCCTTAACTTCCTTAACCTCTGTGCCTTATTTGACACTGTCATTAACTCCCCAACTCTCTTACTCTTCCCTCAGTTTTTTGTGCTTGATTTACTTCCTGTGTTTGTTATCTAATAATAGGTTCCTGTTCTTGGCTGTCTTCTCTTTGATACTTTCTCTCTAGGCAGTCTCATCCTCTCCTGATTTTAATAAATCTATTGCTTTCTATTTTCTAAATTTATACATTCTGCTCAGGTTGCATCTGTGTTCCAGATTTATGTATCTTCTGCCCTGAATATCTCCAGTTAAAATGTCTCTACTCAACATGTCTAAGACTGAGCGCATTGCCTCTTGTATTCCCTATTTTGGATAATAATACTACTTTCCATCCAGATACTTGAGAGATTTATCTTTGCATCCTTTTCCTTCACCTGTATTTTTTATTAGGGCACCAAACCTATCTATTTTCATTGCATCTTTATTCCTACTCATTTCTTACTTGAAGTATTGCAGAGGCGTCTTCCTTCTTTGTTTTTTTCTTCTTCTTTCCTCTTCTTCTTTGTACTGCTCCAGTCAATGAAAGAGAAACTTAATTGAGGCCCCAGGGCTGAGGGGGTTCAGGCAAGAGGCAGCCCTGCTGGTTGAGGAGGTGTTGGAGAAACCTTATTTGACCTTGGGGCACAGGTTGTTGGTGTGGCCCCATGTTTTCTTTCGGCAGTTGACAACACTGGGGTGCAGGTGGATATAACATTTGAGGCAGATCATCTTGTCACAGTTGTAATTCTTGGCAAGCTTTATTAGACATATGATTTGCAGTTATTTTTCTCCCAATCTGTAGGTTGTCTTTTCACTCAGTTAATTGTTTCCTCTGATATACAGAGATTTTGAAGTTTGATATAATGTCACTTTTCTATTTTTGCTTTCGTTTCCTGTGCTTCTGATGTCATATCTAAGAACACAATGGCCTGAAGCTTCCCCCTGGTTTAGGAGTTTTATAGTTTTAGGTCCTACGTTTAGATCTTTAATACATTTTGAGTTAACATTTGTATATGGTATAAGATAAGGGTCCACGTTCATTCTTTTGTACATGGCTGTCCAGTTTTCTTAGCACCATTTGTTGAAGAGACAGTCTTTTCCCCATTGTATGATTTGGGAACACTTGTAAAAGATCATTTAACCATGTATGGGAGGGTTAATTTCTGGGCTCTCTATTCCACTGGTCTATGTATATGATCTTTATGCCAGGTTCACACTGTTTTGATTACTGTAGTTTTGTAATATGTTTTGATATCAGGAATCATGCTATAGACTTTTGGGGAAGAATACCATGGAGGTAAAGTGCCTTTTCTCTTTTTTTTTCCCTCACCCGAGGACATTTTTCCATTTTTTGCTCAAATAGAGTGGGAGGGAGAGAGAGGAAGAGAGAGAGAGAGAGAGAAACATCGACATGAAATGGACACATCGAGTGGCTGCCACCTGCACAACCAACCAGGGCCGGGGACAAACCGCAACCGAAGTGTATGTGCCCTTAGCGGGAACCGAACTTGGGTCTGTCTGGGCTGTAGGTCGACGCTCTAACCGCTGAGCCAAAATGGCCAGGGCCAAGTGCCTTTTCTCATTTCATCATGATTGAAAATATATGATAACCAACATGACATGTTACTGGTGATATTAACCTTGATCACTTGATTAAAGTGGTATATGCCAGATTTTATCCTTTTTCCCTTTCCAAACTTTGTTCATTAGAAGCAAGTCACTAAGTCCAACCAGCATCCAATGGGAAGGGAGTTAAGCTCCACCTCCCGAAGAAAGGAATATCAAAAAAAACTTGTAGGCATATATTAGAACCATTATAGTAAGTTAATTGATATTATGGGAGAAAGATATTTTGAAGCTATTCAAGTATCCTGTTTCTTTTTTTCTTTCTTTTTTTTTTTAATCCTCACCCAAAGACATTTTTTCATTTTTTGCTCAGATAGAGTGGAAGGGGAAGAGAAGAAGAGAGAGAGAGAAACATCGATGTGAAAGGGACACATCGAGTGGCAGCCTCTTGCACGATCCAATCAGGGCCGGGGACAAACTGCAACAAAGGTATGTGCCCTTAGTGAGAACTGAATCCGGGTCTCTCTGGACTGCAGGCCGATGCTCTAACCACTGAGCAAAACTGGCCAGGGCTATCCTGTTTCTTTTTAAAGTTTCCTCAACTTCCCACAACATTCTAGAGTCTTGCACTATACCGAGGGCATGGCTACTGTTAGTGCAAATATTGGCTATTTGGTTTTTGGCCAATTATTGCACATCCAGCTCCGTAACATCCCTATTCATCTTTCAAAGATACGTCTGTAAAACAAATTAAGTCAGTATTGTCAATAAGAGTTTCCTGTAAACCATTCCTTGGAACAAGAAGGTGGTCAGTAAGCAAAACACAGTCGTGGATATCCTCATCCTGCAAAAAAGTTAGCAAAGTTGCTGGGTGAAGACTACTACATTGAGTGAAAGTGTTTTTAGATGCGGAAGGCAAGAGCCAGTCGACTGACAGAAGTGTTGAATGTGATGAGAATTCGGTGGAGATGTAACAGAATGAGGAACACAAAGAAGTGCCCATTACTACCTTTTCTGTTTGTTTGCCAAGCAGAGATGGCTGTTATGTAGGGAAGGAGCCCTTTGGCTACTGTGTCTAATCGCTGACTATAACATCCTATAGGTCTACGATCATCTCAATGTTATTGAGTTAAAACTTCCAAAGTAGCCCGGCTGGTGTGGCCCAGTGGTTAAGCGTCGACCCATGCATCAAGAGGTTGCCAGTTTGATTCCCAGTCAGGGCACTTGCCCAGGTTGTGGGCCCGATCCCCAGTGGGGAGCATGCAGGAGGTGGCTAATTGATGTTTTCTCTCATCAATGTTTCTCTCTCTCTCTCCCTCTCCCTCTAAAAATCAATAAAGAAAAAAAAAATTAAAAAAAAAACTTCCTAAGTTATTTGGAAGAGATTTAGTTTTATATATGAAAAGTTAGAAAGTTTATAATTAAAGTGACCCAGAGCTAGAGCTTTAGATAATTCTTTAGTGATTTTACAGCTTGTTTCCCTTCTGGGTTCCACTGAATTGGATCTGGTCAACTTGATTTTAATAATATAAGCTGGGCCATTACTGAAAAGTTTAGAATCCAATTCTGAGAGTATCCAGTCAGACCTAGGAACCCACCAAGGTCATCTTTAGAAGAGGAAAGGATATTATTCAGCTGAGTCTTTCAAGGTTAATTAGTAGCCTATCTTTAGATAAGAGATGGCCAAGGTATTTTACTTGAGGTAAGCAAAATTGAAGTGTGTCCTTTGAGACTTTTTGTCCTTTTATGGCTAACTGTTGGCAATGGGTAAATTGTGTCCTCCTGGTTGTCTAGTATGTTCTAGAGCATGAAAGTAAAGCATCTACATATTGGATTAGAGGGAAATCTCTGAAAAATTTAATACCATTCAAATCAGTTTTTAGTATCTAAAACAATAGGTGGGACTCTCCATATTTCCCTGGGGCATTACTGTCCATGTAAACTTGTAATCTGGCCTGGTGAAAAGAAAGAGGTATTTCTCTCTTTCTCCCCCCAAAGCGGGGGTGGAGGGGGGAGGTGGGGGGTGTTTCCTCTACTAAATTTTATCATTTCTCAGTGGGTTTTGCCTGCAACAATTAGTGGTGTTTTAATGATGATTTTCTAATTCCCATATTTGTTTTACATTTATTATTTAGAATTCTTCTATAAGAAAGATTTGTCTTTTTACCCTTCATTTTGTTATTTATTCAATCATTTACATAGTTCTGTGTAGGCTCACTGAATTTTGTTTTATTCTTTGGGTTATAAGACAATATTATCAGTACTGTTTATTTTGTTGCTCAAATTGTTCTGGCTTTGGCCATTGGGAGTTCTTTTTTTTTTTCAATCCTCACCTGAGGACATTTTTCCATATTTTGTTCAGATAGAGTGGGAGGGGGGGAGAGAGAGAGAGACATCGATGCGAAAGGGACACATCGAGTGGTTGCCACCCGCACTACCCAACCAGGGCCGGGGACAAACTGCAACCGAGGTACATGCCCTTAGTGGGAACCGAACCTGGGTCTCTCCGGACCGCAGGTGGACACTCCAACCGCTGAGCCAAACCGGCCAGGGCAGAAGTCTTGATTCTTTTGAATAGACATGGTATTTACAGATCATGGCCAGGGTTGTGCAGGAGGCAACCAGTTGATGTGGCTCTCTCACATTGATGTTTCTCTCTCTCCCCCCCCTTCCTCTCCCTCTCCCTCTCTCTCTTTTTGTCCTCTCTCTCCCTCTGCCTCTCTCTCCCACTCTATCTGAAGATAAATAGAAAAATATCCTCAGGTGAGGATTAAAAAACAAATAAGTTCAATCAGATGAGCTAACCATAGTGACTGTAAATTTCTCCTGGTGAATTTAGGCTTAGATCTCATCTTAATAGACATTTTTACCTTAAAAAATTAAAAAAAAAAAAGGAGCGAGAATAATAATCATAATCCCACCATCCTAACACAACCATTTTACTTTTGAATATTCTATCAAATTTGGTCTATATGCAAACATTTTTACGTAATCATGTCTAGCTAGAGTTAGCAAGCACCAATCTGACAATTCTCATATAATCCTTAACTGCTTCCTCAGTTCTTCCAGCTAAATAAAAATTATATAACAGTAATTTTTTATTTTAAATTCTTGTGTACACCACAGGACTATTTCTAGAGTAAGGAAAAGTCACTATAATGTGTCCAAATTACTGATGGAATTGAAAAGTAGTACAAAACGGATTAAAAATCTTTATAATTCCAGTATGCTTTGGATTTTAATCTATGATTTTTGGCACTGTAATTATCATATTTTTTAAAATGTGGCTGATGTTGATATGAGTTGGCATTCTTTGAACATGTATTACCTGATAAAAATCAGATAATTAGAAAGTTATCGACCAATTTATTCATTATTAATAGATTTAAAATTTTATTTCTTGAAAAAGTTCACATTTTGACTTTTGTAATTCACAATTCTAGATTTAGCTGTAATCTTTATTTGCTAATAATTAGAAGGGAGACTGAACTTCACCCTCCCATTTCCTATTAGACAGTTAGCATCTAGTTCCCAATTCAGAATGCTTGCAAAGTGATTGACCTAACTAGATCCACATCTATCTACATTTATGCTAGAGAAGATTATATAGGTGAAGTAATAAAATGGCACTACCAGGTACTTTAGGAATTAAATACATTTGTGGTGTGATTTGGGACTAGCTATCATTTATAACAAAGATTCTTTGAGAAAATGCTTTTCAAGTTCCAAATAGACTAAAATAGAAACATAACCTAATTATACATCATGAGCTGCATTGTTGTAAATTTCATTGATTTCTACTAGTAAAAATGTATTCTTTCTATCCCTTTCCCAGATTCGTTTTATAATCCTCTTGGATTTTGAGTATTGAAATTAGAGAGATCATTTTCTTCCTCGGTGTTAGCCTAAGAATTAATTTGATTTTTTTAAAAATTCATTTTAGGAAATCTACCTTCTTCAACGTATTAACCAATAGTCAGGCTTCAGCAGAAAACTTCCCGTTCTGCACTATTGATCCTAATGAGAGTCGAGTACCTGTGCCAGATGAAAGGTTTGATTTTCTTTGCCAGTACCACAAACCAGCAAGGTAAGAACATCTTTATACCATTATTTATTTGGTCACCCTGTATAAACTGAGTAAATATCTGTTTGATGTATTTAAAATCATGTAGAAGGTCTTATTTCCCAAAATTAATGGTAGCATTATTGTTTTGTGTTGCAAAGTAAAGTAGAGCATACAGAAGGGTGAAGAAGGATACATCTGGTTATTAACATTGCAGTTATTTTTTTTCTGGGGAATATGAAGTACAGGGAAAAATTAGTCTGTATTATATGATCTCATTTATATAATATTATACACGTATGTGTGTATTCATAGGAAAATGTATGAAATGAAGATCACAAATAAATTAACAGTTATCTCTAGGTAATGGAATTTTTAGGTGATTTCTACTTCATTTCCTAAATTCCTCAATATTTGAATTTTTTTTTTAATCCTCACTTGAAGATATTGATTCCAGAGAGAGAGGAAGGGAGAGGGGGGGCGGGGGAGAGAGAGAGAGAGAGAGAGAGAGAGAAACACTGATCGGTTGCCTTCCATATGGACCCTGACCAGGGACTGAACCTGTAATCTGGGAATGTGCCGTGACTGGGAATCAAACCTATGAGACTTTTGTGCACAGGATGACACTCTAACCAACTGAGCCACACCAGCCAGGCCTGAATTTGAAATTTTTGTGACAAGTATGTATTATTTCTTTAATTAGAAAAAATAAGATAATACAGGTTTATTATTAGGAGGTTCAGACAATATAGAAATGTATAAAGGGAGTAAAAATCACCTATTTGTCTACCTTGATAAAATAAATACTTTGGAGGTATGTTTTTCCATATTTTCCCCTGAATATGTGCACACGTACTTATAGAAATAGGATACTTTTTTACTTGGGGTATTATTAATATTTTTCTAGATTAAAAAACATAAAGTAAGTAATAATTGTTATATGATATACACTTTCTTTCCCCGTTATTCAGAATTTAGTTTACTTTTTGTTTTTCACTATTTTGAATAAATCCCAAGTTTCTGTCTCCAGCTCTGAATTCTGCTGAATGGCAGATATGTATCTAATTGCCCTCTTTTTTTAAAAAAAAAATTTTTATTGTAGAATGTATTACAGATGTTCCACATTTTTGCCCCATTGACCGCCTCCTCCCACTCCCGCCCCCCTCCCGCCTTTTCCCACACTATTGTCTGTGCCCATTGGTTATGCATATAAGTTCTTTGGTTTATTTCTTCCCACCCCTACAACCCCTTTCCCTTTGAGGTTTGTCATCTAGCTATGAATTTGTACTTCTTTTTTTTTTTTTTTTTTTTTTTTTTTTTTAATCCTCACCCGAGGACATTTTTCCATTTTTTTTTTGTTCAGGTAGAGTGGGAGGGAGAGAGAGGAACAGAGAGAGAGAAACATCGATGTGAAGGGACACATCGAGTGGTTGCCACCCGCACAACCGACCAGGGCCGGGGACAAACTGCAACCGAGGTACGTGCCCTTAGCGGGAACCGAACCCGGGTCTCTCAGGACCGCAGGCCGACGCTCTAACCGCTGAGCCAAACCGGCCAGGGCTGAATTTGTACTTCTTAATCCCTTCACCTTTTTCACCCATTCCCCCAAACCCCCTCTCATCTGGCAACCAACAAAATGTTCTCTGTATCTATGAGAATGTTTCTGTTCGGCCTGTTCATTTTGTTTGTAGATTCCATTGTTGATAGATATGTATTCATTGCCATTTTGTTTGTTCATATATTTTATCTTTTTCTTCAAAAAGACCCTTCATCATTTTTTAGGTTCTTGCTTTTCATCACTCTGAATATTTCTTGCCACTCCCTTCTGGCCTGCAAGTTTTCTTTTGAGAAATTGGCTGACAGCCTTATGGGAACTCTCTTGTAGGTAACTAGCTGCCTTTCTCTTGCTGCTTTTAAGATTCTCTCTTTGTCTTGAACCTTTTGCATTTTGGTGATGGTGTGTCTTGGTGTGGGCCTCTTGGGGTTCATCTTGTTTGGGACTCCCTGTGCTTCCTGGATTTGTATGTCTGTTTCCTTCACCAAGTTAGGAAAGTTTTCTGTCATTATTGTTTCAAACAGGTTTTCGATTTCTTGTTCTCCTTCTGGCACCCCCAAGATGCGAATGTTGGCACACTGAAGTTGTCCCAGAGGCTCCTTACGCTATCCTCATTTTTTTGGATTCTTTTTTCTTTTTGCTATTCTGATTGGGTGTTTTTTTGCTTCCTTATATTCCAAATCGATGGTTTGCTTCTTGGATTTACATACTCTATTGAATCTGTGTAAATTATTCTTTATTTCAGTTAATGCCGCCTTCATTTCTGACTGTGCATCCATCATTTCTAACTGGTCCTTTTTATGCTCTTGAGGCCCTCACTAAGTTCACTGAGGTTCTCACTGAGTTCATTGAGCATCCTTATAAGCAGTATTTTGAACTCAGCATCTGTTAGGTTGCTTATCTCCATTTCGCTTAGTTCTTTTCTTGGGGTTTTGTTCTGTTCTTTCATTTGGGACTTGTTTCTTTGTCTCCTCATTTTGGCTGCCTCCCTGTGTTTGTTTCTGTGTATTACTTAACGAGCGGTATGGAACTAGCGGAGACCAGATGCTGATGGTTTGAAAGAATTTAGGAAAAACTTGAAGCAGGGTCCAAGACCAGCCAATCCTATGGTTAAGCAAATGGCAACAGCTCGGATGGGCCTGAAAGTTGGATGGGGCGGGGCGGCACCTCAGGGAGTCAGCAGGGTGGGGCTGCCAGTGTGAGCCAGGTTGCTGGAGTCCCAGATATGGCAGCTGTCTGCCACCCCAGGGAAGGGCTCACCAACAGAGCAAAGGCCTCTGACAGCACGTTTGTCCCGGAGAAAGCCCCCTCTCCAGTCTTTGCTCCAGTGCCAAACAGCTCATTTCTTCCCTGTATGTCCCTGGTGCCCCTCGAGCTGCCTCCCCTCCAAGCTTAGAGGGAGTGAGTCCGATAAGTCCGTGCGCGGGCCCTTTAAGGAGCTGCCTGGGGCTCCAGCCGCTTCAGCCTCCCTGAGCCTCAGTTCCCGCTGGTTTTTCCAGCCAGAAGTTATGGGGATTTCTCTTCCTGGCACTGGAATTCTGAGCGGGGCACCTGGTATGGGACGGGGACCCCTCAGTCCTCAGGAAGGACCTTCCCAGCCAAGGTGTCCTCCTGATTTTTATCCGCCACACGTGCGTGTGGGACCAGCCCGTCCGCCTCCGCCCCTCCTGCCAGTCTGGATGTGGCTGCTGTTTTCTTGTAGTTGTAGGACTTCCATTCAACTTGATTTCAGGCGGTTTTGAATGATGGTTGTTCTGTAGTTTAGTTGTAACTTTGATGTGGTTGTGGGAGGATGTGATACCGCGTTTACCTACCTACCATCTTGACCGGAAGTCCGAGGATCTCTAATTGCCTCCTTTTTTTTTTTTTTTAATCCTCACCCGAGGACATTTTTCCATTTTATGTTCAGAGAGAGCGGGAGGGAGAGAGAGGAAGAGAGAGAGAGAGAAACATCGACGTGAAGGGACACATCGAGTGGCTGCCACCCGCACGACCAACCAGGGCCGGGGACAAACTGCAACCGAGGTACGTGCCCTTAGCGGGAACCGAACCCAGGTCTCTCTGTACCGCAGGCCGACTCTCCAACTGCTGAGCCAAACTGGCCAAGGCTCTAATTGCCTTCTTAATATTGACATTTGAATGTCTAAACATATGCCTCAGACTCGACATATCCCATATAGACCTCTTGATTTCACTCTGCCTGTGTCACATTTGTTCTTCCTCAAGACATTTGTAATTCATTAAGTGACACTATTATATTTCTAGTTGCTTAATTCAAAACCCAAGATTTATCCTTGATTCCTCTTTTTTCTCTCCCTTACATTCAATCTGTCAGCAATTCCTATGAGTTCTAACTACAAAATATATGCCAAATTTATTAACTTCTCTAACTTTCATCCACTGGTTTTAGCATTCACCGATTTTTTTTATTAATTATTACTACGATGATTGTCACATGGTGATATTGTAATTCTGTCATTTTTTTCTTCATTTATTAGTTTACAGAAGTGCTTTATTTATTCATTCATGTATCTATTCATATCAGTGTTACTCAATCGGTTATAATCTGTCACAATTGTTGATTATAGCTCAAATTAGTCTCTCAAATTAGTTCTTCAAGGTGACTTTGGTGTCCTTTTTAAAAACTTTTTATTTTGAAAGGATTGCAAATTTATATAAAAGCTGAAAAATTACACATAGAATGCTAATATACCTTTTATGTAAATTTCTCCAAACCTTTGAGAATAAATTGTAGGCTTGATGGCACATTGCCCATCAGTTCTTCAGTTTCTGTTTGCTAAATATAAATACTCTTCTGCATAACCACAGTAAACCCATCAAAATCAGGACATTAACATTGATCCAGTATTACCATCTAATTCACAAGTTCCATTTAGACGTCTTCGGTTGTCCCAATAATGTGCTATTTGCTGAATCCCTTATAATGTAGTCATTCTCTTGACCCTAATGTGTCATTCACCTGATTTGGACCCTGGATTGGGCCCTGTCCTCTGTTTGGCTGCCTTCCTTATACAGCCCCAGCTACTGTTGTGCTACTTTCTCTCCCCACTATGTCTCTCTCCTTATCTGTGTGGTCATGTGACATTGCTGAAATTTTTCAGACACATGAAGAGAACACTATTAAAGCTCTTTGACTTCAAATTTGTTGAAAATTTAGGCAGTGAGGGAATTAATTTCTTAAGATTTTTTTTGCTTTCCCTTTAGTAGTAAACATTGACTAAATACCTTTATGGATTTTGGCCTCTGTGGTCAAGCAAAGAAATAACTGATAATAATTCATACTCAATAATTAACACTTTTTTTTGCTACCCCAAAATACCTTTATGGATTTTGGCCTCTGTGGTCAAGCAAAGAAATAACTGATAATAATTCATACTCAATAATTAACACTTTTTTTTTGCTACCCCAAACTTCTTTCTTATATTGTAAGTTTTTATTTTTAATTTTTTTGATGAAAGGAATATCCTGTTCATTATTTCAATCTGTTTCTATTGAAGAAAAACATATAAATGTTTTTAGCATTCTGTGTTCATTATACTATAGTGATTAAAAAGATTTTTAACCTTATTGTTTTAGTTTCAAGGAAGTTTCATAAGACTATTATTTTGCTCAAATAGTCATGAAGTCATTGGTATAGTCATCAAATATCCTTGAATTAGGGCTTAAGTTTCTATTTTTTGAGATATTGTGTTACTAGTTTAAACCTAAATCAAGAATCAGAATTAAGAAAGTCATTTTCATTAGAAAATAGAATCTTAGAGCTATATATTGTCCTGTTTGGTTTCCTCATAAAAGGAAACTGAAGCCCAGAAAGGTGAAATGATTTGCCCAAGGTCACACATGGTTAATGTCAACCAGGAATAGAACCCAAGGCTTCTCATTTCAAATTTAGTTCCTTTCCACTCATATCCATGCTACTGTACTTCATATTTATCATATGGGTGTTTTTGGTTGTTAGAAATGATAATATTTAAGATGAGTTTGGTTGTATTTAACATACTGAGTTAAAAACTGATTTATTGAGTTAATAATAGGTAGCATGATGTTTATTTAGTGTTAGTTTCAGCAACTTAATTGTGTTGAGTTGGTTTCTTTTCCCTTTCCATTTTACCTTTTTTTTTTTTATCCTTACCCGAGGACATTTTTCCATTTTTTGTTCAGATAGAGTGGGAGGGAGAGAGAGGAAGAGAGAGAGAGAAACATTGACAGGAAAGGGACACATCTAGTGGCTGCCTCCCACATGACCCCAACCAGGGTCGGGGACACATCGTAACCGAGGTACGTGATCTTGACCAGAATTGAACCCGTGACTCAGTGGTCTGTCTGCAGACCGACACTCTAACCGCTGAGCCAAACTGTCCAGGGCTACTCATATAACTTGAATCTCCATTTCTACATCTGACTGGTTTTCCTAACTTGGTTTCTGACTTGTGTTAACTGTGCCTTTACTTTGAGTAAAGCAAAGAATATTTTATATATATGTTTAAATCTGTTGTGTTGTTAACAACTAGGTTATTACTATGGCGATAGCTGGATCACATCATTACATGCAGTTTTTGAAGCTCTGCAATCTATATGGTGATTAAATACAAACCAAGATATCTTGTGTTTATATCTCAGTTTTGTTGCTACTTAGCTGAGTGAGCCTGTATGCAATTGTTTTATTAACTCCTCTAAAGCTTAATTTCCTCATCTCTAAAGTAGGTTTAATAACACTTACCTGATAGAATTGTTTTGAACTTTGAAATGATAATGCATGTAAAGCATTTAGTCCAGTGCCTGGCACAAAGTACATTGGCTCATTCTATGATGATTACCTTGCATTGTATCAGTATAGTCTTTAAATGTTCTCCACTGCTTTTGTGTGTGTGTCTGCATGTGTATGTGACAATAGAACAGGATAGTAATATTAATGATAGAAGTTTTAATCTTTAGAGACAGTATAAACAGCTACTCTGCTGTATACTTTTTTCTTCAATTTACTAGGTAAGAAAGTCCTAATGTATTAAAAGATTATTTCTTATTTATTTATGTTTTTGGTATTCATTTATTAAATCATTACTGAGAGTCTTCTAAACATTGTTTTAGAAAGGAAAGAATTAGGCCCTGGCTGGATAGCGTAGTTGATTAGAGCATCATGCCAATATGCCAAGGTTGTGGGTTTGATCCCTGATCAGGGCATATGCAAGAAGCAACCTGTGAATGCATAAACAAGTAGAACAACAAATCAATGTTTCTCTCACTCAAATCAATCAATAAAAAAACTTTAAAGAAAAAGAAAGGAAAGAATTCATGTAAAATGTTTGGGACATCCATTTGGTTAATAAATAGGTCCTTAGTACTGGTTTACAATAAAACCATCTTTTGTTTTTTCAGCAAGATTCCTGCCTTTCTAAATGTAGTGGATATTGCTGGTCTTGTAAAAGGAGCTCACAATGGACAAGGCCTCGGAAATGCCTTTTTATCTCATATTAGTGCCTGTGATGGAATCTTTCATCTAACACGTAAGTATAGTTGTTCATTTAACTGATTGCTTCCATTATGATCAATGTTTTCTTTCCATTACTGATCAAATAAAATTAGAAGTGACTGATTAATAGAAGATTTGCTTTGCTTCACAAGATGAATCATGGATTCATATGCTAATTGTGACTCTAATGTTATTTAGTAAAATCTCCATATGAGAGGGCTTATTCCATAGCAAGTATATGCTGTGTTGCTATTATATTCTAATTGGATATAATTAAATTAGATTCATTGAGAAGTTTCTGTGTAGAAGGAATTTTGTTAACTGTGGAGGCATTTTGAAATTTTCTTAACTTGTGGAACTTTTCTGCGTTCTTGCTTTTCCATGTGTTGAGAAGGCAAAATTGAGAGAAGAGAGGATTTCAGTATTTCACAGGAGTGAAGGGCATCCAGGTTATTTATTAGAGATGAAAAGATTAAGGAGAAACTGGAGATAATATTTTATCTTTTATATTCTTTATTGAAAGATTATTTTCTTCAAATATCTTTAAGTCACCAGAAATGGCAGTTTACTTGTTTATTATTCATTAATTAAATAGTAAATGCTTTCTGTTCTGGGTGCTGCAGATATCTATCTAGTGGGTAGCAGAATCTAATATATTCTCTGGTTTTTTGAAACTTCTAGGCTAGTGGCAGAATAAACATTAAATAATTATATTAATAAATGTGTAATACATTGTTGGATTTTTAAAAACTTACTGGTGAATTGTTTATTTATTGCCTGTTACTACATGTTTGAAACTTGTTTTAATTCTTAACTTCATAAGTTTTTTATTTTGGTGAGAAAAAAATTTATTATTTTGTGTTGATATTTTTTAGTTTCTCTATTTTTATTTTAGAAAGTTGATTTAAACCCAAAGTAAGGGGCAATAGAGTGATGATATGTAGTATTAGTGTTCAGGGCACTTTTAAGCTTTCCATTAGAACTTCTGAAAGGGGAGAAAAAAATTATTAACAGGAAGTGTTTTTTTTTTTTTTTTTTTTTTTTTTACTGAATTTTAATTTATTAATGCTAGGTTTTTCTCCATTAGTTAAATTTTTAAAATTAACTTTTTCTCACCTTATTTACTTATCTGTGTTATTAGATATAAATAAATATATACATTGTCTCATTTTATACTTGTTTTAAATGTAAGTACTTATTTTTGACAGGTTTGCTTTGGCTTTAAATTTTAGATCACTCTATCTTATTCATTTGATACATTATTTATGGACCACTTCTTTTAAGTGTGCTAAATTATGAGGGATGTAATCGTGAGTAAAAACAGATATGACCTTTGCCCTAATGGAGTTTATAATCCAGTGGAAGGGACAGACATTAAATAAATGTCATAAACACTAGATGTCATTCTTCAGTTGTACAAGGAAGAGAACCTGTGTGTGATGTTACTTTGAGGAGCAATGGTTATGCTGAGAGATAAAGGTTGATGAGGAGCTTGTAAGTTAGTGGAAGGAGGAGAGGAAAGATTGATTATTTAGAGTAAATGTCTTGTTTCAAGCACTGTTGCACTGAGAGAACTGTGAGTATAGATAGGGTAAATGAGGAGAAGTAGGAGCGATGGAAAAGAGCCTGAGGAGGTGATTGTGGATTCACCATGTCCACCATATTAAGGAATTCCTTTCTTTATGGCTTAAGCAGAAAGGATTTTAAATGGGGACTTGGGATAGGGAGGCAGATTAAACTGTTCCAGGAGCTTATTTTGTAGTTATTCAGTTGAGTTGTATTTTCAATGTTTTAAGAAATCAAAATGGAGTTAGGCACCAAGAGTTTGAAATTTCATTGGTTATAAAATAGTTTTTTCAAGATACTGATAATGATTTCTACAGATGAAGTTTGAGCATGAAAAATGTAGAGTGCTTCTTTTGTAAAAGGATCTATTCACATTACCTAGTTTACCCTTCAAACAGCATTTTTTTCCCTTTTGGAGTTTGTTGCCTAATGTTTAGATATTTCAGATCCCTCCCCCTATAACTCATTTAGAGTTGTCTTTAAAATTTTATTTTCAGTGGTTTTCTTGTTTGCAGGGTACACTAATAAAGATGTGAGAGATACTAGAAGTAATGAAAGATCATTTTGTTTACATGTGTGCAGATCTGGAGTTACAGCTTCTAAAGTATATTTTTAAAGTTACTGTATAGAACAGAAATTTTTTATGAATTCTTTGTGTATTTTCCTTTTCTTTTTCTTATTGGATCATGCCATTGAGAAAGAAAAGTAACAATTTCTGGTGTTTGAAAAACACTACAAATTAACATTCTAAAAATTATTTAATAGATGAACTGTTTTTGAAAACACAACAGATATTCATTATACTTAGTATATATTATTTTATGAAACTTTTTTTTTTTAATGAACATCTGTTTTTAAAAGCTAAATACCATGTTTGTTTATTTTAAAAATTATTGAAGTTAATTATCCACATTTCCTTAACAGGTCAGTTTTATGTATATAAAAGTAGCTTTTTAAAATAAAATAAAATGAAGTAAGCCTCTATTCACTTTGACACAGAAATTCAAGTGTATGCTGTTCAGGATGTGCTTTTCAAAGTAGTTCCTCAAAAGTTAGTTACTGTTTAAATGACATTAAAGATAATAATGAAAAGGAAAAAAATTGGAATGATGTTAGTTAGCATAAATCAGCTATTTTATTTTTCTGCATTTCAGCCTGTTGCTTAGACTAAAGTGGAATGAGTATGGGTTTGGGAATCAAAACTGAGTGTGAATATCAATTCCCACTTTCTAGCTATACAGTTGAAAAAGTGATACTATATCTTTGTTTTTTCTTCTTTTATAAAAATGTTTTTATTAGCTCTCACTGGTGTAGCTCAGCAGTTAGAGCGTTAGCCTGAGCACCAAAGGGTCTCAGGTTTTTTGTTTTTTTTTTATCCTCACCCGAGGACATTCTTTTCAATATTTAATTCAGATAGAGTGGGAGGGAGAGAGAGAGAGAGAAACATTGATGTGAAAGGGACACATCGAGTGGTTGCCACCCACATGACCAGGGCCGGGGACAAACTGCAACCGAGGTACATGCCCTTAGCGGGAACCAAACCCAGGTCTCTCCGGATCGCAGGCCAATGCTCTAACCGCTGAGCCAAACCAGCCAGGACAGGGTCTCAGGTTTGATTCCTGGTCAAGAGCACGTACCTGGGTTGAAGGTTCAATCCCTGGTCCAGGTCAGAGGCAACCAATTGATGTGACACATCGTTGTCTCTCTCTCTCTGTGTCTCCCCTCTCCCCTCCACTCTCTCTAAAAAGCAATAGAAAAACATTTTCATGTGAGGATTTAAAAAAGTAATGTTTTTATTAAATTTATTGGGGTGACATTGGTTAATAGGATCATATATGTTTCAGGTGTGGATTTTTATGTTAAAAGATCTATATATTGCATTGTGTGCCTACCACCCAAAGGCAGATCATCTTCCATCACAATATATTAGACCCCTTCACCCACCGCCCCCTCACCCCCTTTGCTCTGGCAACCACCACACTGCTGTTTGTGTCCATGAGTTTCAATTTTATATCCCACATATGAGTGAAATCATATGGTAGCTTTGTCTGCCTGACTTATTTCACTTAGCATAATATTCTCAAGGTCCATCCATGTTGTCGCAAATAGCATTTTGTCTTTTTTTATGGCTGAGTAGTATTTCACTGTATATATGTACCACATCTTCTTTATCCAATCCTCTATTGAAGGACACCTTGGTTGTCTTCATGTCTTGGCCATCATGTATAATGCTGCAGTGAACATAGGAGTGCATATATCTGTGCAAATACATGTTTTTCAGTTTTTTGGGTATACCCAGGAGAGGGATTGCTGGGTCATAAGGTCATTCTATTCTTAATTTTTTGAGGACTCGCCAGACTATTTTCTATAGTGGTTATGCCAGTCTGCATTCCCACCAGTTGTGAATGATGGTTCCCTTTTCTCCACAACCTCTCCAACACTTGTTATTACTTGTCTAGTTGATAATAGCCATTCTAACAGATGTGAGGTGGTATCTCATTGTGGTTTTGATTTGCATTTCTCCAATTGCTAGTGAGGTTGAGCATCTTTTCATATACCTTTTGGCTGTTTGTGTCTTCTTGGGAGAGGTATCCTCTGACCATTTTTCAATTGGGTTGTTTGTTTGATGTCGACTTTTATGAGTTCTTTATATATTTTGGGTATTATATATTTGCGGAGCTATTGTTTGCAAATATCATCTCTTATTTCATCGACTCCCTCTATGTTTTGTTGTTAGTTTCTTTTGCTGTACAGAAGTTTTTTAGTGTGATATAGTCCCATTCATTTATTTTTGCCTTTGCTTCCCTTGCCTTTGGGTCAAGTTCATAAAATTTTCTCTATGACCAAGGTCCATAAGTTTAGTATCTATGCTTTCTTCTATGCAATTTATTCTTTCAGATCTTATAAATATATCAAAGATCAAATATGTCTTTGATTCATTTTGAATTAATTTTTGTACACGGGGACAAACTGTAATCCAGTTTCATTCTTTGCATGTGGCTTTCCAATTTTCCCAGCACCATTTATTGAAGAGCCTTTCTTTACTCCATTGTGTGTTTCTAGCTTCCTTTGTCAAAAATTATCTGTTTGTATAGATGTGGTTTTGTATCTGGGACCTCAGTTATGTTCCATTGATCTGTGTGTCTGTTTTTCTGCCAATACCATGCAGTTTTGATTATCATTGCTCTATAATAAAATTTTAAGTCAGGTAGTATGATACCTTGATTGCTTTGGCTGTTCGGGGTCTCTTGTGGTTCCATACAAATCTGATGATATTTTTGTTCCTTTTTTTTTTTTTACTTAAAGAATGACATTGAGATTTTGATAGGGATTGCATTAAATCTGTATGTTGCTTTGGGTAATATGGCCAACTCTAGATCTTTGAACCTCGGTTTTCTCATGTAAAATAGGAATTTGTAATATTGTACTTGAAGAATTATTTTGAAGTTTAAATAAGAGATTGTTCTATGTCAGTACATATAGACTATTTTATTTTTATTATTTATTCATTTTGTTAATCCTCACCCAAGGATATTTTTCCATTGATTTTTAGATAGAGTGGAAGGGAGGGAGGAGAGAGAGAGAGAGAGAGAGAGAGAAAGAGAGAGAGAGAGAGAAAGAGAAAGAAAGAGAGAGAGAGAGAAACACCAATGTAATAGAAACTCATCAGTTGGTTGCCTTCTGCAAGACCCCGACTGGGGCTGTGGGTCAAACCTGCAACCCAGGTACATGCCCTTGATCAGCATTTGAACTTGTGACCCTTTGATCTACAGGCCTAACTGTTGAGCCGAACCGGCCAGGGCCATATAGACTATTTTAATGCTGCTTCATTGTTTATTTTTGTGAATATAGATTTTTAATTTCAACTTATTTTTTTCACTTACAAATTGTTTATTGTGTTTATACATGTATACCATAAAACTTAACACCATTTTAACTTTTTTTTTAATTTTTATTTTTTTTATCCTCACCCAAGGACATTTTTCCATTTTTTGTACAGATAGAGTGGGAGGGAGAGAGAGGAAGAGAGAGAGAGAGAGAAACATCGATGTGAAAGGGACACATGGAGTGGCTGCCACCGCACGACCAACCAGGGTCGGGGACAAACTGCAACCGAAGTATGTGCCCTTAGCGGGAACTGAACCCGGGTCTCTCCGGACCGCAGGCCGAGCTCTAACCGCCGAGCCAAACCGGCCAGGGCCTATTTTAACTTTTTAAGTGTACAGTTCAGTGGCATTAAGTACATTCATGTGTGGTGCAACCATTACCACCATCCATCCTCAGAACTTTTTCATCCTCCCAAACTGAAACTCCATACCCATTAAACAATAACTCCCAATTCCTTTTACTCCCAGCCCCTGGCAGCCACTATTCTACTTTCTGTCTCTGAATTTTATTACTCTAGGTACCTTATATAGGTGGAATCATACAATATTTGTCCTTTTGTGACTGACTTATTTCACGCTTCATTGTTTTCTGAACTGCTTCATAATTGTTTATAGTATGGAATACCAGAGTTTATCGAACTACTTTCTATTTGTGGGTATTTTTTATTTATTTATTTATTTTATCTACACCAGAGGACATTTTTTCATTTTTTTGTTCAGATAGAGTGGGAGGGAGAGAGAGGAAGAGAGAGAGAGAGAGAAATATCGACATGAAAGGGACACATCGAGTGGCTGCTTCCCACACTACCCCAACGGGGGCTGGGGACAAACTGCAACCGAGGTACATGCCCTTAGCGGGAACCTACGACGGGTCTCTCTGGACCGCAGACCAATGCTCTAACTGCTGAGCCAAACCGGCCAGGGCTATTTGTGGGTATTTTTTATTTCCTCAACTTTATTGAGATATAATTGCCATATAACACTATATAAGTTTAAGGTGTACATTGTGGTGATTTGATACATGTACATTTTGTGAAATGATCAACATAATAAGGTTAGTTCACACATTTATCACCTCACATTAATTATGTGGTGAGAACATTTAAGATCTACTCTTAGCAATTTTCAAGTATACCATGCAGTATTGTAACTGTAGTCGCCTTGCTGTATGTTAGTCATTTTGTAACTGAAAGTTTGTACCCTTTGACCAGCATCTCCCCATTTCTCCCAACCAGCCTCTGGCAGCTACTGTTCTACTCTGTGCTTCTATGAGTTTGGCTTTTTTAGTTTCTACATATAAGTAAGATCATATAGTATTTATCTTTTTTTGTCTGACTTATTTCATTTAATGTAATGTATGGGCATTTATTCTCACTTTTTTATTACAAAGAATGTTGTTAATATATATTCTTATAGAGGCTTTTTTGGGGTATGTGTCTGGGTACTTCTCTTTTTTATTTTTTATTTTATTTATTTTTTTCATTTATCTTCAGGTAGAGTGGGAGGGAGAGAGGAAGGAAGAGAGAGAGAGAGAAACATCGACATGAGAGAGATACATCGACTGATTGCCACCCACACGACCCCAACCAGGGCCGGGGACAAACTGCAACTGAGGTATGTGCCCTTAGCAGGAACCGAACCTGGGTCTCTCTGGTCCACGGTCCAATGCCCTAACTGCTGAGCCAAACCAGCCAGGGCTCTGGGTACTTCTCTAAGACATATACCCAGAAGTGGAATTCCTATATTTAGAGTTCTGTTAGCTATATTCAAAGCCCCTATCCTATCCCTATGGGGATATTAATGTTTTAAATAGTTATTTTTTGAATAATTTTAGATAGGTCATACATTGGAATAGATAAAACATTTACATGGTTGGAAAAGAAAATTGATGTAACATTGTTAAATCTTGTTCCTACCCACATTTTGATTTCTCTGTTTTGCTTTGATAGGTGATGGCATTTATTAGTTTCTTATGTCATTTTTTAGAGGAAGGGTTGGGAAACTTTGTCTTTAGTGGGCCAGTTAGTAAATATTTTGTTCTGTTGCATGTTCTTTCATGTGTGTGAGTGTGTATGTATTTGCAACCCTTTAAAGATGTAAGCATCATTCTTACCTCTAGGATCATACAAAAATAGGGCACAAGCCTTCATTTGCTGATCTCTTCATGCAATGCAGGCATGTGAGAATATATTGTATCATCTTTGTTGAAAATGTTTTTATCAGTCTTTTCCTTTGACATCTATCATATATACTTTTAATTTGTTTTAACTTCTTTTTTCCCTATTAATTTTTAGATAGAGTGGAAGGAAGAAGAGAGAGAGAGAGAAACATTGATGCGAGAGAGAGAGACATCAATTGGTTGCCTCCCGCACAACCCTGATAGGGGCTGGGGATGGAACCTGCAACTGAGGTACATGCCCTTGACCTGGAATTGAACCCATGACTCTTTGGTCCGAGGGCCAACACTCTTAACTGCTGAGCCAAACCGACCATTGCTGCCTTATGTACTTTTATGCTTAGAAAGTTCTTATCTTCCCCATGATCAAGGAAATATTCACAGCTGTTTAAGTTTATTTTTCTTTATTTTCATTGAGATATAAAGTTGTAGTAAAGTGCATAAAACTCACAAATCTGAAGCATACAGCTGGATACATTTGTATACATGTGTATACTTGTGCAATTACCACATAGATCAAGCTACAGAACATTTCAATCAGTTCCCCACTCAGGATAATCACTATTCTGGTTTATATTGTCATTGATTAGTTTTGCTTATTGTCAGACTTCATATAGAATGTAATCATACATTCTATATTCGTTTGTGTGCTCCTCCTTTCAACATAATGACTGTGAGAGTCAACCCTATTGTGTATACTGGTATTGATAATTTGTAATTTTATTAAATTAGAAATTTGGATTTTATTCATTTTATTGCTGATATGCAGGATTATGTTACTTAGTTAACAGAGTTGATGCTCTAGCAACTACGTATCAACCCACTGTGACTGGATTTGAATGGGAAGAAGTTTGGGGCCAGGAGGTTTGTGTAGTATTTCATAGAGGAAACAATGAGGGCTGGATGTCAGAAAACTGTCAGTGGCAGTTGAAGGAAAAAACAAATTTGAGAGACTTTGTAAATAAAGGATAGTGTTTGCCCTGGCCGGTTTGGTTCAGCGGTTAGAGCGTCGGCCTGCGGTCCTGAGAGACCCGGGTTCGGTTCCCGCTAAGGGCGCGTACCTCGGTTGCAGTTTGTTCCCGGCCCTGGTCGGTTGTGCCGGTGGCAGCCACTCGATGTGTTCCTTTCACATCGATGTTTCTCTTTCTCTCTGTTCCTCTCTCTCCCTCCCACTCTACCTGAACAAAAAAATGGAAAAATGTCCTCGGGTGAGGATTAAAAAAAAAAGAAAGGATAGTGTTTAATGATAGGTTTTTCTTACATCTCTTATAAATAGAATTTTCCTCAAATAAGACAGTTTACCAAAGAATTAAGACAGAATAGGGAAATAACCATATTATGGGAAGCAAATTCTTTTTAAATTTATACGTGCAGTAACTTCGGATAAATAGGTTTTTTATTTAGAAAAATTACTAATTTTTTCTCTAGGGTTTAATGGGCCAATATGACTTGTTTTTACAAATTTTTAGAAGTAATATAACTTCCTATTGTTAAATTTTTTTAATCAGAATAATCTTTTATTTTATTTTATTTTTATTAATTAATTTATTTTTGTTACAGATGTTTCTCCTTTTTACCCCACTGATTTCCCCTCCCCCGCCCTCCCTGCCCTGTCCCCATCTTTGTTGTTCATGACCATTGTTCATGCATTCATGCATATAAGTTCTGTAGTTTATCTCTCCCCCCCACCCTCTCTTCTGGGGATTGTCAGTCTGTACCCCACTTCCATGTCTCTGGGACTACTCCGTTCCTCAGACTGTTATGTTCATTATATTTCGCAAATAAGTGAGATCATGTGATATTTGTTTTTCTCTGCTTGGCTTGTTTCACTTAGGATAATACTCTCCAGGTCCATCCATGTCGTCTCAAAGGATAAGAGATCTTTCTTTCTTACAGCTGCATATTACTCCACTGTGTGCATGTACTATAGCCTTTTTATCCATTTGTCTACTGATGGACCTATTGTTAAATTTTTAAAGTTTTGAACATGATAGGGCTACTGATTTCACTGACTCCTTAGGTTTTTAAAGCTGGCATTAGAGGTTTTGAAGTGGTATTTCAACAGGAAGTGAAGGTGTTTGTGTGCTATCTGAAAGACAGCACCTTTGGCAGTTTCACTGTACCTACTGTCAAGCTATTTATAGATAAAACTTGTTAAAGTTTCTCAACAGGTACTTAGAGACATGACCTTGTGGACTGGAAGTAAGTGTTCTGCTTTCTGAGCTATGGGTCCATTTTGTTGCCAATTTAGAAACATATGGGAGGCTCAGGTTAACAAAACTATTAATTATAAAGTATGTAAATATGTATAGTTGTAGAAAAGAAAATTTCAAATACAATTTGATTATTTTCAGCTAAATTGGTGTGTGTATGCTCGTGTGTTTACATGTATGTGGGATGTTGGTGGTAATAGTGGGAGTATGGGATACACTGCCCTGTTCTTTTCTGAGTTCTATTCTCTAGTTGGCTTTAAAAAAAACCTACATTTGTATTGATTTTTAGAGAGAGAGGAACGGGGGGGGGTGGATATGACATTGATCTGAGAGCAAAACATCTATCTGCTGCCTCCTGCATGCCCCCTACCCAGGATGGAGCCCCCAACCTGGACATGTGAACTGGGAGTCGAACCAGTAACCTTTTGGTGCATGGGACGATGCTCAACCAACTGGGCCACACTGGGGTCTCCCTAGTTGGCAACCAGGGCTCTCTAGTTAACTTTTTAAGGCTATATTTTCTGCCTATGGATTTATTTTGAATATTTGGTGTGAACTTAAGTTGCATTTATTTTGTTGTGGAATTTTAACTGTCTTACAATAAAATACATGAAAATAACAGGAAAATGATGAAGGCAAACTAATGAAGAGTGAGAATTAAAGGGAGTGGGGGTGGACAGATGGTCAGGAGCCTAAGTACATGGTAGCACATAACCCATACCAAATATAATATTAAAATTGAGATTAAATCTTACTACCGAGCATTATGGCAACCAAAGCAAAAGAAAAAATTGCAGGTTATCTAATTTCATATATGTTTAATACATATCAGAAAAGATAACCCTTTCCTGGCTCTGAATGGAAATTTATTGCATTTTTGATGAGATCAGGCGTGTTCAAGGTGGTTTGACCGTAGACTTTATTGCATTTTTGTAGGAGAGACCTGGGCACAGCTCAGTGTATTGTTTTCTGTTAGTTTGCATAAAAAGCAGTAATTTGGAAGCAATCTTTTACTCTTCTTATAGCAGTTAATAAAAACAGAGGGCATAGAGTTAGATTATTTTTTTTCCTGAAGTACTTATCTTTTCTGGAGTGTTTACCTATATGGTAATACAGTAGTATGGATTTGTAGTTCCAGTTTATACAAGGGATAAAATATGGGGACTGTAGATGACTATCAAGTTAGCATGTTTTTAAGCTACTTTGTCTGGGTATGAGCAGGCTTTGGCAGTTGCGGTACAGCAGGACTAACATTAGCATGTGTCTGAATATAGCATTTTATTTTATTTTATTATTATTATTTTTTATCCTCACCAGAGGACATTTTTCCATTTTTTGTTCAGATAAAGCGGGAGGGAGAGAGAGGAAGAGAGACAGAGAGAAACATCGATGTGAAGGGACACATCGAGTGGCTGCCATCCGCACAACCAACCAGGGCCGGGGACAAACTGCAACCAAGGTACGTGCCCTTAGGGGGAACCGAACCCGGGTCTCTCTGTACCACAGGCCGACGCTCCAACTGCTGAGCCAAACCGGCCAGGGCTAGCATTTTATTTTCATTTCTAGAAGAAGGGGAATGATTATTAAGCAACTGGTAAAAGTTAGGTACTGTGGTAGATTCTTTGTAATATATTATTCTATTTAATTTTTACATTCTGCGGGATTGGTGTTATCCCAGTTTTACAGATGAAGATATTGAGAGAGAAAGGTTAAGTAGTTTTCCTAGGGTACATAGCTAGTAAATTGGGTGTAGATCCTATTTTCTTTATATAGGATCTACACCCTAGTTTTATAAAGAACTTTTATAAAGAACTTTTTTCTTTATAAAAGTTCTTTCTCTTTTCAGTCTTTCCACCATACCACACTGCTTTTGTACACTTTTAGATCTGAATGTTTCGCATGTTTTTCAGAAAATACCTGCCGTGTACAATAATGATCTATAGGCATATCAGGAGACATTTCTGAAGAGACAGGTGCCTTATAATGATTTTTAAAGAATTAGGTTATAGTTTTTGTTCTTTTGTTGCCATCAGATGTATTTTTAGAAAATATTTTCTCTTTATTGATTTTAGAAGAGGGGAAGGGAGAGGGAGAGAGAGATAGAAACACCAATGAGAGAGAGCATTGATTGGCCGCCTCCTGCATGTCCCCTACTGGTGATTTGGCCCACATCCTGGGCATGTGCTAAGTGCTTTATGTTAGGAATTTTATTTAATTCTCAGAACAAGTCAGAAGTGAATAGAGAGAGGTTAAGAAATTTATCCAAGGTCACACAGCTGGTAGATGGTATAGTCAGGAGTAGTACTCATTAAGGCAAGTTTGACTCCAAACCTGCACCATTAGCCTTTGTACCAGTGCTGACCAACAGAAATTTAATGTGTGCCATAAATATGAGCTACATATGTAATTTAAAATTTTCCGATAGCCACATTTTAAAAAGAATAAAAAGAAGAGGTGAAATGAATTTGAATAGCATATTTAATCTAACAAAAATATTGTGGCAACATTTAGTCAATATGAAAAATTATTGATATATTTTGGTAACATGTCTTTGAAATCTGGTGTGTAATTTACACTTAGAGCAGATCTCCATTTGGACTAGCCACATTTCAAGTACTTACCACATGCAGCTAGTAGCTACAATATTGGACAGCTCAGCTCTAGATGATACTTATAGAAAGAAACTTGAAGAAGATATTGAATCATTGATAGGTTTTTGGAGAATAGAATTTGAGTGGAGGGAGAGATAGGTGACTTTTCTTTGTACTTTAGACCCTGGGCTGGCTATTTATGTATGAATGTATGTATTTTATTTATTTTTTAAGTGAATATGTACTCTGATTTTTAAAACAAAATTTCTACTATAAATACCAACATAAAGTATTTACAAATGATTCAAATAAAATTTTCAAGAGTTCTGAATTAAAACAATGAGGAGATGTCTCTGGCTTTAGAATCTTGTGATTCAAGAGTTGTCAGAGATCTATATTTATCTCTGTAAAATGTTGGATTTTTAAGCTGGGGGAATCAGGATGGATCTGTGGGATGATTTAGTGGATTTTACTCTCACATACATAAATTAGGGGGTTCTGATAAAGAAGAAATTACTCCCACAGTGTTGTTTGTATGGCCTGTCCTGCCACAAAGTGATACTTGCATTTCTAAGATTGATTAGGGAGCTCTTGTGTTGAGGGGACGAGGGAAGGCTGCAGTGAAGGCAGGACTGCCCTTACACCTCTTTATCCTGATAACTACTTTCTTTATATGCTGTTATCTCTTTCCCAGTCTATGTATTCTTGGTGAGGGCATATTATCTAGATTCCTCTTTTCACCCTGGGAGCCTGACTGAGGGAGCCTTATTTTGGCCACCTAACCTAAGCTGGACTTTGAAAGATGAAAAGATTGAGAGACTATCATTGAGAATTCAATATTTCATTTCATCTGGATTTTTTTCCCCAAAGAGTAAGAATGATGATAGGGGAAGAAGCACAGTCTTTTACATATATTCTTAGCAATTTTATTGTCTTTATACCATTTGTTTTAATATGCACAATCAGAGTCACCTAAACAAAATTCCTTTGCTGATTTGTAAAAGCAAAGGGAAACCCTTGCTAATCATTCCAGCCCTCTGTTGTTTGAATATAATCAGTAGCCATCTTCTTGATATCAAAAATTATTCCCTTAAGATAGGTTGAATTATATGCGATTAGGGTACAAAAAATTGTGCTTTAGAAAAAATGAGCGTCATTCCATAGTGCATATAAACTTGCAATTTAATTATGTGTTTACATACCGTCCCTTCATACCTTAGTAGACAGTTTTGGTTTTATCAGATTTTACTCTACCTTTTGATTATAAATGGCCAAACAGATGTTGTTTCTTTTTTTTTTTTATCCTCACCCGAGGACATTTTTCCATTTTTTCTACAGATAGAGTGGGAGGGAGAGAGAGGAAGAGAGAGAGAGAGAAACATCGACGTGAAAGGGACACATCGAGTGGCTGCCACCTGCACGACCAACCAGGGCCGGGGACAAACTGCAACCGAAGTACGTGCCCTTAGCGGGAACCGAACCCGGGTCTCTCCGGACCGCAGGCCGATGCTCTAAACCCTGAGCCAAACCGGCCAGGGCCAGATGTTGTTTCTTTAAAAATATTCATTGTATTTTAAAATTTCTAAATGATAAACAAAACTGGAAATAATTCAGGTGTTCACAGTAAAATTTTATGCTTGATTCCAGTCTCCAGAAATAATTGCTTTTCTTCTTTAAAACATGATTTTATTGATTTATTTTAGAGAGAGAGGAAGGGACTGGGAAGTTTTAGTATGTGAGACAACATTTAACCAACTGAACCAGGGCTCTTTTTTTTTTCAAAATCAGAAAGTATATATGCTTATTTTCTTCTCCTGATAACGTGGATGAGTTTCGTTGCTATTTAAATTTACTTTTCCAAGTTTATTTTGCTTTAAAAAAAGGAATGTACTTTAGTAAATAGAGCATTTCAGTTTTTGGAATAACTACTAATAGTACTGTTTGATTTGATGTCATTTCTTTTTATTTTGAAAGATCTATCCAGTTTTATAATTCTTAGAAAATACTTGTCTTCCCTTCAGCACCCCCCACCCCCATGATTTTAAGCTATTTACTGATTTCACTTATATCTCGGCCTTCATCCTTCTTAAACTGGGCAGACAAGTTCTTACCGATATAGAACTAAGGTAATCTATGTAGATGATTTCTGTGCAGATGGTTAGAATTTTTGGCCAGGAAAAATAAGACTTCTTCCTTTTCCTTTGTTATTAATGACAGATGCATTTTCATTCTGTTTTATATTACTGTCCCCCCTGTATCTGTTTGAATTTATATGCCTAAATTGCTTAGAGCTTAACAGTAAGATTCCAGTGAGCTCCTTTAGTTTTGTTGCCTGTGTTTGCTAAAAAGAGATGAAGGTAGCACTGATGGAAGAAGTAGGTTTTAAGTTGCCTTTCTAGTTTATATGGAATTGTAGCCCTCAAGGCACTACAACTTTATTGAACTGCTAAATGAGAAGGTAAAAATGCCTTCATTTAATTGCCACCCCCTCTTATGTTAAGTTGGGTGTTTATATGTTTTGTAAATCACCTTTAATTACCACAAACATAAATTACTGTTTTCAAGAGCCCACCTCCCCTTCTCATAAGCACGTCATTTAAAAGTTTAAAATGAGTCACACATTTTTGCATAGACACAAATTGCCAATATAAAGCTGTCTTTGATTGTATCCTAAAATAATGGAGTTTTTTTTCTTTGGGTCCTGTAATTTTCTTTTTCAGCACTATTTATTAAATTAATCTAGTATTGGATTGCAGTAAACAGTCTGACCAAAAAACATATGTTTTCTTTGTTTCTTCGGTACAAATTCAATGGGTTAAGTAATTATGCAGTGGTTCTCATCTACATATACAATGCATTCTAATAACCAACTCTTTTTACTGTGGAAAATATCGCCGCAGTAGGAAGCAGTTCCTTCTACTTTGCATTGTAATATTGTATGAAGCTATTTAATTTGCTAGCTATTTACAATTTAATTGCTTGAACATATCCTCATATTCATAGTAGGTACTTTAGGTACATGAAGCATTCTCATTTTTCTCTTGAATGTCTTTTCTGATATGTTTTAGAGGTCTCATTTCCTGTCGTCTTTGCTCAAAATAACAACTATATGGATTCTTTTAAAAACTCTTTCACTAATGATTTGAAATTACTCAGGGATGTGAGGGCAACTTCTAAGGTCCTGGAGAGTCTCTTGATCTTTAGGCATCAAATTTTTGAACTGTATTTTTCTTAGTTGTCAAAACACTGTCATTATGTTAAGTTAACAATGTAAGTATTGAGACTGATTTGGTTTTGAAAAACCAATGCATTTATTGTTATACTTAACTTGCATGAATGAAATCAGATGAGCACTTGTGTTTTATTACAGTGAGCCTTCAATTTCCTTATAACTTGTCCTTTTGCAAATTTTACACTGACACCCTTAAACCACCCATTGTATCCCAGATACAGTTTTCGTACATCAGTTACTTATAATTTTGAGCTTGTGGATTGGTAGTGTCACTTGCCAGCCTAGGCATTTGAAGAAAGAGCAGGGCTTCTTCTAAGGGCTGCAGGCTGTGTAGCAGCACCGGTCCTTTAGAACCACGGGTTTCTTTGTATTGGTGAAGTCAAGGTGTCCCCTCAGAACTCCCAGATTGGCCCTGAGCCTGGAATTTGCTTGTCCAGATCTGTGATGTCCTTTTCCTGGTTCACCTCCTCTACTCCAAATCTGTCTCTGCTGTCCTTGCTCTCTCTATAGATGGGAAGGAGCACTGCCTGGCTGGCCTGGACTTGAATGACTCAGCTCTTGCCATGGTACCTAAACCCATTGTGCCACCAGACTTTTAGATATTTTGCACTTCACATGGGTAAGGAGTTGGCTCAGGGGAAGGTGGTTTTGTTCTCTTCCCTTGAACCTGAGATGAAAGGGACAACTGTATCCACCTTCTCTTCAGGCCAGTTTTGAAGGTCTTCTCTCTCATGCCAGGCTGTCAGATGGATAGAACTGAAACTGTGGGTTATACATTAATTTATAGCTTTCTGGGAATGGTGTTCTTTCTGACCTCCCCACCCCAACTAAATTTATTGTTCAAAGTTTAAGAAAGCATTAGTGTGAAAATGCAGGGATTGCATGTACTCCTCCCATTTTTTCTAACTCATTTTTTTCATCTTTGTATATACAGCCAAATTCTTATTTGTGTACTGTGAGTAACATGTTTGGGAAAGAACTCTAATTAAAATTATTTTGAGCATGATTTTTAAAAACAATTTAAACAGTGTTATATAACAGAACCCCAGTCTGACCAAGGGTTAGTGTTTTACTTTTAAAGAACTGAGAAAGATATAAACAACATTAAGAAAATTTACTATAGGTAATAATTTTAAATATAGAGTGACACTCATCTCACGATAGCACCATTTTAAATATGCTCTGCTGTTTATAAACTCATGGTTGCAGTAGTAGAAAGAAATCAGTGAGTAATAGGGAAGGGAACTGATTGATTTAGGGGCCAGGCACTTTACAATAACCTCATTTGATTCTCCTAGGAACCCTATGAGTTAGATCTTATTACTCCGTTTCAGAAATGAGTAAACTGAGTCTTAGGGTGTTTAAATAACTTGTCAAGAATCGCACAGTTACTAAGTGGCAGAATTGTTGTTGTTTTTTTGGCGGAGGGGGGGGGGGCGTGCCCCTAGTGGGAACCAAACGCAGGACTCTCTGTCTGTAGGCCGATGCTCCAACTGCTGAGCCAAACCGGCCAGGGCGAGAATCAGGATTTTTAAACAAAATACATACTTTAGCTGCTACCCTATGTTTACTTCCAAAAGGCATTTTATTAATATTATTTCATACATTTTTTATTAGAAAACATGTTTTTATTTTAGAATAGCTTTAATAATTATTTTAATGAGGAGGTAATATTTCATTGTGTCAGTGATCTTCAATTTATTATTTCCTAAATATTGGAATGTGTTTTCAGTTATTTTGCTGATAATTCTTCAGTGAGTGACTTTATTTATGTATTCTTTTGCCTTTATTGTATTATTACCTTAAGTATTTATTAAAGAGAAATTAAGCTGTGGTACATATACACCATGGAATACAATGCAGCTATGAGAAAGATCTCTTATCCTTTGAGACGACATGGAGGGACCTGGAGAGCATTATGCTAAGTGAAATAAGCCAGTCAGAGAAAGACAAGTATCACATGATCTCATTTATTTGTGGAATATAGTCAACATAATAAGCTGATGAACAAAATAGACCCAGAAGCATAGAAGTAGGGTTTAGTAGGGAAAAAGGAGAAACATCTGTAACAAAATAAATTAATTAGAAAAAAAGAGAAATTAATGAGTCAAAGGATACACTTCTTTTACATTTCACTTTTTGCTAGACATTGCCATGTTTATTTTCAAAAGGGTTTGAATTTTTTAGTAGAATTATACTCTATTTAAGCAACTATAAATGTAAATTATGTAATATACATGGGGAACAACTTAAAGTGTACATAAATCAGTGAAATAAGACTACATCGTAACTATTTGCCCTATGGAGAGTAAGGGGAAGAGCTGGGTGACTATCACAGGGAAACAGCTGGAGATGCGCCAAGAGTGGGCCTGTTACTAAAGCCTATAGCTAGACATGTGTTGGGAGAGAATGGAGTAGCCTGAATGCCCTGGAATTCATTAAGGTGATGGTTTGTACGTGGTTTGCTGTACTTGGCAGCATTTTGCAGTTGATCTCTGAGTTAAATTTGATGTTAATTTTGACCAGACTATAATTTTAATCCTCTCTGTGATAATCCCTTTCTGTTATTTTTGTTAGCTTCTCTTTGCTAACATTGTGATTCATAGATGATAATTTAAAAGTTTTCTTCGTTTGATTTGAGAGGCTTAGGAGACTGGTCTGTTTTATTTGGAAATGGAAGGTTTATACTGAGTATTTACATAGAAGGATTATTATGTTATGAATGTCACTATTTTTTCCACTAAATGACTTGGATAACATTTCATTAGGAAATCTAAAAAAGGAAACAAAGTTAATGTTATTTCATATAGTATACCTGATGTCTGTGAAAATATATACACTTTTATATATTTCCATACCACTTAAAAATTTTTTTTAATTGATTTTAGAGAGAGGAAGGGAGAAGTAGAGAGAGATAGAAACATTGATGTGAGAGAACATCAATTGGCTGCTTCCTCCATGCCCCCTGCTGGGGATCAGGCCCACAACCTGGGCATGTGCCATGATCAGGAATCAAACCAGTGACCTCTTTTTTTTTAAACAAGACTTTATTGTGTTTTTTTTTGTACGTGCCCCTAGTGGGAACCGAACCCAGGCTGCAGGCGGACACTCCAACTGCCGAGCTGGTGACCTCTTGATGCATGGGTCAACGCTCAATCACTGAGCCAGACCAGGTGGGCACCATACCATTTTTGATAACTGTCCCATAGCAGCTAAAGGCAGAATGGTAGTCAGCCTAGGCTGGACTGATGATACCATCACTGACAGCTGGTGAAAGGAATGGTTTTGTCTAGCATTCTCCTCTCTTCTTTTCTTTCCCTTTGTATGATATCAATAATAACAAGTACTGTTACCAGAAGCTTTATTTATTGAGGATTAATGTGTTACAGGAAGTATCCTAAAGAATCTGTTACCTCATTTAATCTTTCACAAGATTTACATGAAATATGTACTACTATTCCTGTTTTTCATAATAGAGAAATAATTAGAGAGGTTAAATGTCTCACTCAAGTTAGTAAATGACAGAATTGGGGGTTGAATCTGGGCTCTTTGATCTAAAATCCTTCCTTTTAAAACCACTATCTGATGTGTGCATTTTTAGTTAATTGACTATAACATTTGTGGTCCTATTTTATTTATTTTTTCAATCCTCACCCAAGAATATATTTTTATTGATTTTACAGAGAGGTAGGGGAAGAGACAGAGATGGGGGAGGAGAGAGAGAGAGAGAGAGAGAGGGAGGAACATCGATGTGAGAAGGAAACCTTGATTGGTTGCCTTCCCTGTGCACCTGACCAGATATCAACTAGAAACTTTTTGATATAGGGGATGACACTCCAACCAATTGAGCTACCTGGCCAGGGCCATCGTCCCATGTTTTATGTCTTTAGTCACCTTTACCTTAGAACCTAGTTACTTCAGGAAAATCTTCCTATTCTCTTTTGAACCTAAAGTACTCATGGTAATCACCTTGATGTTCACTGGTACTTCTACGGATACATCTTAGAGGGAAAGAGGAAAACAGTTAGTTAGGGAAATTGTTATTTTGTTTGGTTGTTAAAATAGATGTTTTGTGGCCCTGGCCGGTTTGGCTCAGCGGTTAGAGCGTCGGCCTGCGGCCCAGAGAGACCCGGGTTCGGTTCCCGCTAAGGGCATGTACCTCGGTTGCAGTTTGTCCCCGGCCCTGGTTGGTTGTGCGGGTGGCAGCCCCTCGATGCGTCCCTTCACATCGATGTTTCTCTCTCTCTCTCTCTTCCTCTCTCTCCCTCCCGCTCTATCTGTACAAAAAATGGAAAAATGTCCTCGGATGAGGATTTAAAAAAAAAAAAAAAAAAATAGATGTTTTGTGTAGGTTTCTTTGAAAGCAACTTATGTATAGTAAGGGAAAAACAGCTTACTTTAGAAAGTGGATGCCTACTCTTAATTAGCAGCAAGATGTCAGTTTTTTATTTCATTATTCAAAAAATGGAATTATATTGACATTTTCCTAGGATAAAGTTGGCACAATGAGTTTTGGTTCACTAGCATCCTCCAAAGGTGATTAGTGACATTTTTTGCTCATTGTCAATTCATAGGTTTAAACACTTTTTATGTTTCAATTCATTGCAGTTATTGTTCTTACTGATGTACAAGTTTTCCATCTTTGGCTGAAGGAGCCTCTTCAAGTTGGCTCCTGAACTGATACCACACTAGTGATGTTTGATAGCTTTAAGCTATCTGGTATGATATGAAGGATGTTCCTAGCTTAGCATTTCCATATCCTGCTCTAGATCTGGAAATAGCCAGTTGTTCAAAGAACTCTGGCCCCTTTTTCTAATGGCTATAGTCTTTCTCACTCAACTATTTCTTTATAGCTCTATAGAGAAATCATTTTTATAAAAAAGAATGCAAGTTTTCAGCCCCCTACCCTCATATAGAGAGGTGGAAAGATATCTTTAAAGAAATTGGGATTAAGAACTTTTGAAGCAGCAGTTCTCAAACTTTTTGGTCTCAAGACTCTTTCACAGTCTTAAAATTATTAAGGGCTCCTAAAAACTTGTATTTATGTGGGTTAATATCAGTTATTATTTACCATATCACAATTAAAACTAAGATTATTTCTTATGTATTTTAAAGTAGCCATGATAAACCCATTATATGTTAACAGAATTTTTTAGAAAATAAATATATTTTCTAAGACAAAAATACTTAATAAGAATTGTAGGATTGTTTTATATTTTGCAAATCTTTTTTAACACCTGGCATAATAGAAGGTGCCTGGATTATGCTTGTGCATTTCATATTTTGTAATATTTTTAGTTGTAGTATATAAAGAAAATCTGGCTTCACATAGTTGTGTGGTTGGAAAAAGGAAGAACATTTTAATAACCTTTTTGATAATTGTTATTATAGTTTGATACTATATCGAAACTCAACAAGTAGAAATTTCTTAAAAGTTAATGTAATGTAGAATCTGCAACTCTAGCAATGGACATTTTGAACTCTGTTACCTTAAAGTCTGTTGGTCTGTCTTGTACTTTGAATGGCTCTTTCTACCCGTGTATGAATTTAATCAGTTGGAAAATACTGATTCTCAGTGAATGATGCAGATCTTCTAAGTCTTAACACATTTTATCATGCAGTATTGTAAAATCACATCTTTTAATATCACCACAGAGCTCATAAGAAAAATCTTTAAATATTGGGAAGCTGTCAAGCTCCTGATGGCACATACAAGTTTTCCAAAATTCGTATTTTCAATAAAGTTTGAATTTTATAATTTACAATAAAATGGCTGCCAGATAGCGAAGATTAAATAACTGTGGTTTGAATGTTGGTCATTCTTTCAAGTAGAAATGGTGTTCCACAAAAAGAGTGGCTTGTTCACCTTGTAATTCAAATGCGTTTTCTTGAAAACCATCATTTCTGTATGCAGCAGAAGTGTTTTATGTGGACTTCTGTCTCCTCACCCAGCATATAAAAAGATCTGTATTCAAAAGTTGAGATTTAACAAAATTAATATATTTTACTGTCTCATTGAGAGCATTCTTAAATGAAACTTGATTGTTGTTGTTTTGTGTGTGTGTGTGTGTGTGTGTGTGTGTGTGTGTGTGTGTGTGTGTGAGAAGAATACAGTGACGACTGGTATAGTTTGTTGTCACTACCTTGATTCATGCTAAGATCCCGACAGTTTTTCCCACCATTGATTTTGTTTGTACCATGACTGCCAACACAGTGAGAAAGGCAGATAACATCTTAAAATTATTATGGAATAATGTTTTGACCTTGCAGACCCCCTGCTCCCCAGGGGTCCATAGACTATACTCCGAGAACCACTGCTCTAAATTTTTTGAAAATGCCTACCAGTCTTGGTTAGTCTTTATGAATCTGCCTTCTTTCTCATCTTCTCTTAATACAACATAGATTTAAGTTCTGTTCCAGATAAATGCAAATAATTAATTATTTAACTTCACCATTTTTGTTTTATAAATATCGCATACAAAATTTCACTGGAAATGTTCAGAACCTTCAACTATGGTTATTTGGAAAGACTGAATAATAGATATTGCGTGTTTAGGGTACCTTGTTTATAAATAAATATTTGGCTAAAGTGTGTAAATGAATTGAATGTTACATACAGGGTTGGCAAAAGTAGGTATACAGTTGTTTGTATGGAAGATACTACAATAATTAATAAATAATAATACAATAAATTCAGTTTCATGTACACACAACTGTAAGCCTACTTTTACCTAGCCCTGTATATATCTCAGAAGTAAACAGTTGTAATGTGAGTTTTAGAAATAATTTAATAATTTATAGGGATAATTCAAGATTCCTTAGTTGTATTAATATGACTATAAGGGAAGGTGTAGAACATACTTGACTATTCATTTTCCTCATTACTTAATGGCTTAAATGTACCCTTCTCCGTCCCCAGTTGTTGCCCTTTGAACTAGAACAGTTAAAATAATTTTAGACAAATAAGGATTGTTTTTATATAGGAATATTTGGGAGTGAGGGGTGGGGAGAATCCTTTAATCGTTATCTATTCCTAATCAAAGTTTTTTCCCTGTGATTAGTTGATTGGAGTGGGGGATGAGGTAGTGATTGCCTATATCTCAAACTTTTATTTCATTCTGACTTTGCATTATTCTCTTTTAAAACACCATACATTGTAGTGATTTACTAAAAGTTTAGATTGAGGTGGTGGTTGTAGTGGGGAGTGCTAGTGATTTTGGACACTACCATCTGTTTCACTTAGTTGCACCAATGAGAAAACACCTCTAATACTGCTAGCTACGAAGACCTAAAGAACTTGGGTGTTCGTTTCTTTGTTTACTTTTATGGGGAGATTTTTTTTTCTCCAACACTGAATAACGGTACCCAGATGTCAATAAATCAGGATAGATATTTTTAAATTTATGAAAATATTTTAACCTAAATTATTAAACTAGGGAATACATTGGTAATAACACATTGGCATTATATTAACACATTGCTCTCATAAACATTTTAGCCCAGTATTAATCCTAGTTTGACTGTTACAGCTTCTTTTTTTTTATCCTCACCTGAGGACTTTTTTTTTTTTTCATTTATCTTTAGCTAGAGCGGGAAGGAGAGAGGGAGGAAGAGAGAGAGAGAGAGAGAGAGAGAGAGAGAGAGAGAAACATCGATGTGAGAGAGACACATCAAGTGGTTGACACCCACATAACCCTAACCGGGGCCTGGGACAAACTGCAACCAAGGCACATGCCCTTAGCGGGAACCAAACCCAGAACTCTGATCCACGGGCCGATGCTCTAACCGCTGAGCCAAACTGGCCAGGGCACTTCTCCTTTTTTTAAATGTCAAGAATAGTATATTTCACTGTACAAGACATATTTTAGCTATTCAAAGATCAAAGCAAATATTCTGACATTATAAAATATTGATTATGAAAATTTTAAGAGCTTCTCTTCAGTATTTTTACTATAAACCACTTGTTGTCTTGTGCATAGTGTATACATTTGAACAAAGTGCTCATCACTTGTCAGCCATCAGTGGCAGCATAGAAATTACTTGTGGTACTTGCTTTGCAAGAAATTCTTTTGTATTTGTGACATCAGCTTTGTTTTATACAATTAAAGTATTACCCGCTAGAATAATCTAAATTGCAACCACTAAATGGAGATGTAATTCTTCTTGCCTTGAACTGAATTTGTTTACTGATTGTATGCAGCTATTGACTACTATTTAACATGACAGTTTCATAAAAATTTCCTCTTTATTTTCATAGCAAATAAGGAGATAGTTATATTATTAAAGGTTTTTCTCAATTTTAAAATTTGCCTTTAATAAATATTACATTAAGATAAAATGTAGAAAACCCTGTGTGTGTGAAAAATCCTTCAATGATATGATTTGATTTTCAAATGAAGTTTAATGTTCCTAATATGATACATTCATGATCTCTTTAATAGTATTGTTCTAACTTTTGAATTCCCAGTTAAAAGGATTTTGCAGTCATTTTTATTCATTTTCTTCTGTTAAAAATGAACAAAGTATAACTGATTAAGACTTAAGATTGATACTAGAGTAAATATTTAGACTGTTAGATAACTTCTTTTACGCTTATGGTAACATTAACTCTACAAGGCAACCTGGATTCTTAGAGAACTTTACCAATGGATTCTAAGTAACCAATTTTCCCTTTGGTGTCTTGTTAAATAATTCTGTTATAATTTATTTAAATAAGTTAATGGCACTAATATATTGGCATTATTTCAATTGACAAGTATTTTCTTCAGATACGTTTTTAGTGAACAGATTTCAGAACTAATGGAATAAAATTACTCACTTAAAGCAAATATATCTTGTATTTTTTAAAAAGCTTTAGGAATATCATTGTTCTGTATTTATTTTAATAATAAATAGAAGGTGAAGTATAGTATAAATACATTTTCTAAAGTAGCCAGTGGTATATCTCTGAAATATAATTGGCTTGCTACGCTTTGACAGTTGTTTGTAAACAAAATCTACATGAATCCTATGAGTCAAAAGCAGAAAACTGACAAATAAGGCTTTTTTGTTCTTTTCAGAAACAAGCTGAATCTAAATGGGAACTTTATATTTGCAAAACCAAAATTTGGAGTTTCATTTTCACTGTTTGGTTGTTCTGATGTGATATTATATGGTGGACATTAGTATATAAGTAAATGATTAGATGAGTCATAAGATGGAACATCTGCCACAGAAAGGCTTTCAGACAGCATAAGTTATGTTGTTGAAATCTCTAATCAGTGCATCTGTCCTTGAGGCTTCAGTTGGTGCAAGGATAGTTTTCTATTTTGGATCAGTTACTATATGAAGACAGCATACTGAAAAAACTCTCTTTCATGCATGCAACTAGAAAATTTGTGCCTGTGATATCTGAATTTAAAAAATTACAGAGTTGTTTTTTATTTTTTATTTTTAGCGTAGTAATAATTAAGGGATAGCAATAAATGTATTAACTTTTACTTTTACATGTCTTAAAATGGTTATTTATGGTAGGATTTTACATTACAGACTCATAGATGCTTACCAGAGGAGATTTTCTTGCAAATACTGATATTACAACAGGAGAGAAATCCAAGTAGAACCTTAAACACAAGATTCAGATAGGATATTTAACTATAACAGAAGCCTATATTTTGGGTTCCTTCTGAACTGGAACATTCCTATAGTTTTAAAATTATCACCAGTGGCGGGGGAAGACGAAGGAAGGAAGATGTATGTGCACGTTTATATGTTTTACACAAGGTTAAAACTCCTAAAAGCATATTGTAGAATACCAGATGATAATAATGACACACAGAGATTTGTGGTACACATATGTGTATTTTATTCTTTATAATCAACAAGCCACAGAAGATAAATTCTATGATCACATTTAATTCTCTCCAAAGAGTGCGAAGATATCTTTCCTTTTCCCTTGGAAATATTATACTTAGCCAATGAACCAATCTTTTTAACAAGAAAAATAAAAGTGTAATTAGGGTGGGGGGTTTGGATAAGAATTGGGCACATGTTAATTTTTACATTGGGATTTTTAAATCTTGGAAATAAAGAACAGGCATCAGGAAATATTTTTATTCCAAAAGAGAGTGGTAAAAAAGTATTCAGGTCTTTCATTTTCTGCCCTGGGATGTAGAAAGCTGGGAGTGTCACTCCCACCCTTACAGTGCAAAAGAACCTGACTAACTTCAAAATGTAAGGGCAGACTGTGCCTACAGGGAGAGAAGGCCTGCACCTGAGGTAGGCACAGCTGGGCACCAATAAGAAGCGTTCAGCTAGAATTGTGGACAAATTAGTGAAGGCAAGTACAGGCTGGCAAGAACATGGGAAATCTGTGAGGACATCAGAAACCGGAGAACCCAGTACCCTTTTATGTAGTCTTTTCCCACTAACCCCAGTGTGTGAGGTAAGAACCCCAAGAGATGGGGGATAGGGATGATCCCTAAGAAGTATCCAGTGTGCTTTTCCCACTAACTCCAGTGTGTGCGGTAAGAACTGCAAGAGATGGGGGATAGGGATGATCCCTAAGAAGTATCTAGTGTGACGCACGCCCTAGGGAAGAGAACAGCAGTGTCAGGATCCTTCTCCCCACACTCTACTACATAACAAAAGCCTTAATCTGTAGACATGTGGGAGTGATAGAGTAGGAGGCAATTCCTTAGGAACATTGATGAAATTCATTGTGGCTGGGGGTAGGATGTGGGTAGTGTATCTACTTTTCAGGAATATGCTGAGCTTACAACTAAGATCGGGGGGTGGAGAACAGAAAAAGCTACACCCCCAAGATCCAGAGGTACAGTACATGACTAAAGCTGACGGTTGCTCAGAACATCAGAGGATACACCTTCTCTCGACCATTTTCTAATACCAAACTAAGAAGTTTCTAATAACAAGTAACAATACTGCTGGGTTAAGTGCAGGATAGGAAAAGGAATAAACAAAGAGACAGTACAAAGGAAAGACCTAAACTAAAAAAAGGCTAGATATTAACTCTAATAAACCAATCCTCTGTCCTAAATACAGGATATCTCTACAGGAATTTAAAGCGAATCTAAGAGTAATAATAGCTCTATTCCTAGAAGTGGGATCTCTGGGTCAAATGGCAGTTCAATTTTTAATTTTTTGAGGTAACACCATATTGTTTTCCATAGTGGCTGTACCAGTCTGCATTCCCACCAGCAGTGCACTAGAGTCCCCTTTTCTCCACACCCTCGCCAGCACTTGTTGTTTGATGATTTGTTGATGGAGGCCATTCTGACAGGTATGAGGTGATACCTCATTGTTGTTTTAATTTGCATCTCTCTGATGATTAGTGATGTTGAGCATTTCTTCATATGTCTCTTGGCCATTTGTATGTCCTGTGTGGAGAGGTGTCTATTCAGCTCCTCTGCCCATTTTTTAATTGGGTTCTTTGTCTTCCTTTTGTTGAGCTGTATGAGCACTCTATATATTTTGGAAATTAACCCCTTATCTGATGTATCATTGGCAATTATGCTCTCCCATACTGTGGGTTGCCTTTCCATTTTGGTGGTGGTTTCTTTTGCTGTGCAGAAGTTTTTAAGTTTGATGTAGTCCCATGTGTACATTTTCTCTTTTGTTTCTGTGGTCTTAGGTGATGTAACAGTGCAAATTCTGCTGCGTATGATGTCCGAAACTTTGTTGCCTACATTTTCTTCTAGGATTTTTATGGATTCACAGGTCACATTTAAGTCTTTTATCCATTTTGAGTTTATTTTTTGTGTATGGTATAAGTTGATGGTCTAGTTTCATTTTTTTGCATGTAGCTGTCCAATTTTCCCAACACCATTTATTAAAGAGGCTGTCTTTACTCCATTGTGTGCTCTTGCCTCCTTTGTCAAATATTAATTGAGCATATTGTCTTGGGTCCATTTCTGGGTTTTCTGTTCTGTTCCTCTGGTCTATATGGAGATAGGTTTCCATTAGCTGACTTTTCATCAGAAAGTATGGGAGCCCAAAGACAGTGGAATTACCTTTTTAAAATGCTGAATGGAGAAAAACCCCCCAAAAAATCAAAAACCTCCAGCTTTGAGAAATATATACTGTACCCAATGAAAATATCTTTCAAAAAAAGAAGAGAAATAGTTTTTCTTAGACAAAGAAAAACTAAGCATTCATTGCCAACAGACCTACTCTATAAGAAGTGTTAAAGCAAGTTCTTTAGGCAGAAAGAATATGATCTACATAAAGCTGATCTATACAAAGACCACTGGAAACGGGAAAAAGTAATTTCTTATTTTTATTTTCTCTGAATCAAAGGTCAGCAAACTTTTTATATAAAGGACTAAGTAGTAAATATTTTAAACTTTTGAGAGCTATATAGTCTTTTGCTTCTATTCAGTGCTGCCATTGTAATGTGAAATATGGAAATGGCCGTGTTCCAATAAAACTTTCAAAAATAGGGCATTGGGATAGATTTGGCCCATGAGCTATAACTGGTGCATCTCTGCTCTAAAAGATAACTGTATAAAGCAAAAATAGTAGTAGTCTATTTTATAACGTATAATGTATTTATAGTGTAATTACCTATGTGTTTATTTTTTTTAATTTTTTTTATTATTTTTTTTTATCCTCACCCGAGGACATTTTTCCATTTTTTGTTCAGGTAGAGTGGGAGGGAGAGAGAGGAACAGAGAGAGAGAGAGAGAGAGAAACATCGATGTGAAAGGAACACATCGAGTGGCTGCCACTCGCACAACGGACCAGGTCCGGGGACAAACTGCAACCGAGGTACGCGCCCTTAGCGGGAACCGAACCCGGGTCTCTCAGGACCGCAGGCCGACGCTCTAACCGCTGAGCCAAACCGGCCAGGGCAAATTACCTATGTGTTTATAGTGTAGTTTATAGAACATACCAACTTTGAATTCTTGAAATTTTTTGCTTTGATCCTATGGACATCTGACTAGTTAGCATGGAACCAGGCTGGATTTTCCTTCTTTAGTTGCATTTGACTGTAGCCTACTAGTTGGGAAGAAAAGAGGAAAAAAATTGGATCAGAGAATATCCCCATGTTCCTCTGAAATTCCTTATTTTTTCTATTGGTCATCTTGATATGGAAATCAAAGTTAAATTTCCTCTCCCTGGAGACATGAACATTTTTGGTAGTATTTCTTTTTTTTAAATTTTTTAATTGATTTTTGAGAGAGAGAGAGAGAAATGTTGATGTGAGAGAGCTACATCAATTGGCTGCCTCCTGCACTCCCCACACTGGGGATCTAGCCTGCAACCCCGGGCATGTGCCCTGACTGGGAACTGAACCAGGACCTCTCAGTCCATGGGACGAGTTCCCTCCACTGAGCCACACCGGCCGGGCCATTTCTGGTAGTATTAGTGGGAAGATTTACTGAGTACTATTTATTGAGTCCCATTTGGGGTCAGGACTGTGCTAGGTCTTTCATGTGAATCATATTTAATCTTTCGAACAATCCTAAGAAAAGTGCTACTATTATCTACATTTTACAGATGAGGAAAACTGAGACTTAGAGTTTGACTTACCTAACATGCAACTTGTAAGTGGTAGTATCCAGATCAAAACCATTTTTTCCTTTTTTGGGGGGGGCAGTCCTCTTATACATCACAGTGCTACCAGTTCTTTTTTCTCTACATCAATGAAAAGCTTCGTTAACATTAAATAGAGGCATATAATAGCTGTTTGGTGTACCTAAGAGGAACTATAGAAAGATAAGGACCATTAATCGGCTATATGATGTAATTATAATTTCAGGTTGGGAGTCTCTTCCCCAACCTAGATCATATGCCTCTCACCCTGTTTTCTCTGTTCTAGTGCATGCTTCCTAAATATCTGAAGAAACCCTTAAAGACTGGACTCTCCTGGTCTCAGTTCCAGCTCACTGTTGCACAGATGATGATTAGATTATCAAGTCTGACTGCCACTGGCCAGTTTATTCTGACAGTGATGTACTTTCTGCTAACCTATAATCTTGGTATGCCGAAGCATTATAACTAATTCCTCCCTCAGAACTGATGACGGTTAAATAAACTTGTTTAGATTTTCCTGAGAATAAGTTATGTGCAGATGTAATAGTCATGTTGGCAAAGATTAATGTTTTTTCTTTTTGTTGAAGTGGTATCCCAGTTTATTAGAGATGTCAGAGTATTCTTTAATGGTATCTTTAGAGCTTTGTTATAGACAATAAAAGGTTTTAATTTTAAAAATAAAATACGTGGTATATTTGATGGTAATACTAAGAAAAATAAAGTAGGCAAAGAGGATTGTAAGTGTTGGGGTGCAATTTTGAACACACAAGGAGAAACTTCACTGAAAAGTTAACATTTGAGTCAAGAACTGAAGGAGGTGAGGGATCAAATCATGTAAATATTTGGACATAGAGGCAACAGCAGATGCAAGGGACCTGAAGCCGAGTGGGGCCTGGTGTTTTTGAGTTCTTTCATCCTACATCCACCTGTATCATAAACTCTACCTTCCCTCTTAGTGTAAAAGGTGAATTGTTCCTGCCACGGCCAACCCCTTCACTTGCACATTAAAGTTGCTTCCCTCTCACATAGGACTGTGATCTTGCTGTAATGCCCTCTCATTTCTGTATCATGTTTCCTCTCTATTGATTTGTTCTCATGACCATGCACACATGATGTAATGACCCCCTTCAGCTACTGCTGCTTTTCTCTGTTCTCCTTCACAACGAAATTGAAAAGTTGTTTATACTATCTTCACTTTTTCATATTCCATTCCTTTTTGTTTTAACCTACTCCAATGAGTCTTCACCACCAAAAGAACATTTAAGAATGCTCATTGTCTAGGTCACCAGTGACCTCTATGTTGTCAGTTGCTCCCTTTTCATCATTCTTTCTGGTTCAGTATGAGCCAATTATCTCTTTCTTGTTTATTATCAATTTCTCCTTACTAGGATATAAGTTCTGTGACAGTGTCACATGGGTGTTTCTCAGTATTTGTTGAATGAGTGGGTGAGTGATGTCACAAACCTCCTTGTCCATACCTTATATGCACCATTGTTCGCTTGCCTGACTTTTTTTTTCTTAGGCTAAATTTATAAAAGTAGAAATTACTGAGTCAAAGGGTGTACACATGTTAAAGGCTTTTGTTACTAGTTAGTAAGCTGCCTCCTTAGCCAAAACATGCTGTTATTATTTGTGGGGTTGTGTGTGTGTGTGTGTGTGTTTTGACTTATCTTTATTCTTGAATATATTACAAATGTCCCCCCTTTTCCCCCCACTGACCCCTCTCCTCCCCAACCCTGCTTTACTTATGCCTTTCCCACACTGTTGTCAATGTCCATTGGTTGTGCATATATGCATAGAAGTTCCTTGGTTTATCACATCCTGCCCTCCCTCCCCCTTCCCTTTGAGGTTCATTAGTCTAACAACCAATTTGTACTTCTTAATTTATCTTTTCACCCCTCCCCCCCAACCCCTGCCCATCTGGCAACCAACAAGAAGTTCTCTATGAGTCTCTTTCTGTTCTGCTTGCTCATTTTGTTTGTAGATTCAATTGTTGATAGATATGTATTCATTGCCATTTTATTGTTCATATTTTTGTTGTTCTCCTTCAAGAAGACCCTTCAACATTTCATATAATACTGGTTTGGTGGTGATGAACTCCTTTAGCTTTTTCTTGTCTGGGAAACTCTTTATATGGCCATCGATTCTAAATGATAGCTTTGCAGGATAGAGTAATCTTGGTTGTAGGTTCTTGCTTTTCATCACCTTGAATATCTCTTGCCATTCCTTTCTGGCCTGCAAAGTTTCTTTTGAGAAATCAGCTGACAGTCTTATAGGAGCTCCTTTGTAGGTAACAAACTGCTTTTCTCTTGCTGCTTTTAAGATTCTCTCTTTGTCTTTAACCTTTGGCATTTTGATGATGATGTGTCTTGGTGTGGACTTCTTTGGGTTCATCTTGTTTGGGACTCTCTGTGCTTCTTGGACTTGTATGTCTGTTTCCTTCACCAAGTTAGGGAAATTTTCTGTCACTATTGTTTCAAATAGGTTTTCAGTTTCTTGTTCTCTCTCTTCTCCTTCTGGCACCCCTGTGATGTGAATGTTGGTATGCTTGAAGTTGTCCCAGAGGCTTCTTACACTATCCTCATTTTTTGGGATTCTTTTTTTGTTGTTGTTCCGATTGGGTGTTTTTTGCTTCCTTATATTCCAAATTAATGGTTTGCTTCTTGGCTTTACCCACTCTACTATTGATTCCCTGTAAATTATTCTTTATTTCAGTTGGTGCATCCTTCGTTTCTGACTGGTCCTTTTTTATGTTGTTGATGTCCTAAGTTCCTTGAAGGTCTCACTAAGTCCCTTGAATGTCTCACCGGTTCCTTGAGCAACCTCTGAACTCTACATCTGATGAATTGCTTATCTCCATTTTGTAAATCAGATTTTGTACATACTTGTTCTCATCTATCTGGGAAGCAGAAGCAGGTAGCAGGGATCTAGTTCACTGGTAAACGGGCTCATTCACACACTCCAGGAAATTGTGGCAAAGCAGACCTAATCCTCCAAGTGCATAGGAAAATCTTCCCCGGGGTACTCAATATTTGTTTATTTTTAAGGCTTTAGCATTTATGCGAATACCTTTTAAATACTTTTAGCATTTTAGATTTGTATCTTTTCCCAGATTGCCAGGATCAAATTATGTATTCCACAATTCTAGTGTTAACTTGCAATTTTATACTTTAATATTCATTCAAGGCTAGATACTCTAATGGAAAAGAGTGCTCCGGAAGTTTTGTGTTCACGGAGTATTGGAGACTTAGAATCATGGAAGAAGTATTACTGTCTTTAGAAAAGAGGTTTTAGCCATTATACTACATCCTGCTGTCCTATCTGAGGAATAACACATTTAGTAGAGGTGTTTTCTTTTAGATTGCTGCCCTAGTCAGAGGTCAAGTACTGTGGTAACTACACTGTTGCTATATTAAAGAAACAGAGCATTAACACACATGCCATATTTGTATTCTGATTATATGGCTGAATTTCTGATGCTGGACTTAAAACTGAGGAGTCTGGTTTTACTTACATGTTCCCAGTATTTTACAATAAAAATGTAGGCATAGTTATTGATAAAAAATAAAAATGGACACATTTGCCCTGGCCAGTCTGGCTCACTTGTTTGAGCATCATCCCATGCACCGAGAGGTTGCTGGTTTGATTCATGGTCAAGGCACATGCCTGGGTTGCTGGCTTGATTCTCAGTAGGGGTCGTGCAGGAGGCAGCTGATTGATGTTTTGTTCTCACATTAATGTTTCTCTTTCTCCTTTCCTCTCCCTCTAAAAATCAGTAAAAATCTTTATTTTTTAATGGACACATTTATAATTATAATAATCTCATATGACTTATCTTTACAGCAAAGTATATTTTATTATGGACTCTTTAGATTTTTCTTTATTGAGAGAACTGTTTCTGCTGTTGTTAATTAGCTAGTAACTGCTGTCTTCAGTGTTCTTCGATTAAAGTATGTTGCTTTTTTATATGTTATAAAATAAACTTACGTTTACCCTAGTCTGCTAAACTCAGTAGTTGTATATTAGCTTATTGTTAGGAACAGGTTTCTTGTACATTTTGAAAGGGAAGGGGGAGATAAAAGTAAAAAATATATTTTCTCTTTTATTAAGCTCTCAGTAAATTAATCTTTTTTCATTTCCTATTGTCACTGACAACTAAAAAGTAAGTTTAGATAAAAGTCCAGAATGTTTCAGGAACATGGAGTTTTTTAATTATAGCCATCACTACTACCTAATAATTGATAAACATTTAATTTATTGAGTACCTGCAATTTTAGATGTAAAGACCTAAGGGCTGGCTTAGTCAAATGCATAATATATCTGTCCTTTAAAAGTTCACAGTTAAATGGAAGGATTAAGACAAATGATGGAATTCAGAATTCAGAATTGGACTTTATATTCCATGGGGCATGTCGTTTTAGGAAGTTTATTATAATGTTACTGCCAATAGAAATGTCTGTATAACCTTTATTGTTGTCAGGCCATCCCATATAAGCTTCTGTCTGTTTTATAGATAATTGAGCAAACATATTTATAGGCTTCATAATCATTGATAGTGAAGAATTTTTAGGTATTCCTAAATTAAGATAGGTGCCCCTGGAAGAGACTTATAGGCCAACAGAGATACATATCTGAATATTCAGCATGTGGGCTTGGAATATGTAATAAACTGAACTCAGATTTTATGAAAGTGCTCATGCAAACTTTTGAGAAGTTACTGTTTAAACTTTGATGTATTGTAATAATAGTCAGCATTTTTTCACTTTGATGTCAAGTTATAGCCATTAAATTGCACTTTGATAATTCCCTTGGTTATGTTTTAGCCCTCTGGACAGGAGTAAAATAAACTACTGTTAAATAACAAAATTTCAACCAACTAAAATTTAAAGGTCTAATTGGCGTTATTAAACCTTTCATGAATCGGGCAGCATCTCAACTAGCAAATAAAAAGGAGCTCCACCAAACTATAGAAAAGGAAGTGCTTTTAAAGGTGGAAAAGGGGCAGGAAAAAAAGTTATTAGCAAAGAATGTATGTTTCTGGCAAGGTTGCCCTCCTAAAGGGAACAGAAGGGGCCTGTTGGGCAGATTATCTCTCTAGCCCTGACCAGGTAATTCCATGTTGGCTGGTTAAGGTTATACTCCTGGGAAGCGGAAACTGCAATTGGATTAAGTGTTAAAGCGTAGTTTGCTAATGTGGGGCCTAGCACAAGTGACTCTATTTTGGGAGTTGTCTCTTTTTTTAACACCATTTACAGTTAAAAATAGAAAGTACATGAATAATATATATGTGTGTGTGTGTGTGTGTATAATTTTCTTCTTATTCTTTTAATTTAAACAATATTCTTGGTTTAAATTTAAGTTATATAACTCACATGGTAAACTAAATGAATCCAAAATAAGGCAAGTAAAGCTTAATGTTACAGCTTCTTTCTTATTCTACTCTTCTATACTTCCTGGTGGAAGTGGAAATTTTGAAAGTAAAGGGATATTTCCTAGAAGGAAAGTTCAGTGTTGCTGTCTTTGAAATCATTGTTAAATTGCTTATTTTTCCTTTAAAATTTGTACTAGTTTTCAGAAGTCAGTAGTTTATCTAGTTTGTACAGTTTTGGGGAACTGATTCTACAGTATGAAATAATTTTGCTATCCTCTCTTTTTGTGATTAGATATTTAAACCAGGCTAAAGCTTAGGTTAAAGATATTAGGCAGAAAATAAAATATATATGTATTTGATTGGAAATATACTTATTTTATAGGTTCATGTAAAGACAATTTAAATTAGCTGGCATAATTTATGCAGAAAGTAGTAACAGTTTGAGCATATAAAGTGTGTGTATGTCTGTGTCTCTGTAATTTTGTGTTAAGGAAGTAGAGTATTAAAATTTTTTTTGCTTATAAAATGAGTAAATTTAGATCTTACTTTTTCCGAAGCACTGAGGCTTTGTAACTGCTATTTGTTTGTAGTGTTCCTTTGTGGAAGGAGGTGGGTTCATAAATTAAAATTGGCTTAGTTCAACAGTCATTAACTATATGAAGATACTAGGTGGTCTCATTTAGAAAACCATGTATATTTCCATGTTCTATTTTATATTTGAGGTTATGCCAAAATAGTTAATATTTACGTTCTGATATTTTAAAAAATTATCATCTGCTTTGAATTGATTTAGTGATTGATAGATTGTAGTTGTCTTGTACCAGTGTTTAGTTTATTCTTAAAGTTACTTTAGCTCTTCATTGGGAACTGTGCTTTGATTTGATTAGTAATATGCCACTAAACATCTGTAAGAAATACTGAAATAAATACCTATATTTGGTTTATATGTATAATTCTTAAAATTATTTAATGAATTATTACACATATTTCAATTTTCAAGTATGAAAGGGTTTTGATAAAAACTTCTTATGTGTATTTATTAGCAGTTTGAAATGTACAGCATTTTTATGTGGTTAAATCCAATATTTTAAAGAAAGAGGGTTAGTATATTTTGAAACCATTAGAGAATTAGTTGAGTTGGGGAAAAGTCGATCACTTTTTATAAATTAAGATTTTTGTTTAAGGTCTGCCTTTCCCTCTTAATTAGTATTAATTTCCCAAGGAATTGTTATTTTCTGATTAAGCATGTCAGGGTTTGCCCAAAATTTAAGCGATCCAAATGTTCTTGATTTTATTAAACTGTCTGATTTTATCAAAAGTCTATTGCCATTTGCTTACGGTTCTGGCTTTTGCAAGCAGAGAATAATAGTGCACTTAAATTTGATTTATGCTGACTTTTAAGAAACATATTTGTTCCAAGCAGTCTAAGAAGCACAGAGATCCATGTCAATATTCAGAATTCATATTTTCTTTTAACAGACGGTTGTGATAAAATGGTACATGGTGTGTTTTCATTGCCTGTTGAAAGACTTTCATGCAGTTAAAATAAGCATTTTGATGGTGGTTGAATTAAGAGTTTTTGTCAGTCTCTTCTCATCATGGATGATTAGACTAAAACGTCTGCTTGTCTTGACTTGAGATCACCACAGCTTCAGATAACATGCTTTGTGATTGAAGGTCGAAATATTTTGAATTCTAATAGGCTGCCAGATGAATTGCTTGAAATAGACTGTAAAATTTCAAGGCTTCCTTTTCCATCTGCTGTGAAAAGAACCATTGGGAATGGTTGAGCTTGATGATCATAGAATTACTGGATGGTGATTCTAAAACCCTCAAAGGGAAGTTGCTATGGAGATCTAGTTCCAAACTGTGAAATGATTCACCTTTGAAAGGCTGCAGGGTCTGAGAAGCTGAACACATCATTGTTCAGGTGGTCATTGGTTAGGAAATTGCTGGTGCCTGTGTAATCAGCACTCCTGTGGTAGTTAACGATCTAAAAAGGTTTGTTCTGAATGATGTGGGACAACAGCAATGTGCATAAGATGGCTTCTCTCAATCATGGTTTGCTCAGCCTAGTGCTTGTAAAAATACAGTGAACTAAATAATACAGAAATTAACTGCTTCATTGAGGAAATCTTTTGAAAAACAAAATACTGCATTGATGAGTTTGACATAGAAAACAAAGTGGTTCCTTTTGAAAATAAAGTTGTTGCAAAAACATTCTTTGTTTTCATACACCCCCCCCCCCCTTTGTGATAAGAAGCTCTTTATCTCTCTAGGTCTAGGGCCTTATCTTGGTGAAATATTCAGTTTTTAATATATTAAGTACTGTGTCTTAAGGAGTTTAGAAAAGCTCCAAAATCACAGCCAAGGGAATCTAGGAAAGTTGCTAAATCATTAGGAATAGTAGCATGCTGCTCCCCCCCCCCCCCCCCCCCAGCAAACTGTACCCTTCAGATTTTCATTATTCATTATTTATGACGGTAGATATTTTAAATTGATATTTGTTACAGTTTTTCTTCTGCTATTTTAACTAACTAAAATTATTAACACCTTTCAGTTTTTTCCTCTAGAAACCTGAGACCAGAATAATTTTTGAAAGTCAAAATGAATTGATGGCAAATCATTTGATGGCTGTTCTCCCATATTAAGATTTGAAAATAGGTGAAAGTCAATCTTAGTTAATTTCCTAAAACCCTACAATGTTGAGCTTCAGTAATCAAGTGTGAAACCTTATCACAGATAATTTTAAATATAAATTTTTTTAGATATGAACTTTTCCCCAAACATTATTGAGCTATAATTTACATGCAGTAATGTCATCCATTTTTAAGATGAATTTTCTTTATAATTATATATCTACTATCACAATCAATAAATACTGTTTGTTTTTTAATTTTTTTTTCTTTATTGATTTTTAGAGAGAGAAACATCCATGAGAGAGAACATCAGTTGGTCGCCTCCTACATGCCCTGGGGATCGGGCCCACAACCTGGGCATGTGCCCTGACTGGGAATCGAACTGGTGACCTCTTGGTACATGAGCCGACGCTCAACCACTGAGCCACACCAGCTGGGCTATTTGTTTTTTATGTTTTCATTGTTTTTTTTAGAGAGTGAGAAAAAGGGAGAGAAAGGAAACAGTGTGAGAGAGAAACATCAGTTGGCTGCCTCTTGCATGATATCAAGTCTGCAACCCTGGGCATGTGCCCTGACCCTGACCAGGAGTTGAACTGGGACTTCTCAGTCTATAGGACAACGCTTAATCCACTGAGTCACACCGGCAGGGCAATAAATACAATGTTTGTTTTTTTAAATGATTTTTCATTATTGATTTTTTTAGAGAGAGAGGAAAGGAGAGGGAGAGAGAGCTAGAAACATTGATGAAAAAGAACATTGATTGGCCACCTCCTGAATCCCCCCACTGGGCATCAGGCCTACAACCTGGGTATGTGCCCTGACCGGCAATTGAACCAGTGACCTCTTGGTGCATGAGTTGATGCTCAACCACTGAACCACCCCAGCTGGGCTAAATACAATGTTTTAATTATCCTAAAATGCTTCCTCATATCTCTTGCTGTTAATCCCCTCCCGCAACCTGGTCTTCTGGCAACCGCTAACCTGTTTGCTATCATTTATAGCTTTGTCAGTTTTAGAATTTCATAGAGTATCATGTGGTATGTAGTCTTTTGTGTTCAACTTTTTTATTTTTTATTTTTTTAAAAATCTTTATTGTTGTATGTATTATAGATGGTCCTCATTTTTCCCCCATTGACCCCCGCCTCCCCTGTCCTGCCCCCCTCCCACCTTTTCCCATACTATTGTCTGTGTCCATTGGTTATGCATATAAGTTCTTTGGTTTATTTCTTTCTAGCCCCCAACCCCTTTCCCTTTGAGGTTTATCAGTCTAGCAATGAATTTGTACTTCTTAATCCCTCCACGTTTTTCACCCATTCCCCCAACCCCCTCCCATCTGGCAACCAACAAAATGTTCTCTGTATCTATGAGAATGTTTCTGTTCTGCCTGTTCATTTTGTTTGTAGATTCCATTGTCGATAGATATGTATTCATTGCCATTTTGTTTGTTCATATATTTTATCTTTTTCTTCAAAAAGAACCTTCATCATTTCATATAATAACAGTTTGGTGGTGATGAACTCCTTTAACTTTTTCTTGTCTGGGAAACTCTTTATCTGGCCATCGATTCTAAATGACAGCTTTTCAGGATAGAGTAATCTTGGTTGTAGATTCTTGCTTTTCATCACTCTGAATATTTCTTGCCACTCCCTTCTGGCCTGCAAAGTTTCTTTTGAGAAATCAGCTGACAGCCTTATGGGAACTCCCTTGTAGGTAACTAACTACTTTTCTCTGCTGCTTTTAAGATTCTCTCTTTGTTGTGAACCTTTTGCACTTTGATGATGATGTGTTTGGTGTGGACCTCTTTGGGTTCATCTTGTTTGGGACTCTCTGTGCTTCCTGGACTTGTATGTCTGTTTCCTTCACCAAGTTAAGAAAGTTTTCTGCCATTATTGTTTCAAACAAGTTTTCAATTTCTTGTTCTCTCTCTTCTCCTTCCAGCACCCCCAAGATGCGAATGTTGGCGCACTTGAAGTTGTCCCAGAGGCTCCTTACACTATCTCATTTTTTTTTATTCCTTTTTCTTTTTGCTGTTCTGATTGGGCGTTTTTTGCTTCCTTATATTCCAAATTAATGGTTTGCTTCTTGGATTTACATACTCTACTATTGAATCTGTGTAAATTATTCTTTATTCCAGTTAAAGCCTCCTTTGTTTCTAACTGTGCATCCATCATTTCTGACAGGTCCTTTTTAATGCTCTTGAGGCCCTCACTAAGTTCACTGAGCATCCTTATAAGCAGTATTTTGAACTCAGCATCTGTTAGGTTGCTTATCTCCATTTCGCTTAGTTCTTTTCTTGGGGTTTTGTTCTGTTCTTTCATTTGGGACCTGTTTCTTTGTCTCCTCATTTTGGCTGCCTCCCTGTGTTTGTTTCTGTGTATTACTTAACGAGTGGTATGGGGTTAGCTGAGACCAGATGCTGATGGTTTGAAAGAATTTAGGAAAAACCTGAAGCAGGATCCAAGACAGGCCAATCCTATGGTGAAGCAAGTGGCAACAGCTTGGGTGGGTCTGAAAGTTGGGTGGGGTGGGGCAGGGCCTCACGGAATCACCAGGGCGGGGCAAACAGTATGAGCCAGGTTGCTGGAGTCCCAGATATGGCCACTGTCTGACGCCCCAGGGAAGGGCTCACCAAAGGAACAAAGGTCTCTGACAGCACGTCTGTCCCGGAGAAAGCCCCCTCCCCAGCCCTCGCCCCAGTGCCAAACAGCTCAGTTCTTCCCTGTATGTCTCTGGCGCCCGGGAGCTGCCTCCCTTCTAAGCTTAGAGGGAGAGAGTCCGATAAGTTCGTGCGCGGGCCCTTTAAGGAGCTGCCTGGGGCTCCAGCCGCTTCAGCCTCCCTGAGCCTCAATTCTTGCTGGTTTTTCCAGCCAGAAGTGATGGGGATTCTCTTCCTGGCACTTGAACCCTGAGCGGGGCACCTGGTGTGGGACGGGGACCCCCTCAGTCCTCAGGAAGGACCTTCCCAGCCAAGGTGTCCTCCTGGTTTTTATTTGCCACACTCGGGTGTGGGACCAGCCCATCTGCCTCTACCCCTCCTACCAGTCTCGATGTGGCTGCTGCTTTTATTCTGTAGTTGTAGATCTTCCATTCAGCTCGATTTCAGGCGGTTTTGAATGAAGGTTGTTCTGTAGTTTAGTTGTAACTTTGATGTGGTTGTGGGAGGACGCGATACTGCGTTTACCTACCCACCATCTTGACCGGAAGTCTCTTCAACTTTTTTTTTTAACCTGGCATAATGTTTTTGAGATTCATCCATATTGTGTGTATTAATATTTTGTCCTTTTTTGTTGCCTTGTAGCCTTTAATAGTATGGATTTATTACAATCTGTTTATTCATTTATTGATGGACATTTGAATTTCAGGTTTTCAGTTTTACTTATGAATAGTTGTGTACTAGTCTTTGTGTGAATATGTTTCTTTCTTTCATTCTTTTCAAAATTTTTTTTATAAATACCTAGAAGTGGGATTGCTGAAGTATTTGATAAGTGTGTGTGTGGGTTTAGCTCTATGAGACACTGCCATATACTGTTGTCCAAAATGGCTGTACTATTTTGTTTTCTCACCAGCAATATGTAAGTTCCAGGTACTCCACATCATCTCCAACACTTGATATTGTCAGTCATTTAAACTTTAGATATTCTAGTGGGTTTTTTATGTGGCTTTAATTTCTATTTTCCAGATGATTAGTGATGAGCATCTTATTATGTGCTATATATCTTCTTTGGTGAAGTATCTATTTAACTCTTTTGCCTATACTTAATTGAATTATTTGACTTTTTTTGAGCTAAAAGGATTCTTTGTATATTCTGGATACAAGTTTTTTTTAAATCAAATATATGTTATGTGAGCCCTAGCCAATGTGACTTAGTTTATTGGAGCATTGTCCCATATGCCAAAAGGTAGCAGGTTCGATTCTGGGCCAGGCATATATCCAGGTTGTGGGTTTGAGTCCCACAGTTGTGTCTCTCCAGAGGTTCTAAGTCCTCTTTGGTGTCTGCAGGTCTAATAGAGTGATAGTTCTCTTTAGTCTTCCTAGCCTCCCAATAAAAGGTTTTGAGATTACTTGGACCATGCTTAATTCTTGACCACTCACTGTGGGCAGATGGAATTATTTAACCTGAAACTACTTAAACCTTAAGAAATAATTGGGAGGGGAATGGGATTTGAAGAGGATCTAGATGGGCAGAAGGGAGCTAACAAAAATGTGTACATTCCAGTGTCAAACTTGAATATTATTTGCAATTCTGTTCATTTGGAGTGAAGAGAAAAATGCCTGTTAAATTTTACATTTAAAAATTGGGAGGAACCTATTTACTTTGATGCTTTATTGAGAAACATCATCTTTTCATGGAAATACCTCATAATATTGGTTTAAAAAACACCCCATTGTTATGAGTTAAAGCAGTATAATTCTGATGAAATTTTATAATTAGAGTCATAATAAAAATGTTTCATCTTCATTAAATATGTGGTGAAGTTTATTGTTCATGAAAGTGAACCTGATCTGTTACTTTGTGGGATTATTAGGCATAAAGCAGAATAATATTAAAGCCTCCTCATAGTGCTCTGTATTCGTTAGTGCAAATTTTAAGCGTGTCTTACATGGAAAAAAAAAAGGCATAGTTTAAATCTAAAACTTTATTAAATCTATGTTTTAAAGGTTTTATATTGTACTGTTTATTTTTAAAGTCTTTGTTTATTTGGTTAAATGAAGTTCTGTTCTCCAAATGAAAATCTTTTTTATTCTAAGTTAGAAGTCTTCTAGTATCTAAATTTTTGATAAGCTTTCTAGGTAGGCATCCATACTCTTGTTTAGATGCAATGATTTACTTCATATGTGTTATTGCTATAATCGATCATCAACTTCTGTTGGTCTTTTCTAGAAGTACTTCCTTCATTTCCTACTTCATTCTATTTCTATTACTGTGTCTTAGTTCAGACTCTTATGTATTATCACTGGCCTTAGTCATACTTCCTTGAAGGGGCTCTCTATCTGCTGATCAGTGTAACCCTGGGATTACCTGAGTCAGACACATTTTGTTTAAAATACTGAATTCTAAGTAGTACCCTAGTGATCCTGAATCATGGAGAGGGCTAGGAATCATCTGCACCCTGGGAGATTTTTGAAAATGACTGTTCTAGTCTTTTTTTCCTAGTTTCTTTCTTCAAGAGTAGTGGTTCTCAACCATTCTTATGTCCCATACTGACTGTGTCCAAGCATTTGGGTCCCATACTATAGAGAGGAGGGGGGGAATGTCTGTTTTTCACAAAGTAGAAAATAATTGTGTGCATTCTGTTAAATTTCCTACTTAAGTTTTTATTAACATTGCAATTTACTTAGAAGTATATATTTTTGTTAAGGTTTTAAAATATGCACAAATAAAAATCTACCAGTAGCTGAATATTATAATGAATATTACATTTTGTAATATGCTGACTCTGAAACACAAAGATAATGGATACATAAGGATTCAGTTATTAGGTAAGAAGCAGTACCTTCATATCCTGGTATGAGGCAGGGAAAGGGGACCTAGGGTATTGAGATACTGCTAATATTTCAGAGGACCACATCTTTGGCATATCACTTTTACTGGTGATATATAGACATTGAGAAATTAAATGTGTCACTGCTTGTTAGTCATTGCACTTGATTATGTTTCTACCTCTTGTAAAACATTCATATCTTCCTTGGGAATTCCATTTTCTGGCTGCTACTCGTGGCTTTTCACCATCAAGCATTAGTATATTTTTCAGTGCTCTCTTTTCTGTTCTAAATGTTCCTCAGATGGATTTGTTTTTTGTGCTCTGAATGTACCTTATGCATTTCACTCTTGTCTTTGCTGTACCTCTAGTTAAGTGTTATTCTCTAGCTAAGTGTTATTCTCTAAGGTCAATATCCTCTGGGTCTTTACTCCCTTTTCCTCTCCTTTTGCCCCTTCTTTCCTGTCTTTGAAATTCAGAGCTTTCTTTTTTAGGTACTATTTCATATAGCCATGATTTAGTTACACGTGCTTGTCTTATTTTTCCAACTAGACTATAAGCTCCTTGAAGTTGTGGGCCATATTATATAATTTTGTCTTTCCCCAGATACTGAAATATACTTTCTACATTGCATTCAATAAAAGAAGGATGTCAGTTTTATTGCTAGAATTTTTTTTTTTAGCTTTAGAGTAAGCTGGTTTAAATTGTGGTCTAGCCAAATTTCTTATACTATTTTGTTTTCTTGCCTAAGAGAATATGCAAGGTGCAAATGGATATGTTTTTATTGTCTTTATCCAAATCTGGTGGTCAAGCGGTAAGATTTTAGGTAAATGAAAATAAAATTCTTGTATTTTAATGTTTTACATTAATGCTAGGACTCTATTTTCTGTATATTAGTCATATATATATCACTATGACATATATAAAAGGCATATATATATATACACAAAACAGTCATGTTTACATTTTTAATTTGCTTTTACTATAACTTCAGTGTTACATTATCTCCAGTATTATTAATACTTTTATTGAGGGTTAAAACTTAGTAGCAAAATAATTTATGATGTGTATACTATTGTGTTTGATATAGTTGGATGAATTCTTATAGGTAAAAAAGTATATGATGGAAAGGAAATCTTATTTAAGAAATGAACTGTACTATTTAAAATAGAAACCTGAGAGCTCTTTTTAACATTGCAGCTGAGTTAAACAAATACTCTTTCCACCATAACTAAGAAGTGCATGTAGTTAAAAATACATTTATACATATTATTATTTTTTTTAAAAAAAACCTAGTTAACTTTAAAATATGTAAGTTTTCTTGTCGTTTAGGGTTCTGTGAAGCTGATCATCAAGAGGGTTGCAAATCATTGGTGGTTTCTATTTTCAGATTTCCACATCCCGGAGTAATTTGCTTTAATTTCACCCAATTTAACCTATACTTCACACCATCACCATTCAGCTTTAATAGCTATGTTCTATGCATAAGAAAAGCAGATAAATGTCCACAATTAGGCTGCAAATGATTACAACTAGTTAGGGCTTTATGAAGACAAAACTTAAAGGACTATGGCGCCAAACAAAGCCACAAAAGACGGCTGAAAATGCTGTCTGCAGAAGTCAAGTCTACCATGGCATTTGATTTATCACTTTTGTAGTTGATTTTACTTATTTTAATATGTTGGCAGGTGTGCCTACTCTGAGAAATATTCATCTTTAAAGAATATTAGTTCTCTGTTGTTAATGTATTTTTACTTTTTATTTGCTTTCTTAAATTTCAGCATAGTTAACCAGATTGAATATTTTTTTTAAATTATTTAAATGGTAGCATATTTGTTTGGAAATTAAGCATAGTTGATTTGGACTGTACCAGCATTTATATACCTTCTCATTGCCTTTGTGGAATTAAGACTTCTCTAAAATGTTTGTCTGTGTCAAATGGTCCCATCAGATATTTGATGGAAGTATAATTTTACAATTCTGTATGGAATTTTATTTCTAGATGGGTCTTAGCATGAAAAATATATGCCCATAGAGTATTACTTATGTAAAGTATATGCTCACTTGTAAAAGATTCTGAAATTGTCTTAATCCTACTTATATGTGTGTTATATTTTTCTTTTCATACGTAAGTTTTTGTTGATGGTTAGTGACAGCATTATTTTAATAAATAAAGAGTTTGGTTATATTTTAAAGTTTTCAAAAAGCCAAACTTTTCATTTAAAAGCATGTCTTCCTCCTATTAAATAAAATTTGTCCTTTTTGTTCATGTATTTTCATGTTTAACAAATTATAAGATTGGATCTCATCTCCAAGGTTTCGACATACATCCTTTCTTATTTTTTAGTGACTAAATAAAATACAAGGTTTTAGTTTAATGTTTAGATTTTAGTATTTAGTCATTTTGTTAAAGATTCTCTCAGAAACTCTATATAGATAAGAGTAACAATACAAATGGATAACAACTTTATTTTACAGTTTGTATGCATCCAGAATTATTCTTGTAATTGAAATACTCCCCCTTTTAAAAATATAATTTGACTGTTTCGTTATATGAGGGGTAACATTTATTTAAAACATGTACTTATTTTAGATAATCCTTATTTTCTTAAATAATAATTGAATAATTAAATAATGTCTCTTTAGTTTATTGTTGCTTAGAAGCCAAAATAAATGTAGATTAAAAACCCAAGCAATCGTAGTTTTTATACACATGTAACAAACACACATGCATATGTGTGCACAGTTGCTGACTTTAAAAATAATGCTTCTTTGCTTCTAAAACCAATGTGTGAGGGAAAGTGTACTGAAACTTATGTTTAACATATCTTTATTTTAAATAAATTAGCTAATTGTCTATCCTACAAAGTAGACCAATATAGCCATGGCAAGATAATACAGCTACACAGCTTCACAGTTGTATTAAAGTAGTTTCATATGCTATATCATAAAACTTTCAGTCCAATCAGCAACTAAATTTAAATACTGCAAATTGTAGCAGCAAAACAATAATTCTGCTGATTAGCCCCTTTCCATTTCTTGTAAGTGAACTGTTTATGCTGTTGAGTACCTTTTGAAAAAAGAAAAAGCCAAAACAGCCTTGATTAGTCAAGGAGTAATTGGATGACTTGATTTTAGCAAGAGAATGAATTGGTTGATGATAGCCTGTAACTAAGTGTAGTGGTTCTGTTCAGATGAATACATAACATACAGTCATCAGATCTTGACAGGTATAACATATAAGCAGTACTAAAATCTGGTGGTGGTGGGGATAGGATGGAGATGGAGGGGAGTGTATTTGCCATAAAGTCTCTACCTGGAAAAACTGGAAAATTTGAGGTGATTCTTAAAGGAATTTAGAGAAATTTATATATATAAATTTAGATATATTTTACATTCGGGAAGAGGTATGGAGATTTGTTTCACATTATGAGTATAGTCCCCATGTCTTATGCTCTAAAGACAAAAGAGCTATAGATTCTTTAACTTTCTTCAAGGGGATCATTGATAATACATCCTTTTATCTTGTTGAAGATTATGGTTCATTAGTAGAGTCATGTGGGAAAGCCTAGAGCAGTAATTGTGTTCATATTTAATTATTTAAAGTCTTGATTAGTTTGAATTTTTTGTACACTGCATTCTTGTTTATGATTTCCTGATTATTTTTAAACTTTATTTGAGTTTATATTAATGAAGTATGGCATAAAGCAAAAAAAAAAAATGTTTTTAATTCTTCTGTAACTAGTCTTATATAAGCCCAAGCTGTCACTACCCACCCACCCCCAGAATGTATATTATAGTAACTTCCCCTCTTCTGCTATAATATGCTACATGGGTCCAAAAGTTTCAGCTGAATAAAATAAGGTTCTTTTATTGCTAGATAAGTGAAACAGTGGGTGAACCTGCACAGATAGCTGCAGGGGGTGAGGGGTGTGGCAAGGTGCCGGCCTAGCCAAATCCATTCTGGGACTGGCTTTGATTTGGCACCACCTGCTGGTGATTGTTGCTCAGGCTTAACTATTTATGGTGGTGATTAGATCTTGAAGACTTGAGGATAGCAGCAGAATTCTAGGAATCTTTCAGGTAGTTGGTATCCATCTTGTTGAGCCAATTAGAGTGGATTGTGTTGGAAGACTGCTGGGAATGCTGTGACCTACCTTACACCATCTGCTCCTAAAGGTGTGGTTACTTGCCTCTCCTTAATCCCTCTAGGCCTTACCCTTCCATGTTTCTGCTCTTTTTAGAACAGTAGATTATTGTATTTATTTAAGGGTGTAATTATTTTGTGAGGCACATTATCTGGTTTTAGGATATCTCTCTGCACAGTACTTATCATTTGGATGCAAGAATATGATTACTATTGTATAATGTGGATTTAGTCAAACCATCATTTTCCTATTCTAACACCAGATATTCTTGGTTAATTTTCCCTTTTCCATCCTTCTATCCATTCCTCCCATTCCCAGTATCTTAGAAAAAACAAGGTGAAAAGTCATAATCTATTGATATTATGGGTAAAACTACAAAAATAGCTATTTAAAAATTAATAGCCAACCATTTACTTCACTGATTAGTACCTGTCACATGTTTACTTTTTTAAAGCATTTAAACACCAGTTTCACACTTTAGTGAACACAATATTGTCTCTTAGCACCGCATTAGTGCACTTAAATATGGAATTAAAAAATAATTTCTACTTACATCACAACCTGTACATGAATCTTTTTTTTTTTTTTGTTACAGATATTTCACCTTTTTTACCCCATTGGCACCCCCCTCCCCACCCCACCCTCACCCTGTCCCTGGCTTAGTTGTCCATGTCCATTGGACATGCATACATGCATATCAGTTCTGTGGTTTATCTCTTCCCACCCCCCGACCCCCTCTTCTGAGGGATGTCAGTCTGTGCCCTACTTCCATGTTTCTGGGTCTACCGTATTCCTCAGACAGTTATGTTCATTACATTCCGTATATAAGTGAGATCATGTGGTATTTGTCTTTTTCTGCTTGGCTTATTTCACTTAGGATAATACTTTCCAGGTCCCTCCATGTCGTCTCAAAGGATAAGAGATCCTTCTTTCTTACAGCTGCATAGTACTCCATTGTGTATATGTACCACCGCTTTTTTATCCATTCGTCTACTGATGGACACTTGGGCTGTTTCCAGATCTTAGCTATTGTAAATAGTGCTGCTATGAACATGGGGGTACATATATTCTTCCTGATTGGTGTTTCAGGCTTCTTAGGGTATATTCCTAGAAGCGGGATCACTGAGTCAAATGGAAGTTCAATTTTTAATTTTTTGAGGTAACACCATATTGTTTTCCATAGTGGCTGTACCAGTCTGCATTCCCACCAGAGGTATTAGAGTCCCCTTTTCTCCACACCCTCGCCAGCACATGTTGTTTGATGATTTGTTGATGGCGGCCATTCTGACAGGTGTGAAGTGATACCTCATTGTTGTTTTAATTTGCATCTCTCTGATGATTAGTGATGTTGAGCATTTCTTCATATGTCTCTTGGCCATTTGTATGTCCTGTTTGGAGAGGTGTCTATTCAGCTCCTCTGCCCATTTTTTAATTGGGTTCTTTGTCTTCCTTTTGTTGAGTTGTATGAGCACTCTATATATTTTGGAAATTAACCCCTTATCTGATGTATCATTGGCAATTATGCTCTCCCATACAGTGGGTTGCCTTTCCATTTTGATGGTTGTTTCTTTTGCTGTGCAGAAGCTTTTTAGTTTGATGTAGTCCCATGTGTTCATTTTTTTCTTTGTTTCTGTTGCCTTAGGTGATGTATCAGTGAAAATTCTGCTGCGTACGATGTACGAAATTTTGTTGCCTACATTTTCTTCTAGAATTTTTATGGATTCACAGGTCACATTTAAGTCTTTTATCCATTTTGAGTTTATTTTTGTGTATGGTGTAAGTTGATGATCTAGTTTCATTTTTTTGCATGTAGCTGTCCAATTTTCCCAACACCATTTATTAAAGAGGCTGTCTTTACTCCACTGTATGCTCTTGCCACCTTTGTCAAATATTAATTGAGCGTATTGCCTTGGGTCCATTTCTGGGCTTTCACTTCTGTTCCACTGGTCTATATGCCTGTTCTTGTGCCAGTACCAGGCTGTTTTGGTTACAGTCGCTTTGTAGTATAACCTGATATCTGGTATTGTGATCCCAACTACTTTGTCCTTCTTTTTCAAGATTGCTGTGGCTATTTGGGGTCTTTTTTGGTTCCATCTGAACTTTTCAAGTATTTCTTCTAGTTCTATGAAATATATTGTTGGTATTTTGATGGGGATTGCATTGAATCTATAGATTGCTTTGGGTAGTATGGACATTTTAATGATGTTAATTCTTCCAATCCATGAACAGGGTATGTGCTTCCACTTTTTTATATCTTCCTCTATTTCTTTTTTCAATGACCTGTAGTTTTCTGCAAATAGGTCCTTTACTTCTTTGGTTAAGTTTATTCCTAGGTATCTTAATTTTTTTTGGTGCGATGGTAAATGGGATTGTTTTTTCAGTTTCTCTTTCTGTGAGTTCATCATTGGTGTATAAGAATACCATCGATTTCTTGACGTTAATTTTGTGTCCTGCTACTTGGCCAAATTCATTTATTAAGTCTAGTAGATTTTTGATGGAGTCTTTAGGGTTTTCTATGTATAATATCATGTCATCTGCAAATAATGACAGTTTCACTTCCTCCTTTCCAATTTGGATCCCTTTTATTTTTTCTTCATGTCTGATTGCTGTGGCTAAGACTTCCAGTACAATGTTAAATAAGAGTGGTGAAAGTGGACATCCCTGTCTTGTTCCTGTTCTTAATGGAAATGTTTTTAGTTTCTGTCCATTGAGTATGATGTTGGCTGTAGGTCTTTCATATATGGCCTTTATTATGTCGAGATATGATCCCTCTATTCCCACATTGCTGAGCATTTTTATCAGAAATGGATGCTGGATTTTGTCTAATGCTTTTTCAGCATCTATTGATATGATCATGTGGTTTTTATTCTTCATCTTATTTATGTGGTGTATCACATTTATTGATTTGCGAATATTGTACCAGCCTTGCATCCCTGGAATGAATCCCACTTGGTCATGGTGAATAATTTTTTTGATGTATTGCTGGATCCGATTTGCTAATATTTTGTTCAGGATTTTGGCGTCTATGTTCATCAGGGATATTGGCCTGTAGTTTTCTTTCTTTGTAGTGTCTTTTTCTGGTTTTGGAATTAGAATTATGCTGGCCTCATAGAACGTGTTTGGAAGTCTTCCTTCTTCTTGAATTTTTTGAAATAGTTTGAGGAGAATGGGTGTTAGTTCTTTTTTGAATGTTCGGTAAAACTCCCCCGTGAAGCCATCTGGGCCTGGGCTTTTGTTTGCTGGGAGAGTCTTGATTACCTCTTCAATTTCCTTAGTTGATATTGGTCTGTTCAAGTTTTCCATCTCTTCCCAGTCCAGTTTTGGGAGACTGTGTGTTTCTAGAAATTTGTCCATTTTGCTTAGATTGTCGAATTTGTTGCCATATAGTTGTTAACAATCTTTTGTATTTCCGTGGTGTTGGTTGTTACTTCTCCTCTTTCATTTCTGATTTTGTGTATTTGGGTTCTCTCTCTTTGTTTCTTGGTGAGTCTAGCTAAGGGTCCATCAATCTTGTTTATCTTTTCGAAAAACCAGCTCTTTGTTTCATTGATCCTTTGAATTGTTTTTTTGGTCTCTATGTCATTTATTTCTGCTCTGATCTTTACTATTTCCTTCCTTCTACTTGCTCTGGGGTTTTCTTTTTGTTTGCTTTCTAATTCTTTAAGTTGTGAGGTTAAACAGTCAATTAGAAGTTTTTCTTATTTTTTGAGGTAGGCCTGTAAATGCTATGAACTTCCCTCTCAGAACTGCTTTCGCTGCATCCCATAGATTTTGTGTTGTGTGTTCATTTTCATTGGTTTCCAGAAAGTTTTAAATTTCTTCCTTGATCTCGGTGACCCATTCATTGTTTAATAACATGCTATTTAGCCTCCATGTATTGAAATGTCTTTGCATGTTCTTGTTGCAATTGATTTCTAGTTTCATGCCATTGTGATCTGAGAAGATGCTTGATATGATTTCAATCTTCTTGAACTTGTTGGAGATTTAGTTTGTGTCCTATCATGTGGTCTATCTTTGAGAATGTCCCATGTGCACTTGAGAAGAATGTGAATTCTGTAGTTTTGGGGTGTAATTCTCTGTAGATATCTATTAAATCCTTTTGGTCTAGTGCTTCATTTATAGTCTCTGTTTCCTTGCTAATTTTTTGCCTAGAGGATCTATCCAGTGATGTCAACGGGGTGTTGAAGTCCCCTGCTATGATTGTATTGTTATTGATTTCTCCTTGGAAGTCCTCCAGAAGATTTTAAATATATTTTGGTGCTCCTATATTGGGTGCATATATGTTTATCAAGGTTATATCTTCCTGTTGGATAGATCCTTTCAATATTATGTAGTGGCCTTCTTTGTCTCTAGTTATGGCCTTCATTTTGAAATCTATTTTATCAGATATGAGTATTGCTACCCCAGCTTTTTTTTGCTTTCCATTTGCTTGGAAAATTGTTTTCCATCCCTTCACTTTCAACCTATGTGAGTCTTTTGTTGTGAGGTGGGTCTCTTGCAAACAACATATAGATGAGTCACACTTTCTTATCCAGTCAGCTACTCTTTGTCTTTTTATGGGAGCATTCAGCCCATTTACGTTTAAGGTGATTATTGATATGTACTTATTTATTGCCACTTTTGTTTAGTGTGGTTCTATTTTTCTTCCCATTTCTCCTGCTAATTACAGCAGTCCTTTTAACATTTCTTGCAGTGCTGGTTTGGTGCTAATGTATTCCCTTAGCCTTTTTTGTCTGGGAAGCTCTTTATTGGACCTTCTATTTTGAATGATAGCCTTGCTGGGTAGAGTAGTCTTGGATTCAGATTCTTGTTTTTCATGACTTTGATTACTTCATGCCATTCCCTTCTAGCCTGTAGTGTTTCTTGTGAGAAGTCAGCTGAGAGTCTTATGGGGTTTCCTTTGTAGGTAACCTGTTGCTTCTCTCTTGCTGCTTTTAGGATTCTCTCTTTGTCTTTAATTTGTGGCATTTTAATTACTATGTGTCTTGGTGTGGGCCTGTTTGGGTTCTTCTTACTTGGGACTCTCTGTGCTTCTTGAACTTGAATGCCTTCTTCCTTCACCAAATTAGGGAAGTTTTCTGTCACTATTTTTTTTTTTTTTAAATCCTCACCCGAGGACATTTTTCCATTTTTTTGTACAGATAGAGTGGGAGGGAGAGAGAGGAAGAGAGAGAGAGAGAGAAATATCGATGTGAAAGGGACACATCGAGTGGCTGCCACCCGCACGACCAACCAGGGCTGGGGACAAACTGCAACCGAGTTACGCGCCCTTAGTGGGAACCGAACCTGGGTCTCTCCGGTTTGTCACTATTTTTTTGAATATATTCTCTATCCCTTGCTCATTTTCTTCTTCTTCGGGGACTCCTATGATGCGAATATTATTACGTTTCCAGTTGTCCGACAGTTCTCTTAAGCTATCTTCCTGTTTTTTAATAGTTTTTTCCTTTTGTTTTTCTGATTGGTTGATTTTTTTCTACCCTGTCTTCTAATTCACTGATCCGGTCCTCAGCTTCCTCTGCTCTGCTTTTTAAACCTTCCAATGTGTTTTTCATTTCTGATATGTCTTTTTTTATCTCTTCTTGATGGTTTTAAATTTCCAATTGGCTTATTTTCAGTGTCTCTATGTCCTTACTCATGCTGTTCAGCTTCCTCAAGATCATGGCTCTGAATTCTAGCTCCATTAACATGCCTAATTGCTCCACATTGATCTCATCTTCGGTGGAGGTCTCTTGCTCTTTCATTTGGCTTCTGTTTCTGTGTTTCACCATTTTGGCTATCACTGTGGGCTTTGGAACCTGTCAAGTTTTCCCTTGGTTGTTGGTGTTCTGCTGTTTGTGGCTCCCTCTCCTCTGTTTAGATGAGTGAGGGAGGACCCACGTTAAACACCACTGTCAAGTCTTACTTTCCTGGTTAAAGTTGCTAGCCCAGGAAACGTACTGTTATTCTCTAGCTTTTTGCCTGGAGGCTAGCAGTCGAGGTTACTTGAGGAGTTTTGGGTTGTCAGTTGATTGAAAAACTCCCCCAGGTGCTCAGCACAAGGGGATTTCACGAGGGTGGGGCAGATGCTGGTTGTTAGTGAGCCTCAATTAGCACTTCAATGGCCCACAGGGTGGGGTTGGATCTCCGAGGGAGGGGCTGCTGCCTCTCCTCAGAGCCCTGGGAAGGAGCAATATGCCCACTGTCCTGCGTGGCTGCACTCAGCAAAAGCTCTGAGCGCCCTCCAAATCCCAAGTGTCCCCACACAGTTCCAGTCCAGTCTGCCTTCCCTCTGCCGGAGCCCAAGGTGAGTGGCTGTGGCTGTTTAACCTCTGTCCTGGCTCTGTGCTGTGGAGCCGCCTGGGAGTGTAACCTGAGGGCGCTGCTTTCAGCTAAGGCCGCTGCCGAGCTGCCGACTGTGGGCTGCCGACCGTGGGCTCCCAGCCCCCGTCTCGCGCCTTCGCAAGCCTACCAGGATGGAGTCAGTGTCCCTCGTTATATGGTCCTCGCAAGCTGCTTTTCTTTCTTTTCTTTTTTTATCCTCACCCGAGGACATTTTTCGATATTTTGTTCAGATAGAGTGAGAGGGAGAGAGAGAGAGAAACATCGACGTGAAAGCGACACATCGAGCGGTTGCCACCCACACGACCCAACCAGGGCTGGGGACAAACTGCAACCAAGGTACGTGCCCTTAGCGGGAACCGAACCCGGGTCTCTCCGGACCGCAGGCCAACGCTCTAACCGCTGAGCCAAACCGGCCAGGGCCGCAAGCTGCTTTTCTGTTGCTTTTCCCCGTCAATTTGTCTGTGTTATAGTTGTAATTCCAGTTTGGTTCTGGGAGACGGTCTGTAGCTTCCGTTCACTCCGCCGCCATTTTTTTCTGTCCATGAATCTTAATCTAAATTTTAAAAGACATCCACATAACATCAATGTTCCTTGAGGCTGTCTTTTTCCATCACCTTGTACTGAACATTGACCCTCTTAGTGTTCTCCTTCATCCTGGATTTACTTTTTTGTATAATGTGCTGATCTGTTTCCCCTATTAGACTGTAAACAGCTTTGAAGGAAACAACTAATCTTTTCAGCTTTTTCTCATCTCTGAAATTTTCTTTCCAGCTCCTGGCACAACTCTCTTTGTGATTAACATTCAGTAAACACTCGTTAAATATGTCTCCTAAATAAATGTGTATCTTTAACTAGCTATTATACACCTCCAATTATATGACTGGCCACATTTCATTTCTTTTCAATTTGAAATAATTCTTCCTACCCACTAGACAAAGAAATCTTTGTCAGGATTTTCTTTAATATTTTTTTTAGATTTGACCTTTTTTTGTTTTCTTATTTCTATATCTTGTACCCAGTAATCAGCTGCTTTGTTTGTGACCATCAGTCCCTCTCCAGGCTATTAGATCTTGTACATAAGTGAGCAAGAACAAGATCACAAGCATGCCTCTCTGAAAACCTACATAAGAATCTTATAATCACTCCTCAGGTCAGTGTTATAACCTTTCCATCTATTGACATCTGCACATTTGAACATATGGTAACATCTTTTGGTTGCTATCTTTGTTTTTTAGTGCCCACCAGTGGTTCTCACCTGTGGCTTAGCAAAGTCTGGAGACATTTTTGTTCTTCACAGCTGCGATGTATGCCTGTATGCATGCACATGCACGTGTGTATTACTGACATCTAGTTTGGAGAGGCCAGGGTGTTGTGAAAAGGGCTACAACACACTGGTCAGTCCCCACCAGCAAAGTATTATCTGCCCAAAATATGATTAGTACCAAGGTTGGCAAACACTGGTATATACCTTGTCTTTAGGTTTTCATATATAAGTATAGGTAACGTTTTGATGCTTACTATGTGCCAGGCACCATCCTAAGATGTCTACATACATTATCACTTTTAATCTTCAGAACAATCTTATGAGGTAGATTTTATTGTCTACCTTTTACAAACAAGGAAACTAAGTCACAGGGAAATTCATTAATCACACAACTAGAATCAAACAGTCTGAATTCAAATTTAAACCAAATACTCTGATTTCAGAGTCTTTGTTATGCTTACCCTTTACACTCTGCCTAGAATGTTGTCTTGACTCTGCTTCCCTTTGCTAACATCTGTCTCAGAAAGACCTCATCTATATGTAAGCCTTCCCTTCTTACATTTGATTTATACTAATCAATCATTTCTCTCTTTTTTGTATGGCTGCATTTATAGGTGTTAGTTACAGTACATAGATGTGTTTCCCCTCTACTTACTTTGATTTATAATTTAAAGATTGTACCATAATATGCAATCCAGTGCAACGTGCCCAAGAAGTCCTCAGAAATAAGTGTAAATATTCATCACTAGTAGTCAAGCAATTCAAAGGCAAAGAGATAAAACACAAGAAACTTCTCATGTCCATTATTGTAGTTTGACATGCTTAGTCCTGGTTTCTTTGAAATATCTTATTGTGTGCTGTGAAATCGATCCATTACTGTTATGCTGCATCTCTAGCTTCATCTGTAATCTGTAGTTCCTGTCTAACAGTTTTTCATTCTAAGTGCTAATAAGTGCTTGAAACATTCATTCATACAGTGATTCCTTTATTCTTCACTTCATTTTATACCTGTGTATCAGTTCTGATCAAGGGGCTGGAGGGAACTGGAAAGCATTTAAGACAAAATTCCTTAGTTTTGGTCACTAGGAGATAGAATCACATATTGTAACACCAGGTATACATGCCATGGGTCATATGAATGAAATGGACAGATTATTGTTAATAGTTTAGATAGAGGATATGGTTAGAGAAGGCATCATTGTGAAGATATCATTTCAATGACATCTAATTAAGGCCATGAAAGATATGTAACTCTTTTTGAAAGATAGAAGTGAAAAGGAAGAATATTCCATTGAGAAGGATGAGTAACAGCATTGAAAATGTGAAATGAAAGAATTGAGAGTGGTTCAGTTCGATTAAAGGCAGGATAATTGGCACAAACATTAGAAAAATTAAAGCTTTGATTTGTCATTTTGTTTATTTCTTGAATGGCAGACAGTTTATATTATTGTTATTCATTACTTAAAGTACCGATAGTAAAGATAAAATTCTAGTTTTGTTAATTTCTTTCTTTGCATTTTTTTTCTCCTTACAACATTACTCTTTTTAAAAGGTATAAAAATGGATTTTTCCCAGGAGCCATATTTAAGGTAATATATTAAACCTCAATTTTACCATACTTAATTCCAAACAAGTCTATATAATTCCTCTTATGACTCGGGGGTGGTAGAGATCTCTTAGACATAATTTCTCTAGAATTACTTTTTAGATGAGGGAAAAGTAAAGTATGCATTTTAGTGATGGATGTGATTTGTAATGAAAGGACATTTACCTTTGAGACCAGGGAAGGGAGTGGGCAAAAATATAGTGATAGATGAATATGAAGAACTTCCAGAGCCTAGTGGTCAGTATAACAATTGACTTCAGCTGAAGATTTGTGGAGGTTGAGGGGGGCCAAGGCCAGCTTCCAGAGGGCTTTTTCTACTGGCAGAAGACTAATTGATGTTTTAGAAGTTAAGAAATTAGTGAGATGGTTATTGGGAAGGTTAAATATTAGCAAAAGCAGCTAGCTCAAATTGGAAGTAGAACAGAAACTCAATAAATATTCAAAATAGCATTAATTAAATTTGCTTATTATGCATTTAAAGTATCATATAGAATAAGAACTGAAAATCTTGTTGACAGGTTAATGTTAGTTCTCATTAAGGTACTTCTTTTCTGCTTCTTTTTTGGAAAGAGTTGATATTTTACAGCAACTAAAAATGTGAAACCCTTGAGCAATTGAATATAACTAAGTACAGGTGTTGACTTCTGGGTTATAATTCATAACTGTTAATTGACTTTAAGGATTTCTTAATGGCATGGATGTCTAATTATCTATAATATAAGTACAATACTAGTAATTGTTAGGCAGAACTTTCTGGTGTCTTGTGCATTTTAAAGAATTTTATTGTCTGATATTGTAATATGTTGCTTCTAATTCATTATGTGGTGTCAATAATAACCAAAAGATTGTTTTTTTGCTTGATACTACACTAGTATAATCTCTAATTTTAACATTTTTATGTCTTTTTTTTTTTCTTTATTGATCTTAGAGAGAGGAAGGGAGAGGAAGAGAGAGAAAGAAACATTGAGGAGAGAAACATCAATTGGCCGCCTCCTGTATGCCCCCCACTGGGGATTTGGCACACAACCTGGACATGTGCCCTGACCGGGAATCGAACTGGTGACCTCTTGGTACATGGGTTGTTGCCCAATCACTGAGCCACACTGGCTGGGCCATTTTATGTCTTCATACCTATATCTTTTTTCTCTTTGTTAATCTCATCTTTCCTACTTAATGTTTTATTTTTAAGTCACTGCTTAAAAGCATATTATTTTTAATTTATATGATGGCTTAAAAGTAGGAGAAAATAATAAACAAAAATTTAAAGTTTTCTCAGAACCTCACTGACCCACTTTATTATCTCTCCTATACTAAATATCTATTTCTTTTAAGATTGGGAATGGTTTTTTACTTCTAAGCACTGCTTGATTGCTTTCATGTAAGTTAACTACTTTGTGTAAATGTCCTCCATGAATCATAATTTCTTTAATTTTATATTGGTTTCTCAAAAACAGCCACAAGTGCATTTTGTTTTATTAAACTTTCTGAAAGCCGTGATCAATTTTCGAATATGTCGGAGGAATGGTAGTTTTCTTTCTCTTGGCCAGGATTTAGTTTTAAAGACTTTTCCTATATGAGAGGAGGAGGGAAGAGAAGCAAAGCAAAAGCAAATCTTTAGACTACCCATAGTCTTATTTTCTATTCCGAAGCATTAAACAATTAGCCTGTGGCATAGACTGGATTATTGTGGGGCGTTTTCTATCTCTCAAATAATAGGTTTTTCCCTGGAAAATGAAGGTTAAAGACTTTAAAGGCTACTTTTGATTGATTTGTTATTGTAAATAAGTATAACCCACCAAGTCTAGTTATGCTGTTTCGTTTATGCTATTGCATCAAGTAATTAACAGTTTCCATTACTAGACCAATTATTTCCATTTTTATATGTTTACAAAATATTTTATTTTTCCAGAGGTCTATAAATATATCCACTTAAAGCAATTAAAATTTGATTGATACAACCCTTTTCATTTGCTTTAAACTCTAAAAGCTTAGAAACTTAAATTAAACCTACATCCTTTATAGTGGAGTTTTGTTAGCAGAATGATTTATTAGTTCTTTTCTGTGTTCCTGGATATATTTAAGAAGGCAAATCGATTTTTGAAGTAAATATAATAAATTGAGATGCCCTTTTCCCACTTTCTTTTTGTTTGTTTGTTTTTTGTCCTCACCCAAGGACATTTTTCCATTTTTTTGTTCAAATAGAGAGAGAGAGAGAGAGAGAAACATATCGACGTGAAAGGGACACATCGAGTGGCTGCCACCCACACGACCCAACCAGGACTGGGGACAAACTGCAACTGGGGTATATGCCCTTAGTGGGAACCGAACCCTGGTCTCTCCAGACTGCAGGCCAACACTCTAACCGCTGAGCCAAACTGGCCAGGGCTCTCGCACTTTCTAACTTAAGAAAAGTAATTAAAACTACACATTTCATTTAATATAAAGATTTCTAAAAATTACACAAGCTTGAGGTCCAGTTATGAATTAGGTTCTATTTTTGCTCAAATCACTTTTACTGTGAAGATGAGAAGGGTCTTTATGTAGATTAAGATCAGCGTTTTAAAGTGCATCTGTAAATCTGGGCTTAAACTGCACTTCTAAATCAGAGCATTTGGAGTGTGCAGTAAACAGCTTTAACTCTCTCTTTCCCCCAGACAATAAAGAATTTCTGTCATGTCATTTATGGAAAATAAATAGGAACTGTCATTTTCCCATGTTACAAATAAAGCTATAGATGTTAAGTGGATTGCCAGTGCAAGTTCAGCTCTCTTTTAAATGAGGTATAGAATTGTAAGGAAGTTGGGAATCATTCTGACTCAAGATAGAACTTTACTTTGAAGAATGAATTAGAAGTTTGAAAAGATAAGATTTTTTAGCAGGATATCCTTGTTTTCTAACATTGTATTTAAGAATTTACCATTTACTGGTTAAATACAGTACATATGGATAGTCAAATGTATATTCCTTTTTTATTAGATTAGATTTGTTTTCCCAACCAGATTGTCTAATCATTGAGATCAAGGTCCTAATATTTTGATTTTTGTTTTTAATTCTCACAAGATTTAGCATATTATTAGGGAAAAATCCATTTTTATACCTTTTAAAAAGAGTAATATTGTAAGGAGAAAAAAAATGCAAAGAAAGAAATTAACAAAACTAGAATTTTATCTTTACTATCGGTACTCAAGCTTTCTTTAAGTAGGGAACTTACATTTAGCAAGATATCTTGTGGTTTGCATATGTGTTGAGGGGATGGCAATTTATGCATTGGTTTATATACCAAGGAGTTCCTTATTTCTGCATTGTATAGTGGTAGAGGATGGAAAAACAAAATTATATTGTTATTAATTAAACAAACATAAATCTATCTTGACCACATACCCTCTTATTTCCACCAAAACTCTATAGCCATGCTATTTGGAATATCAAAGCCTGTATGCTTAATACATCACATGTTTTAAAACTATTTCTACTTCTACTCAGGGGTGTTTTCTTTCTGAAAATTTAAGACAGCTTAAATTTAAGTAGCATAGCGATTCACTAAAGTCCTGAAATTTACAAAGTATATTTTTATTTCTAAAGTCCTTTGCAGTTAGATTTAGCATCCTAAACAGAGTATAGATTTATACTTCTTACTTAAATCTTTATGGAATAAGATAGGCAATGAATGAATGAATGAATGAATGAATGAGTAAATTGATCAATCTTCAGTTCACTTATAATAATTGAAAATAGCTAACTCATTTCTGCCACATCATACCAACAAATAAATAATCATGCAGAATCTTCAGTACATATGGATAGTCAAATGTGTCTTACCAAGTTAAATATTTATATTCTGACTGGCTTTCAGTAAAAAAGGTACACAAATTTTAAAAATCACAAGTTTAGCATAAGCATTGACACTTTGCATTTATTCACTTAGTGAATAGATTTTATAATAGAAATAATTTATATAATAACTAAAAAGATTTTTTTTGACTCATTTTATCTATTACTTCAAAGTATACTAGAGCCACTCTATAGAGTCTGGGCTAGAATTCTGTTAATGAGTATGTAACAGAAGGATAAGAGAAGAGAGCTAAGAGAGATGCCAACATTTATGGGATAGTTAGAGCAAGGAAAGGAATGGTCGAGAAGATAGAAGAAAATCAGCAGAATGCCATTAGAAGGAAGCAGTGAAAGAGACTATGTCAATGCTCTCAAGTTAAAGCCTACTGAGGTCATTCAAGATTCCTGAACAATGGCTATTATGAAGGCAAATCACTGGTGTCCTTTTGAGATCAATTTCTGATTGTGTGTTGAAGGCATAGTTCAAACTGCAGTGTGTTAAGTTTAAAACAGGAAATAAAGAAGTGGAGAGAGCAGATACAAAGAGCTCTTTCAAGAAGTTTGGCACTTGCCCTGACTGGTTTTGCTCAGCAGTTAGAGCGTCAGCCCTCGGACCAAAGACTCTTGGGTTCAATTTTGGTCAAGGGCACATGCCTCAGTTGCAGTTCGGTTGGTGGCCCTAGTAAGGGTTGTGCGGGAGGCAACCAGTTGATGTGTCTCTCTCACATTAATGTTTCTCTCCCTCACTCCCCATCTCTCCCCCCATCTCTCTCCTCCTCCCACTGAAGATAAATGGAAAAATATCCTTGGGTGAGGATTTTTAAAACAAGTTTGGCTCTGAACTGGAGGAAAGAAAGCAATAGCTGGAATGACAGTTAATGTCTAAGGGTGACTGGAATAATTTGTTTAATGTAGAGTCTTAGATGTGACAGTATTACTGGAATTGGAGATGATAAAAATATAAATATAGGAGAGGGGGCATAATAAATTGAGGTCTTAGGAAATACAAAGAAGTTGCCGGAGCAAACTTCCTTAGTAGAGGATAAAGATCCAGAACAGAGATGGTAGAGAGATTGGCCATAAATAGTAGAAGGTAGCAGTTTCCATTTTACTGCTGGAAAGAATAAAAGATTGTATAAAAACAAAAAAAGGGAGGATTGGTGTTCCAAAGATAATATGCAATTTCCCTGTGAAGTGAGAAAGATCAGGTCATCTGCTGGGTAACAGGAGAGAAGAGGTTTTTTGTTTCGTTAAGGAGAGCCTTTGTTTTTATAATTGATTTTAGAGAGGGTGAGAGGAAAGGGGAAAGAGAAAGAGAGAAACATTGATTTGTTCTACTTATTTATGCATTCATTTGTTGATTCTTGCATGTGCTCTAACCAGGGATCAAACCCTTAACCTTGGCATTTTGGGACAATGCTTTAACCACCTGAGCTACCTGGCCAGGGCCGATGTTTTGTTTTGAAAGCATAGAAAATGTGAAAGAAGTCAAAAAGGTTTGGACATGGTGCTTTGTTGTAAAAGGAAACATTGCAGGATTGCTCTGTAAAAAATCTTTGTGATGGAGTCCACTTTGAGGCTAGCTTATGAGGACTTACCGTAGATTTACTATAGTTAGTATTATTTTCAGCCACCCATTTATATTATATAAATATATTTATTTACATAAATACCTATTTATTTATTCATTTATTATATAATATATATGAGAGAGAGAGAAAGAAATGTATAGATATAAAATAAATGTCATGGCAATAGTGCTTTTCTCCTTGTGACTAGTCAGTGCAAAACCGAAAGTTTAACTCAAATTTGCAACTTCTTCCATAAGCTTAACTTGTTATTGTGTTTTTTAAAAATTACTTGTTTTGTATGTATACTGTGTTCATTATACAAACTTTAAGCAAGACAAAAACTTAAAGAAGAATTTTAAATTACTCAACAGCTCCCTGCCTGGGAATCATTTTTATTAACGTTTGATCAATTTTATTAAGAATGAAAAACAATTTTATATCAATGTGATCCATTAGTGTATGTGTTGTTTTAAATAGAATACTAAATGTTACTGAGTTGAAAAGAAAAAGAACTGGAATAGGAATAATATGGAAGAAATGAATGAACTTCATGTAGGTTCTTTGGTGGTGGTGATGTTGTTTACAAAAGATATGGTTTTAAATGATTCTGCTATAGGATCATGAAAACACTAAGAGGTTGGAGAAATTAGTTTTTGATTACATTTCATCTTTATATGGTGTCTATTGATTCCTTACTCTGAAAGACAAGGAAATGAACACACTTATGTTTTTACTTCCCCTCTCCCTGTCTTTGAGTTTTTATATTATTATTCTTAACTTTTCATAGTTTATAATACAGTACTTATATTCTGTTTTACTAACATAACTAGTTGTTTAGTCTTATATGTTAGAATATGTTAAGTTCAGAATCTATTTGCATTGAGTTTTATTCCTAACAATGAAAAACTGGTTGGCTGGATATAAAATTCTTGAGTCACAATTTCTTTCCTTAGAACTCTGAAGACACTTTCCCATTATCTTTTGGCATTGAGGTACCTTGGAGAATTCTGAAGCCTTATATGTGATTTGATTTTACTGCTTTTAATATTGGTGACGTGTGTGGTGTTGATGTTTCTATATCTGGTTAACCAACTGTAAGTTTTGTTTCAGTGTTTATTTATGCCAGCTTACCTGGATGTGAAACTTTGAAAATGGCTGTGATTTCTTCTTGACTGATAGAATGTATTTCAAAGACTGAGGAGTGGTATGGTGTTTTTACTGTATATCATCAGTCCACTTAGAGTGTATATAGAGAGGAATATTCAAAACCTGAATGAACTTAGAAATGCTAAAATTTAGCTCTTATGTACTCTTGAGTTATACAGAATAAGAGAATAGGTCAATGTTTATGTCCTTGAGTCAAAGTAGTCTCATCTCTAATATATGGGAGAAACAGACAGTAGTGAAAAAGGATAGAACTATTAAAGTGTTTCTCAAAGAGCCACTTTTTACCAAAATCCATGACTAACTTTCTGTACTTACCTTTCTTTACCTCTGAACAGTATCTGAAACAGTTGAATACTTCTTCCTTCTTGAAATATTTTCTTTTCCTCACTCCCAATAAGAGTTACTTTTTCTCTGACTTTATCATCCCTTCTTAAGTCTTTTTTGCTATGTCTTCCTTCCCTATTAAGCATCTGAGTGTTGGGGTGCTGTATCTATATGATATATCATCCAGACCCATAACTTTGTTTTATTTTATTTTTAATCCTCACCTGAGGACATTTTTTTCCATTTTTTGTTCAGATAGAGTGGAAGAGAGAGAGAGAGAGAGAGAGAGAGAGAGAGAAACATCGATGTGAAAGAAACACATTGAGTAGCTGCCACCCGCATGACCAACCACGGCTGAGAACAAACTGCAGCCGAGGTACACGCCCTTACGGGAACCGACCCGGGTCTCTCTGGACCACAGGCCGACGCTCTAACCGCTGAGCCAAACCGGCCAGGGCCAGACTCATAACTTTAAACACATCTTATAACTCCTAATTTTATATCTCCAGGCATGACCTTCCTTTCTACTTCTAGTCCCTCCCAATACAGACACTTCTCATTTTCTCTACTGCTACATTTTTATATCAAGTTACCACTCATCTGGTCATCTCATATCTGCACCTCTACAACTACTTCCTAACTTAGTCTTTCTGCCATCACTCTTGTCCCTTCCTTAGAGTCTGTTCTTTTTAAAGTAGCCAAAGTGGCCTCTTTAAAATTGTAAATCTTATCTTATTACCCTACCTCCACTTTATTTAAAGCTCTCCAATCAATGGCTTCTCATCATAGCTAGAACAAAATCTAGACTCCCATATCTTACAAAATGTATGTGAACTGCCTTACTTCTCCAGCTTAAACTCTGTTTACTATCCTCTGCTGTGGTTCACCCACATTGATTTTATTTCTTTTTCTGAAACATTACCATCCATATTCTGGCCATTCTGGTGTCAGCGCCAATGTAATCTCCTCATAGAGGCCTCCGTGACTCTCTTAGCTAAAATAGTGTACAGCAATGTGCTCTCCTTCCCAGCCCCTAGCACACACAAGCTCTATTGCATTACCCTATTTTATACATAAGACTGCCAAAAAGTTTTTAAAAAACAGATAACATTACAAAATCAGTTAATATTTTCAGCATTTCTTGATTTTACCAAAAAAAAAAAAAAATGTGATCTTGCCCTAGCCAATTTGGCTCAGCGGTTAGAGCGTTGGCCCGCAGACTGGGGAGTCCGGGTTCGATTTCTGATAAGGGCATGTACCTTGGTTGCAGTCCATCCCTGGCCCCAGTTGGGGTTGCCTGAGTGGCAGCCAGTCGATGTGTCTCTCTCATGTCGATGTTTCTCTCTCTCTTTTCCTCCCTCTTCTTCCTGCTCTGTCTGAAGATAAATGCAAAAAAAAAAAAAAATCCTTGGGTGAGGATTAAAAAAAAATGTGATCTTTCATTTTTTAATAAATGTATTTAAACTGGAAACTTTGTCTTTAATATAAGTGGAAAATTAGTATCACTTTCCAAAATTGAAGATAATAAAAATAAACAATGAAAACCACATAAAGTTTTTAGTCTTTAGAGGCACAGAGGCTGAGGCCTACTCCGTTGTTAAAAAGATACATTTATAAATGTTAGCCATTAAAGACCAACAGCATCATGCTGAGACTTTCTTTGACATAGAAGGGCTGAACAAGAATTGAAATGGAAATAACTTTCTCACCAGGCAATTCAGTATGATGTAGTATAGTATTCAAGATGACTAAAGTTATCTTTGCCAGTACAGTGTTTTCCCCAAAAGAGAATTGTGATAACAATGATTGCAAATAATATTAATCATAAAAATGATAATTGTTTAGTAATGTGAAATTGAAATAAGTTACTTTGGCCATGGACTAGGGTAAAAATGTTCTGGTGAACTAGTCAGAATTAGTGGGGGAAAAAACCCTATAAACTCACAAAATTTATTTTAACCTGTTCTAAAGAACTGGGTAGCATGAAATGTTATTACTCAAATTTAATGTTTGAGTACATTATTGTGGAATTTCTTCTAAGTTACTAATTCCTACATCTTAAAAAATTAGTATATGCTCTGTTTACTTGAAAGAATTCTATGTGTTGGGCTCTCTGCTTAACACTTTACATATATTATCTTGATTTAATTATGTCCATTCTCTGAAAGGTAGAAACATCTTCATTTTAAAAATGTGAAAATGAGATATTTAGAGGTTCACTGATTTAGCTAAATTTTTATGAACAGTAAGCCTGTTTGACTTGAAAGCTTTTTTTCTTAACCACTAAATCTTATACTAAAAACAAAAACAATTAAACAAAAAACATATGAAGAAACACTATAATGTAAGTGTATGGTGAAGTCTGTTAATGACCAGGAGAGCATGCCTTTGGAAAGTGCTCTATAATTTTTCAGTTCTAAGAAATGGGAAGTTGCCCAAATGACCACCACATTTTCTGTAAGCTTCATTTTACACCTATTTTAGGCCTCATTTCATAAGAAGGTAATTCAATTTTAAAGGATAACTTTACTGCCCGGCTGGTGTGGCTCAGTGGTTGAGTGTCAATCCATGCACCAGGAGGTCACCAGTTCACTTCCAGGTCAGGGCACATGCCCAGGTTGTGGGCCAAATCCCCAGTAGAGGGCATGCAGGAGGCAGCCAGTTGATGTTCTCTGTCATCAATATTTCCATCTCTCTCTCTTTCTCCCTTCTTCTCTCTCTAAAATCAATGAAGGAAAAAATGTAAAGGATAACTTTGCTGTTCTCTTTACTTAATTTTCAGAAGTATTTATTATCAAGGAAAGCAGTATGGTTACCTCAAAAAATTAAAAATCGAACTGCCTTATAACCTAGCAGTTCCACTTCTGGGAATTTATCTGAAGGAACCTGATGCACTAATTCAAAAGAATGTATGCTCATCTATGTTTATTGCAATGTTATTTACAATAGTCAAGATTTGAAAGCAACCCAAGTGACCATCAATAGATGAGTGGATAAAACAGCTAGCAGTGGTACGTTTACACAATGGAATACTACTTAGCTGTAAAAGAGAAGGACATTTTACCCTTTGTGACAGCATGGATGAACCTGGAGAACATTATGCTAAGTGAAATAAGCCAGTCAGAGAAAGACAAGTACCATATGATTTCACTCATATGTGGAACCTAATTAACAAAATGAACTAACAAGCAAAATAGAGACAGAATAATAGAGAGCAGGCTGACAGCTGTTGGCGTAGGGGCTGAGTGGGGAGTGGGGTAGAGGGATTGAGCAAAAAAAGAAAAAAAGAGAGAAAGACCTCGTGGACACAGACAACAGTGGTGATTACAGGTATACAGGGTGGGTGGAGGAAGGTATGTGGGGATAAATGGTGATGGAAAAAAATAGATAATGAATGAAAAAATATTTATTATAAAAAGTTTAAGTTCTTATAGTATGTTAGCACCTCACATACAAATGAAATTAATAATAATACTTTTAGGCATAGGAACAATAATGTAATCCAGAGTGTATGGGGTCTGTGGTTTGAGGTTTTATTCTCATAGTAGGGGAAATCGATTAGTGATGATCTATCTAATCATAATTCCTTTTCTAGCCTAATTTTTGGTTGATTCCAAGCAAAGTGCATTCTAGAGAATAATTTGAAAGTTGTAAGATAGATGAATGATCCCTCTCCCTAACCCCCTTTATTCTAGGTTTTCTATTTGGATTAGTTCAGATTATCAGAGAACTTTATTTTCTTTGCTTCCAGAGGAGTTGCGATGATTGTTTCTATTACCCACTTGGTTAAAATTGAGGGTTGTCATTAAGACATTGCCACTTAAAACCTACTGATGCATTTACTGTAGGGATGTTGTTCAGAACATCACTATAGTAGTTATTCCTTGGCCCCTACATAAAGACAACTATATAGGATATTTTTCATTCTGAGTGTCAGAAAAAGTTTAGTTATTTCTATAGCTGAACTATGTTTCCTTTGTTGCTCAGACTGCCTACAAGCTAACTTTTATTTTCCTATTGTATTGCGCCATTTGTATAAGATGCCTCAAATCATAACAAGAGAGATTTTTTTCATATTTTTAAAATAATTAAAAATTTACCTAAATCATGCTCTGCCTCATGTGTTTATGAGTAAAACATGCACTTCCTCATTTCTTGCTAATTTTGTTCATATGAATTGGACACTATGTAATAAAACATCAGTTGTATGCCAAGAATACTTAAGTATTATTTTAAATACTCATGTTTTAATTGAAGTAATATAATATATTTATGCTTTGTTATTATTATCATTATTATTATCATTATTACTGAATAAGCCCACACTAAGATACAAACAGCTTAATTATTTTTAATTTGAGGAAATTATATTTAAAAACTCTATGTAACTTTTAATGAGAATAATGAGCTATAGTCACTGTTTTCTCCCAGCAAACTCAGACTGTCTCATGATTCCAATGGTACCTCTATCTAAAATAATTGATACTTTATGTTTGAAAACATCTGATTTGGGGAGTACAATCTAATTGGTAATTTTAATTAAATTAATTAACAATTTGTTTATTGTTTGTGGGTATATCGCTTTCTGTTTATAATATTTCTTAGTATTTGTTCATTTTTGTGATACTGTTCTTTATCTGGTAATTTGAGTAAATCCCAGTTGAATTATGTTGCCACATTATGTCTTCAAAAGGGCATAAAGTCAGTACACATGCTTCAGTAATATCTGGTTGTTTTACCCTTATGTTTCCAGTTGGCAATTTGAAATTATGGCTTCAACTGCACTTTAAATATGTGATAATAGATGTGTTTCTAATAAGGGCCAGCACCATTTTGTTCAGATAGTGTGAATGGTTGTCACTCATATATGACAAATGCACCTTCCTCTGCTTCTTTGATAGCCCCCTAAAAACCATACCCTCAAATCAGGCCGATGAAATTAGCTGCTGTGTAAATTGTGTGTCTGAGTGGTTCATTATCTAATCACCATCAGAACCACAGTGATAAAGTAGATTGAAGCAGGGAAGAGGTCTGCCAGATGATTTTGCCCCCCTCCCCTAAATCCGGTTTCCCTTGGAAACCCTAATAGTGTTTAGAACTTCAGGCTCTCATGCCTGGAATTCAGTATCTTCATGAACCAAACCTGAAAATACCAGTAGTTTTGGAGCATAATTTTCATTCTGTAAAGAATTATAATTTTATTTATTGCAATCAGTTTTTGAAACATCGAGGTGCTTGAATTATTGTTTTGTTGCTAGTGCCCTAAATATTACTAAATAGAAAAAATAATGCTATGTCTTGCAAAAATTCAGAATAATTTGTATAATTGTTAACTTTATATGGGTCTTTAATAATGACCTTCTGGATTTTTAATATTATTGAATTGCTTCCTTTTAATTCATTTTAGGTGCTTTTGAAGATGATGACATCACACATGTTGAAGGAAGTGTAGATCCTATTCGAGATATAGAAATAATACATGAAGAGCTTCAGCTTAAAGATGAGGAAATGATTGGGCCCATTATAGATAAACTAGAAAAAGTAGCTGTGAGAGGAGGAGATAAAAAACTAAAACCTGAATATGTAAGTAAATTTACAGCTTCTTTAGATACTTAAGTTTGCTTTTCTTTATTAAAATTTTAAAGTAAAGCACATAAAATATCTAATATTGCTTTGGAATTAAGAATCCAAGGATCTTTTTTTGTTAAAAAGTTGTTGAGAAACTTATAAATAAATAAAACTTTATTTTCTTTTGGCAACTAAGTATCCTGGTGACAGGTGGTTTAAGGTGTTCTTAAAAAGCCTATTTAGCCCTGGCCAGTTTGGCTCAGCGGTTAGAGCGTCGGCCTGCGGTCCGGAGAGACCCGGGTTCGGTTCCCGCTGAGGGCGCGCACTTCGGTTGCAGTTTGTCCCCGGCCCTGGTTGGTCATGTGGGTGGCAGCCACTCGATGTGTCCCTTCACGTCGATGTTTCTCTCTCTCTCTCTTCCTCTCTCTCCCTTCCACTCTATCTGTACAAAAAATGGAAAAATATCCTCGGGTGAGGATTAAAAAAAAAAAAAAAAGCCTATTTAGCCATAATGTTGAATGTTTATATGGTTACTATGTATATCTTCAAGTGTTAATGCAATAGAGAAGTGTGGTTTTATGATGTAAAAATTACTAGATTTAGAAAAATAATTGAATGTATGAGTTTGTGGAATTGAAGAAGTAATTTATACAAGGAATTGTCTTCCATATGGGTTAACTGAGTGAATGCACCATTAAAGTGGATAGATAATTTTTTAATCTTTTATGGAGTGAATATATGTCATTGTCTTTAATGTTCAAATATATTTTCTATCACATTGTAATGAATAATTATTAGTAATATTGTAACAAATGTTTCAAAATCAATTTTGAAGCTCTTAGTTTAAATATGATCAAATTGTCTTTTACTTTAAAATAGCAATGCCTTGGCCCTGGCCAGTTTGGCTCAGCAGTTAGAGCGTCGGCCTGCGGTCCGGAGAGACCCGGGTTCGGTTCCCGCTAAGGGCACGTACCTCGGTTGCAGTTTGTCCCCAGCCCTGGTTGGTCGTGCGGATGGCAACCACTCAATGTGTCCCTTCACGTCGATGTTTCTCTCTCTCTCTCCCTCCCACTCTATCTGTACAAAAAATGGAAAAATACCCTCGGGTGAGGATAAAAAAATAAATAAATAAAAATAAAATAGCAATGCCTTGCCCTCGCCGGGTGGTTTAGTTAGTTGGAGCATTGTCCCATGCACCAGAAAAGTTGCGGGTTCCGTTCCCAGTCTGGGCATGTATGGAAGGCAACCAATCAATGTTTCTTTCTCTCCCTTCCTCTCTCTCTCTCTCTCTCTCTCTCTCTCATCAATGAACATATCCTAGGGTGAAGATAATAAATAAATAAATAAATAAATACATACATACATACATACATACATAAATAGACTATGTCTTAATTATATATTTTCTTATTTATTAACATCTTCCATAAATTGCTCTTGCTTTTTATGCTTCTTTGTCATAAGAAGGATTTTGTTTCTTATTAGCTTTTCATGCATTTTTAATACATGTGTCTATTTTTAATTTTCTCATCTTGGAAACTTATTATCTATTCCTCTTCTCATTTATTTTTAATAAGTTTGGAAAACTCACAGTGGATTAGGGAACTCTATTAAGGAAGAAATCAACTACAGAATTAACGTTTAATCTTAAGCACACTATTAATAAATTATTGTCAAAAGTGCTTGGTCTTGGAACACAGAGACCTATGTTAACTGCTGATTTCCTTGATAGTTTGGAGCAAAATGAAAGGAATGTGGCAGACGTGGAGCTGAGAAGTCACAGGCTTCAGGATCAGTTCCATCGTCAGTAACCTGAAAAATTGAATAGGCGATGTAATTTATAAATAAAAATTAAGAAGTCTTAAAGAGTTTCTCAAGACTGTGCCATTTTGAGTTGCAAAACCATTTTAAGTCATATATGAGACTCTTTGCCTTTTAATCTAAATTTAGGTTTAGACCTTCAGTTGTTTCCCCAGAAGCAAGGATTGTCTTGCAGGTCATTTTCTTGGAAGCCATCTCAGCAAGCATAAGCCAGGGAGTGGGGAATTAAGACCAGGAAGAAAACCCATACAAAGGATGTAAATGAGCCTGTGAAAATCCTGAGCACCTGGGGCTCAGTCCTGCTAGGGACCTCTGAAAAACCATGTAGAAAGTATGTTGTAGTTTTTCTACTGGAAGGGTGAGAAAGCTGAGGTAATTATCAACTAATTTTAATCAGTCAATGGTCACGGGCTGCTCTTTGGAGTATTGACTCCCCAGCACCCGATGTCTGTCTGGTCTGAGCACAGCACTTAAGCAGAGTTGCTGATGTTTTCAGAAAGAAGCCTGAGGGCAGAAGGGATGTGGGCAGGCACCACCAGCCTCTGCTACACATCTCTGCCCACTGTGCATTTAGATCGTTTGTCCTAATCATTCTGTTTATCTCTGGTTGGTCTTTAGCATCACAGGTTTAATTTGGTAGTGTTTTACATTTTTCCTACTTCTGATTTATCTTTAGTTTTCCAATACAGAGATGATACCTATGTGATTATATCAGCTAGTTTTTGTAAGGGGAGATTCTTAAAAAGGAAAAGTTTCTTTATAATCTCTAACAATGATCTAAAGGTACAAAATGTGCTTGGTGTTTTTTCTTCGGTTTATGTTTGTAATATTGGCTAAAAGAATCAGAACTTGCCCTGGCCTGTTTGGCTCAGCGGTTAGAGCGCCAGCCTGCGGTTCAGAGAGACCTGGGTTCGGGTCCCACTAAGGGCACATACCTAGGTTGCAGTTTGTCCCCGGCCCTGGTTGGGTCGTGTGGGTGGCAACCACTCGATGTGTCCCTTTCACATCGGTGTTTCTCTCTCTCTCTTCCTCTCTCTCCCTCCCACTCTATCTGAACAAAAAAACGAAAAAATGTCCTCAGGTGAGGATTAAAAAAAAAAAAAGAGAGAGAGAGAATCAGAACTTTAATCGGACGTAGACCCTGGGCTATAAAAGAGATAGACGCTCCCTGTAAGTTACAAGAAAAATAGGTAGATCATTTTGTTCACCAGACATTTACCTGATTCTTCATTAATATTCATTCAAATGTGTCTTTATTTTCTGCATAATCTCTTTCTGTGAAGTTTTCATTTTTAGATTTGATGTCATTTGTATTTTAATGTGAATAAGCTAGAAAAACTTGGAATAGATATCGTCTACAGGTAGAGATATACAGTCATAAAAAATGAACCAGTGTTTTTTCTTCAATCCTCACCTGAGGACATGCTTTTTTTTTTTTTTTTGCACTGATTTTTAGAGCGAAGGGAAGGGAGAGAGAGCAAGAGAGATAGAAAGAAACATCGATGTATGACAGAAACATTGATTGATTTCCTCCCCTATGCACACTACTGGGAATCAATCCCAAAACCTAGGCATGTGCCCTGACTGGGAATCGAACCCTCAATCTTTCAGTGCATGGGATGACACTCCAACCAACTGAGCCACACCGGCCAGGGCATGAACCAACTTTTTAATGCTAAATCAGAATCTTTCCTAAGAGTTTGATAAATTCTGACCTAAAGATAGATACCTTTTATAGTGGATTTTGCTGTCTGTGGTAAAACTGAGGCACTAAAGAAGATAAGACTGGGATAAATGTTTCCTATTGGTATTAATCAGCCAAGTGTATTAGTTTCCTAGGACTGCCATAACAAGTACCACAAACTGGATGGCTTAGAACAATAGAAACGTATGGTTTCATGGTGCCAGAGGCTAGAAGTCTGAAGTCAGTGTGTCACAAGGCCATACTCTTTCTGAAGCCTCTAGGGGAGAATCTTTTCTTGGCTCTTCAGCTTCTGGTAACCCGGGCGTTCCTTGGTTTATGGCAGTATAACCCAGTCTCTGCCTCTATCATCACATAGCCATCTTCCCTCTGTATCTCTGCCCAAATTTTCCTCTTCTAAGGACACCACTCATAATTGGATTAAGGTCCTCCCCTATATTTTCTCTGTACTAATAGTCTCTAACTTAATAAATGGAACCAAATTATCTGAACTGAAAACCATTATTTTTGACTCCTCTCTTGACTTTACCATTTACATACTACCATATTGATTTTACCTCCTGAATATTCCCTCTATCTCTTCCTTCCTCGTTTTTATAGCTTCCTTTGTTGGGGCCCCATTTATGTTAAATTTGTTTGTGTAGTTTAACTGATTTCTTTACCTCCATTCTTGCTCATTTTCTACATATATAAAACGCAGACCTAATTTTGTTATTTCCTTGATTAAAATACCTCACCAACTTACTATAAGATACTCCAATACAAAGTCCATGGCTCACCAATTTCTTTGTGATTTAGCCTTCCCTGACCTACATTTTCTCAGTTCCCCTGACAGTGAGCTGAACATTTTTGTTTTACATGAATTCATTTACTAGAACTCTACCCTTTTGCTGCTTCTTCATCCCTGTTTCTTAGTCATCATTTAAGACATAGCCTGAAGCAGAAATTTCTTATTTGAAAAAAAGCTTTTTTTTTTTATTATGGCAGACTATACATAATATAAAATTTACCACTTTAACCTTTTCAAGTGTACAATTTAGTAGCATTAAGTACATTCACAATGTTTTATAACCATCACTATCTATTTCCAAACTGAAATTCCTTTAAATAACAACTCCCCATTTCTTCCTCCTCCCAGTCTCTGGTAATCTCTATTCTACTTTCTTTGCCTATGAATTTGCCTATTCTAGGAACCTCATATAATTGGAATCATGCTTTATTTTATTGGAATCTGGCTTACTTCATTTAGCATAATGTTTTCAAAGTACATCCATGTTGTTTGTAGCATGTACCAGAATTATTCCTTTTTAGAGCTGAATAATAATATATGTCTGTACCACATTTTGTGGATATTTGGGTTGTTTCTACGTTTTGCTTGTTGTGAATAATACTATTATGAACATCGTTGTATATTGTGTATAACCACATGTACATAGTGGTTATAATATTTTTGAAGAAATCTAATGAAAGTCATCTGGAAGGAAATATTAAGTAATAATAGTGGCTTAGGGAGGTAGAGTTCTAAATGCTTTCCCCTAAATATTTTTATACTTTGATTTTATTGATTTTATAAAAATAAACTTGGGAAAATGAACCCCAAAGTTAAAACTGTTTATTAAGTGTAACAAACCATTTAAAAATTCATGAACCAGGAATGTGATTAGTAATTATTGTAGTTCATTATTTGAGTCTACATAATACACAATACCCCAAAGCTAGGAATGGGTTATAACCATTCAAAAAAAAAAATGACAAGTTGCTTAATTTGATGTGGTAATACTAGTGCAGGAGTCAAACTATGGTAGGTGGGACTCCTTCATGGGTACTGGAGAAATGGTTATTATAGTAATTATTCTCAGCATAAATGAGGAGTTTGACAATGATGCTCTTAGGCCAGTAGGAAGGATTGAGGTAGTGTCTCCTTTATCTTGAACGGGGATGAGCAGCATGAGAGTGTAAGCATAATTGTCCATGATTAACCCAATGGTCATTGTAACACTGCGTAAGATATTTCCCTTTCTCAGTTTATAGTCATTATTTTGAGGAAATTATTGTTTTTAATCATAATGAATTTGTAATATAGCATTTTGATCTTCTTGTAGGAAATGGTGTTACATTAGCCACTTTTAAACATTTGAGTGAAATTCAGTTACAAAAGCGTAAAAGTGATTAATCTTAAGAAGAACATGTTAGATTTCATTAAAACTTTTTAGCTTGCCCCTTCCTTGTTAAAATTTGTGGGGAGTCCTTTTCCTGGAGTGTTTCAAATCACGATCTAAGGATACAAGGCTTTTTCTGTTGGTAACAGCAAGATTTGGAAGGAACCTATACTAAATATTGAGGTAATTTATACAAATGGATATTTATAGAAAAATAACTGATTTATGGTAAAGAAAAATACATCAATGAAAATCCAAGAAACCTAATACTAATAATTGTGTATTACGATAAAAAATTTTAAAATTGCATTAATAAGGTCTTAAGGTTTTGGGGAAAATATTTCACTTCTTATTTGATAATACATTCTGTGAATAGGTATGATTTGCTAGAGGTAAATCTTGGGTCATTGAATCTTAGAAGAGTTCTTCTTGTGTTTTTTAATTGGAGTCTTTTAGTTGTGAGGAACAGAGACTCAACTTAGGCTATGTCAAGAAATGGATTTTTATTTTTAAAATACAAGGTGAGAAGGGAAATGGGAATCCAAAAATATTCAGGAGCAGAAAGTATAGCATAGCTAGGCATTTGGGAGCTGAACTGTAAATCATCCAGGACAGCACAATTGTCTTCTCTGGTGGGGATCTGCCACTCGCGTAACTCAGATGTTCCTCGTGTCTGCTTCACTGGAATTCTACGTTTTCTTTCCTGCTGCCACTAGACTTCATAATTTCTGCTTACTTACAGTTGGCTTATTTACCACATCAGGTGTTCGTTGTTGTTGTTTTCTTAATGAGATAACTTTGTAAGTCAAGTGCCCACCAGGTATGGCCAGGAGACTGTGTGGACTGAGTCATTCCTTTAGGAGAGTGCTGGGAGTAAAGCACCCTATAGGATCATGTGTTTAGTACACTGTGTAAAATGGTATGAGCAGTAGCACATTATAGGTCCTCAGTGTCACTGTCATTTATTTGAGGACAGCAGTTTGAAAGTGCAAAACTTTTTAAAACTTCCAAAATAACACAAAGAATATATTGTGTTTGAGGCAAGGGTCATGAGGATAGACCCATTTGAGGCGAGACTACTTTCTCCATTGATTTATATACAGCCTAAGGGAATTAACTCAGGTGAGTGCTGCTGTTGTGGTGCATGTGATGGAGTCATACTTTTCAGGTATTCCTACTTGTCCGTTTTCTCTTTGCCTATAGCCAACCAAACACAGATGGAGAAAATTAAAAATAGTAGCACATTAGTATCCCCATAAACTCATTATTATCCACCTGATTCTTTCCTGCCAGTTGTCGTAGTTTGTTCTTTCGTTGCCTGATTTTTTTCTGTAGAAAGATGATAGGAATCAGTATTCTGGTCTCCATAAACAGCAGCATTCATCTAATAAAGCAGCAAATGCTTAATATTCTGATTCAGGCAGATCCTAAATCTCAACTTAGAGTATTCAATGGAAATCTATTTTGTGAGAGAAAGCCCAGACTGGTCTTTTCTGGATTTGGAATATGTAAAGGGGACATTCTGTGTTGGAGCAGGAGGAAGCTGTATTAGTAGACTTCTAGTCAGACTCTTTTGAGCTGGAGGCCTTGCTGCCATTCTTCTAGTCTGGGTGCATTATTGGCTGTGCTGTGGTAAAGCCATCCAGCCAGCACAGGTCAGCTCTTCTGAATGTCACCATCAGGTATTAGGGTAACGGGTTTGCTAGAGGGAAGTATCAGGCTTGGAGGCTATAATTATTACAGAATAATAGTGAGTCACCTTGATAAACTGCCAAGTCTATCCATCAAATTTTAGGATTACAGATGGTGGGCAGAGAATAGATTAAGTCCTTTCTTTATCCTCATCCTATGAATATACCTTTATTTTTTTCCTATTCTGAAGATGATATACTGGTTAAAAAATAATAAAAACAGCATTGTAGTTTTTAATAAAGAAGGCAAAAAAGGGAAGTCCTCTGGAATCCAATCTTCTAGAAGTTTTTGTTGTTAAAATTTGATGTGACATCTATCTAGTTTCATTATTTGAGTACATTTACTTATATGTATTATATATAGTTTCAAAACCACAATGGAATCACATTATGCATTCTGCCATAAATAATAATATTTAATATATATTGAGTATTTACCATGTATATAGAACTGTGGCAGTTATTGTACATGTATTTTCTCATTTAATTCTCACAATCACCATATTTAAATTGGAGTTATTATCCCAATTTTACAGAAGCAAACTTATATTCAGTAACTGCCCCATAGTTACACAGCTAGACAGTGGCAGAACCAGGATTCATACCCAAATCTGTTTGATGATAAAATCCATATTCTTAACCTTACGTTCTGAACCTGCTTTTTTCACTAAGCAATATATTTTGGAGATTTTCCCATGTGAATGTATATACAGATATATCTTGTCTTAATGGATAAAAACTGATCTGTTATACGAATATTCCATAATTTATTAGCAGATCTCTAATTTATGAATTTTTAGGTTGTTTCCATCTTTTTTTTTTTTTTTAATTGATTTGAAAGAGGGAGGGAGGGAGAGAGAGAGAGAGAGAAGCATCAATTTGTTGTTCTGTTTATGCAGTCAGTGATTACTTTTTGTGTGTGCCCTGACCAGGGATCGGACCCATAACCTTGGCATTTTGGGAGGATGCGCTAACCAACTGAGCTACCCAACAAGGGCAGAGATTGTTTCTAATCTATACCTCTCTTGTGCTAGAATCACACTGTTCTGATTACTATAGCTTTATGGTTTAATATATAGTAAAGCAGGGCACATTTTTCTCTGTAATCATTTTTTTACTCACAAGCAAGTCATTAGAATAATGATATATTCAATTTGTAATGTTCTCCAACATCTCTATTAGGATTTTAACTGGAATTATGTTAGATAAGCATGGAATTTTTACTAGAATTTTTATCTGCACAGTGTTGATCAGAATAGATGGAAATGGAGTGCAGGGTCTGGCTGAAGCAAGTTTTCGGTCAGTGTCTGAACTTCAGGTCTGGGAGTCCATGGACCTGGAATGGAACATTTACTTAATTGGCTGTTGTTGCATTTGAGTATTGCCACAGAGTCACTCACAACCATTGTTCTTGATTTTTTTGGATCATAAATCCCTTTTAAAAGCATTTGGAAGATAATGTGTCATCATCGCTCAAAGGCACATAAACAGAGAACTTTAAATACAATTTCAGAGTGAGGGAACCCCTAAAATCTGTGGATCATTGATGAGTAACTTTTGCTATGGGAACTAAAGAATACCAAAATAGAGAAGTCTATTAATTACTCTAGGAAAGTCTAGTAAATAACTGGGTTATGTTATTTTGTGAAAAGAAAAATATTATTTTTTGACAGAAATGGTACCCAAATAGTAAGAATATTGAATTTTCCTGATCTTGGAATGAGAATGAAGACTTTGAATAGCAACCTTGGGAATGCCTAGGCTAAACAAGGAGCAATTAGAAAGGCAGGAAGACAAATAGGCCAACGTGATAGGACAGAACATGAATTTTGTGTCACTTAGACCTTAATTTGAATCTTAGCCATGCCACTACTAGCTATGGGAATTTAGGCAAGTCACATATCTTCCCTAAGTCTGAATGCATTACAGATGCTATTAACAGCAACAATAATAAAATGCATTTAAAAAAAAGCATTTCTGAAGTGAAATTTGGGGCTCTTAGTAAGCAGAGTAAAAGTAGAAGAGCGAGGTATCAAGGTGAGTTTGTATTAAGTTTCTTTGCAGTTAGAAGATAGCTCAGCAAAAGCTAGCTAGTTCTTGTGGATTGTTAAGATTAGAAGCTGGAATTGAAGTTTCACTGAGAAAGCCAATATTGTTGGTGACCTTCAGAAATTTGAAGAAAAGGACTACTGAACAATTGTTCATTTGTGGAAAATGTATACTTATTTGCTTTAAAGGAGTACCCAAAATGATATATTGCTTGTAGATCAATGGCATTTAATCTTTCAACAATTATACTAACAATGGCAACAACTTACATTGACTGAGAACTTACTCTGTGCCAAGAACTGCACTAGACACCTTATATGCATTATCTCTTTTGATCTTCACAGAAACCCCCAGGAGGTAGATAGTATCCTCATCTGAATTTTATCAATGAAGTAATAGGTCAAAGTCCCGATGAGTGGTAGACCTAGGATTTATTGCCACACTAATCATTAAGCTGTTAACTCTAGAAATAGTATACTCACATCACTGCTATGTAACCAAAAAGTTCAGATGACCAGGGATTTTTGCATAATCTCCATCATGTACAGAATTTATTTTGAAAACGAGGAATTTGCTACAGTTAACAAAACAGTCCTCCTCCTACATCTATGTTTCTACATAATGATGTTACTAAAGAAATACAGCTCTGGTTGGTTTGGCTCAGTGGTTAGAGTGTTGGCCCTGGGACAGAAAGATCTCGGGTTTAATTCCCAGTCAAGGGCACATGCCTGGGTTGCAGGTTCGATCTCCGACCTAGGTCAGGGTCGTGCAGGAGGCAACCAATTGATGTGTCTATCTCACATTGATGTTTCTCTCTCTCTCTCTCTCTTCCCTCCTTTCCACTCTCTCTAAAAATCAATGGAATCTGCATATCAAAAGAAATCAGCATCAAAATGGAAAGGGAACTCTATGGGAGAGCATAATTGCCAACAATACATCAGATAAGGGGCTAATTTCCAAAATATAGAGAGTATTCATACAACTCAACAAAAGGAAGACAAAGAATCCCATTAAAAAATGGGCCGAGGACCTAAATAGACACGTCTTCAAACAGGACATACAAATGGCTAAGAGATATGAAAAGATGCTCAACATCACTAAGCATCAGAGAGATGCAAATTAAAATGACTATGAAGTGTCACCTCACACCTGCCAGAATGACTGCCATCAACAAATCATCAAACAAGTGTTGACGAGGGTGTGGAGAAAAGGGGACTCTACCACACTGCTGGCAGAATGCAGACTGGTGCAGCCACTGTGGAAAACAATATGGTGTTTTCTCAAAAAATTAAAAATTGAATTGCCATTTGACCCACTAATCCCACTTCTAGGAATATATCCTAAGAAGCCTGAAACACCAATCAGAAAGAATATATGTACCTCTATGTTCATAGCAGCACTATTTACAATAGCTGAGTTCTGGAAACAGCCCAAGTGTCCATCAGTAGATGAGTGGATAAGAAAGCTGTGGTACATATACACAATGGAGTTCTATGCAGCTGTAAGAAAGAGAGATCTCTTATCCTATGAGACAACATGGAGGGACCTGGAGAGTACTATGCTAAGTGAAACAAGCTAATCAGAGAAAGACAAATACCACATGATCTTGCACATTTGTGGACTATAATGAACAGTACAAGCTGATGAACAAAATAGATCCAGAGACATATAAGTAGGGTACAGACTGACAAACCTCAGAAGAGGGGGGTGGGAAGGAGGGAAGAGATAAACCACAGAACTTGTATGCATGTATGTGTAGTCAGTGGACATAGACAACAATGCTTTGGTGGGGTGGGATCAGGAGGAGGGTGTCAATGGGGGGAAAAGGAGAAACATCTGTAACAAAAATAAATTAGTAAAAATGGCCAAAATAAAAATAAAAATCGTCCTGGCCGGTTTGGTGCAGTGTTTGGAGCGTCGGACTGCGGTACTGAGAGACCCGGGTTCGGTTCCCACTAAGGGCACGTACCTCGGTTGCAGTTTGTCCCCAGCCCTGGTTGGTCGTGCGGGAGGCAGCCACTCGATGTGTCCCTTCACATCGATGTTTCTCTCTCTCTCTCTCTCTTCGTCTCTCTCCCTCCCACTCTACCTGAACAAAGAATGGAAAAATGTCCTCGGGTGAGGATTAAAAAAAAAAAAAAAAATCAATGGGAAAATATCCTCAGATGAGGGTTAACAAAAAACAAACAAAAATCCTAAAGTAACTTGTAAGTCATCAAGCATTAAAGGGTTTTTATCATATTCTAATTTGTTAAAAACAAGTTAGGTAGCCCAGCCAGAGTGGTTAAGTTGGTTGAGCATTGTCCTGTGCACTGAAAGGTTGCAGGTTTGACTCCCTGTCAGGGCATATACCTGGGTTTTGGGTTTGATCCCCAGCTGGGAAGAGTAGGGGAGGCAACCAATCAATGTTTCTCTCTTGCTCTCTCCCCCTCTCTCTTCTCTCTCTCCTGTGCCCCCTCTTTCTCTCCCCCTTCTTCTCACTAAGCATGTTCTCAGATGAGGATTTTTAAAAATAAGAGAGACTTCTCTCTAGTCTGGGACTCATCTTTCATATCTCAATTCAAACAAATTTCCTCTTGGAACCCTTTATTTAAAAAAAAGTTAGGTATGTACCAGTTTTTTTTTTTTAAAGATTTTTTGTTGATTTTTAGAGAGAGTGAAAGGGAGAGGGAGAGAGCAAAACATTAATTGGCTGGCTGCTTTTTGTTTGCCCCATAGCGAGGATCACGCCCGAAACCTAAGATCGAGCTTGAAACCCGGGCATGTGCCCTGACCAGGAATCAACCAGTGACCCTTTGGGATGATGACCAATCAACTGAGCCACACTGGCCAGGGCTGTACTAAATTATTTTTTCAGTTAACCACATTTACCAAACTGGAATCCTTTATTGTTCTAATCATAATTTTATATGTATAAGCATTAAAAAAAAATTTCAGTCAATCCATTAAGTATTATGTACAAATAAGTCCAAATGTTTTCTTTCATCCGAAAAGAAGTTTTTTAGATAGGAACATAATGTCTTTTAATTTCTTGCCAAAATTAAAATTAATTTTTACTTAAAGTAAGGAAAACAATACATTGCAACTATACCATATAATGATCATTTATGCAAAATAAACTTATCTGATTAATCTATTTTTTGTCTTAAGTAAAATTGACATCTTTTACTAATCCAAGGCATCTTTTCTTGGCTGTATAATATTGTATGGGAAAAATTAAGAGAGAACTGGGTACAAAATACAATATTTTAAAATTTAAAGTATTTTTATTTTCAACTCTTCAAAGACTTGGTGGTAATCTATAAACTTTTCTAAAAAGATTTGAATGTAGCTTTAATGAATACACTATTTGGGAACTTTATGAGTTAATTCTCTGTAAAATTTGAGTGCTTCTAATTTATAATGTAGTATTTTGGTGTCTATGTGGGGGGATGCCAAAGGCATTTGTGTTGACTTTTATGTCTGAAGTGATGATCCAGTTCATTTAAAATGAGAGAGATATACTGGAATTCCTTCACTAGCAACTAGCATTTATTGAAGCCCTTTTGTTTTGTAAAAATGTTTATAGTTACAAAAGTATTTTATACTTTTTATATTATTAAAATGTAATTTCCTTCCTTATTTTTGCTTTTGCTTTTCTTTTATATATTTTCTTCTCTTTTCTTTAATTGAAAAAAACTAATAGAACTAAATATAAGATGGTACCACTGTTTTCTCCTTCTTTTGTATAATCTTGTTGCGTATCTCTACATAAGCCACTCTGGCCACTCATCATAGTAACCAGCTGGGCCATTTCACCTGCTGGAGCCATTAAAGAGGACTCTCTCCCCCTAGATTAATCCCCTCCGACATTAGTTTTTTGCACTGACAACTGGAGCAGGCATTCAGAATTTGCAGGTGGCCAGTGTGACGCACATAATTGCCTACAATTTTAGGCAATGAATAAAAATGGTCTACATTACTTGTCAAAGGTTGTATATGCAGTGCCAAGTGAGATCTATGGGAAGCCTTTTAGGGTTTAAAGAACAGTTAATAGCAAGGCTGCACAGGGCTTTTTTAATCATAATGCATTTGTAATATAGCACTTTGATCTTCTCCTTGTAGGAAATGGTGTTACATTAGCCACTTTTAAACATTTATGAGTGAAATTCACTTATAGAAGAGTAAAAGTGATTATTCTTAAGCAGAACATGTTAGATTTCATTAAAAGTTTTTAGCTTGCCCCTTCCTTGTTAAAATCTGTAGGAAGTCCTTTTCCTGGAGTGTTTCAAATCACGATCTAAGGATATAAGGGTTTTTCCTTATTTTTTTCTGTTGGTAACCGCAAAATTTGGAAGGAAGATATACTAAATATTGAGGTAATTTATACAGGTGGATATTTATAGAAGAATAACTGAGTTATGGTAAAGGAAAATATATTGATGAAAATAAAAAAACCCTATTATTAATAATTATGTATTATGATAAATTTTAAAAATTGCATGTTTTAAATATCCATACATTATCCTTAACAACAACAAAAAACAGATGACTCTCAAATGCACTTCTTGTGGAAGAGCTAAGTTTGACCTTTTAGACCCTAGAGCCTTTTATTAACACCTGCCTGTAAGGAGAACCTTGCCACACGCAGCTTTTAGATTCAGAACCACAAAACTGATGAGGAAAGGCTTGAAGGGTTCAGTTTGTGTCACTTGCTGTTTGCCGTTTCCATTTCACAGATGATTAATCTTTCTGTGAAGAAAGGCCAGAGAAACAAAGCACATTGGGCTCTTTTTGCAGTTACTCCTTCTGAATGCACACTAGCTTGCTAACTAAAAGGCCTTTAGATTTCCAGCAGAGAGAGATGTTCTGAAAGTGAATGCAGCTGGTTGGAGGTCACCAGTGCAGGGCTCTTGCCATTGTGTAATGGAGGCTTTGGCAGGTTGGAGGGGGATTGTTGGAGTGGGGACAGGAGAAGTGGGCAGGGAGAAGGTGTTGGCAAAAAATTAATTCATAATAAAAAAAAGGGTTTTGGTCAGTTGATATAATATTTTGGAGGGTAGTTTATCAATAATAGATTCAATATCATCTGTTTGGTTTTCTTTTTAATCAAAAAATTATAATTCAGTCTCTCTCTAGTAGCCCCCCCACCCCATTTCCTAATAGCATGTTTATCTTGCAAGTGGCATCACTAGATAATGTTGAAATACTACTGTCTTTTTTCATGTTTGGTGTAGTTGAATTGTCTTAAAATTTTTAAGACTTTTACTAATTTTGCTAGTATTCCACATTGTATATATTAATCTCTTAATGCCACAACATTTCATTTGTATTTGATTTTTTAATGAGATTCTGAAAATATTTACCTGTGTGACTTAGTTCCCCTTCTAATTTTAGTATTTAGTATCTAAATGCTTAGTATTCATCTTGTATTTATTTATTTTTTTCTCAATTATGTATAGGACATAATGTGCAAAGTTAAATCCTGGGTTATAGAGCAAAAGAAACCTGTTCGCTTCTATCATGATTGGAATGACAAAGAGGTAAGTTATAAATATTATGCCACTTATTATTGCCTTTGCTTTGATTTCTTAGAGAACAAATTAGAGTTGTCATTATTTTACACTAATGATTATATCTAGTTAAACTTTAGTTCTGTCAATTATTGCTTATTCCCAGGCTTGTTAATTATTTCTTTTCCCCTACTCTGGTATTTTATAACAACTAATCTTTTAGAAATAAGAATTATGAAAATGAAAATGGCTATTTACTTTCAACAGAATTTACTTTCAAGTTATTTAGTGATTTACTCAAGTTTTAAAAAGAATTCTTTTTCTGTATTCCACTTTAGATTGAAGTGCTGAATAAACACTTATTTCTGACTTCAAAACCAATGGTCTACTTGGTTAATCTTTCTGAAAAAGATTACATTAGAAAGAAAAACAAATGGTAAGTTTTTCCTCCTCAGGTATACCCAGACATATCATATCTGTACACAAGCAAACACATGCATATGTGCTTACTGCTATGTTGGATTTTAATTTTTTTCCTCTTATTATTAAAAAATTTTAAATGGATGAGAAAGCTTTGCCTGGTGTTTAAATTCTGCAATGAATATCCTAATTGAGTTACACTGAGAGAACTTAAGGAAAAATAAAAAATTCAATTAGGCAGTCCTGAATGATACATATTTACTTATCAAACTTAAATTTAATAGACATCATTACTTGGTTTTTTTTGTTTTGCAAAATGAGATTAAATGTAGTTGGAGCAGTAAAATTTTTTAAAGAATTTCTAGCTGTGTTGATATTATATGTGACTTTAAAATATCTACTTGGGATTACAGTTGGGCATAAATTTTAATCCAGATTGAATGCCTTATAAAATTTATTTTTAATTTAAAAACAACAGAAACTGTGGGGCACAGGGAAGACCAAGTATCTGTTTCAAATACTTTTAAAGTGTGCAAACGTAAAAACTAGGCATTCATGTATGGATTATCATTTTTGACATGTAACTAAAATGTACAAAGTTTCCTTTCATTCACTAATAACTTCAAAAAATCCATATGTTTACATAATGTGGACATGTACACATTTGGCATAGTGCTTGCTTTGACTTGCCTCGCTGGACCCTCAGTATTTTATACTATTACGTTATACAAAAGATCAAAACTATCCAAAGCAAAATATCTAAATTCCCCTAAAATATATTGTCGGTTTTTTCCTGTACTTCATTAAGTACTTAGATGCACATGGTTTCAATTTTCCATTAAAAATTCTCATTTCCATATGATATCAAAGAGTGAGAAGCTTTAAACTGAAAAATAAACATTCATAGACTGGAAGCCAAAACAATAATTAATGTCAGATGGTTAACTCCAATAAATCATTAGAATAAATTCTGTGAAATTACTGCAACTAAAAATGCCCTGTTGATACCACTATCAGACATTTTGTGTTCCTGATAAAAAGTTGAATTTGGCCTCTGTATTGGTAATAATCTAGAAAGCATAAATTTAACATGAAAATTTAGTTCTGACTGGTCAGTGTCCTCCAATAGATAAATCTAAAATAATCAGTTCTGTCTTGTTTCAAGTTCTTATAAATTTGATGATTAATGTGCTTAAAAATTGTTACCTTTGGGAAAGAATTTTTAAATTTATTACTTGACCTCAGTTAATAAATCTTCTCATTGTGGTGTAAATGGTAAAGTTTCCTGAAGTTCTGTGAAACAATACAGACATCAAAGTTTCCATGAAAAGGGATGAGTCAGTTTCCTTGCCCAAAGGGGCTTCTCACACCTGTATTTGGATGATTACAGGTAGAATCCCTGGCTCTAATTGTATAGTAAATACCATTTCCCAGACCCTAATGGTAGACAGACTGCTTGGGAGACGCCAGTCTGTGATTTAGCTGTCGCCAGACACCCCATGTTTTTTCTGAGACCAGTTGTGATGATGATATGGTTGTAGCCAATTGAAAGTAAACTCTTTTCTAAATAGCAAATTTTAATTTATAAAAATGTAGAAATATGGATGATCCTATTTATAAAACCAAATTTTAGATTTTATGTATAGCTAATGATCTGGTTTGGGTTGTGTATGTTTGAGGGATTTGGGGGGGTCAGTTCTTGTGGAAGTTAGTGTAATTGTAGCTGAAAGATCAAAGACTGGGTAACTGAGTGATGTTCCAGAAGAGAATTTACCACATAGCCATTTTCTGTACAGTTTCTGCTGCCTGCTGTTCCTATTTTCCCTCAAGCTAGCCATTGACTACCCCCTGTGCATCCCTGCTCGTAAAAAATGATTGAGGAAGTATTTGTCATGTATTTATGAGTGGGAAACATTGTGTGATAGGGAATGGCATCTACTGGAGCCAGAGAGATTGCCATTTGCCTTTCATTCAGCCACTCTGCTACAGCTTTAAATCCTCTGTTTATGCAACATAGCCTTTGTATTAAAGTGCAGAATAAATTTTTATTATGAAGGATATGAACACTAGGTTTTCATCATTTATAACACTGCAAGCAGATGTAAATAGTTAAAATACGTTTTCACTACTAAATCCTTTTAATTTGTGCTAGCATCTTGTTTTTTGGTAATGTTTATATCTAAGCTCCATTTGCATTAGTTGCTGCTTTAACAAAAGTAAAGGTTTTGTTTTTTAAGATTATTACATATTGCTACTGTGGAAAATTATGACTGATGCAGGAAGCTGTAATATTTTCCTAGGTCATTTAGATCTAGAAAACTATTTTAAATGGTCAGGAAAGAGGAGGAGGAGTTTGTGATTTTGGTCACAAGAGAAAGACTAAAACTATATTTTAGTGGGTCACCATTTCAGAAGTAATGAAAATTTTAATTACTAGTTAAAGTTCACTTTAAATTTAAATGGTAGCATTATTTTTCAATCCTAGAGAAGAGGGAAGCATTTTGAAAGATTGTTGTGTTATTGAGTAGGTATATTGACCTTTTGAAAAATGTAAAAACTGAAATGGCTCCAAGCCATCTACTCACTGGTTTGAACAATATTGAGTTAGTCATTCTGTTGATTTATGATTAAGACCTAGTCCATGAAGAGAAACTGACATGGTAGCAGAGTCAGTTACTGTTGTGTTATGATCAGATGACAGTAATCAAGATGTAAGGGAATCCACAGAAACAACTTTTTTTCAATTACGAATTACTGTTCTTTGAATGAATAAAACTATGCAGAAGTAGTTGTTTTTCTCATTGGTGGGTGCCAATGATTTTTGAGGATTTTATTTTTTAAACATCACAGGTTGTTACTTTATTACAGTTGTAATTAAGGTTATACTATAGGGAGTATTCAATTTCATTTGAGATTGCCTACTGAGTCATGGTGTCAAGCAGATACAGGACATTAGAACTCTCAAACCACTGCTTAATTAGGGGTTTAAATTTCAATCTTTGCACCTTTGCTGTTCTGTTAGTGGTATATTCCATCCAGTTATGAAATTAGTAAAATAAACTAACTTTAGATATAGTAGTCCCCCCTTATGAGCGGATATGCATTCCATGACCCCCAATCCCTGAATCCGCAGATAGTATCAGACCCTATATATACTGTTATTTTTTGTATATACTCTATGATAAAGTTTAATCTATAAATTAGGCACAGTAAGAGATTAACAATAATAACTAATAATAAAATAGAACGATTAAAGCAACATACTGTAATAAAAGTTGTGTGAATGTGGTCTCTCAAAATATTTTATTGTACTATACTCACCTTTTCACTTAAAGGAAGCACTTTACAGCTTTTTTTTTTTGACATATCTGAGTTGACAGAATTACCTCTCTTATGCTTTGGAGCTATTATTAAGTAAAATAAGGGCTACTTGAACACCAGCTTTGCGAGCTGCGACAGTCGATCTGATAACTGAGATGGCTACTAAGTGACAGCGGTTGGGGAGCATATATACAGCATGGAGGTGTTGGACAAAGGAGTGATTCATGTCCAAGGCAGACAGTGCGAGACTTTATCAGCTACTCAGAACAGTACGCACTTTAAAACTTACAAATTGTTTTTTTTCTGGAATTTTCCATTTACTATTTTCCAATGGAAGTTGACTGCTGCTAAGTGAAACTGTGGATAAGGGGAACTATGTATTTTATACGCCTACATGGCTTCCAATTATTATTCAATTTTGAGTTTACTTGCCCCCGTCTTTCTTAAAACTATTAATAAAGGATAATTATATTTTAATATTTTATTTATTATACTGCATGATCTTACTCAACTGGAAAACAACTAAAATTTAAGACATTTAGGCATCGTATGTGTATAACACACATATTACATATGCCCTGGTGGGCTGTGTGAACATTATGCTTTGGCTAATATATCAGAGTCAGTTAATGTGAGTGTTGAAATTGATTCAAGATAGGTAGACAAATAGTAGCAGTGTCTTTTAAGCTGTTGTATAGTTAGAGGCAGTGTGTCAGGTTCACCAAATGAATTTTAAATAGAAAAAGGTTTTATAATTCTTACTGTACTATAATTCAGTCTCTCTGTGCCCACTTTTCTATTTTTGTTAGTTTTTCACATAATTTGTACATAATGACTAAAAATAATTTGGTGGTACTAGACATTATGTGCCTGGTTAGGGGGAGAATTGTAGAATAAATCCAATATTTTCTTCATTTCTTGAACCGTTTATAAGAATTACAAGTACTATATCTTAGCAACTATGTGTGAGGGGGAAGTATGTTCAGTTTTGGCATAATTTTTATGTACATTTATCTATAGATATATACATATGTATCTATTAATATAAAACTATCTCTGTAAAGTGATTTTAAGAAGTCATGAGTTTCTGACAAGATTATTCATTGAAGCTAGAAATTTAACACAGATGCTGCTTTAGAAAAACCACATTGTTATACATTTGATTCACTTGAAACAAATAACATGGAAATGATTAATTATTCTTAAATAAATTATTTTAGTTCAGGAGGCTTCTCAAGTAAATTTGAAATTAGATTCGATTTCATACATACAAAGTTTTCAGGGACATACCCTATTATATAAAGCAAGATTTCACATGTATAAGATTTTAAAAAATGTTTCACTTTATCATCTACTAGTCTGGCACAGTAAAAGTTCTGAAATAATCCATGCAAAGTTTATTTGGGGTTATAATTTCTACTTTTTATCACTTGTGGTTCATGAAGCTTGGGGGGATTATGTTGTTTCAGCTTTATCCTATTGTACCGAACATGACGAAGGCCCTGAGAATACATTATTGATTCTGAGTATGTTACTACCAATGTGAAGTTACAACATAATGTTGGTAGGTTTATTTTAACATGTGAGGAGTTTTTTTAGTGGAATTACATTTTATAAGCTATAATTTGTCATTTTTTTCACAAATTAAATACTTTTTAGTGGTGATTTCTTTATGAGGACTAGTGCTTATTTGCTCCTTTAACAGATATAAGAGGGTGATAGGGCAGGTCACGTGTATTTGGGAAGTCTGAATGGAGTGATTGCCTTTTTAAAATATGTGACTGATTAAAATCAGCGATCTCCTATGCAAGATATTTTTAATTTTACTGAAGTAACTTATAAGTGAATCTAAAAAAAAATTAAGGCCCTTTTTCCATTTTACAATTTCTTGTTTTTGCTACTGGATATTTTTCAGTTATTTGCTTTTTAATTTGTATCATAATAAAATGTTTGATATTATATGCAGTATGAATTAGGATTTAAAAATATTTTTTTAGCCCTGGCCGGTTTGGCTCAGCGGTTAGAGCGTCTGCCTGCGGTCCGGAGAGACCCGGGTTCGGTTCCCGCTAAGGGCACGTACCTTGGTTGCAGTTTGTCCCCAGCCCTGGTTGGTCGTGTGGGTGGCAGCCACTCGATGTGTCCCTTTCACATCGATGTTTCCCTCTCTCTCTCTCCCTCTCTCTCCCTCCCATTCTATCTGTACAAAAAATGGAAAAATGTCCTCGGGTGAGGATAAAAAAAAAAAAAAAAATTTAAAAATATTTTTTTATTGATTTTTTTTTTTTTGAGAGAGATCAATTTGTTGTTTCACTTATTATGCATTCATTGGTTGATTCTTGTATGTGCCCTGACCAGATATCAAACCCCAAACCTTGGCACATTGGGACAATGCTCTAACTGACTGAGCTACCTGACCAGGGCTAAATTAGGATTTTAAATAATTTCTGGTGAATAGATTTTGTAGAATTGACTATTTATTAATTTCTCTGCTCAGAATGTTGAGAGTTAAAAAGAATATAGTAAAACAAAAAACCTTTTTATTATAAGAGATAGAAGACTGAAAGAAGTGGGAAGGAAAAGACCTTTGCTCATTCGGGATTTTTTTTACTTGAAATGTTTTTTTGCATTTGTATACATATGTACATGTAATGATACTTGTGAATTTCTTTCTGGTTTTTATTACATGGTTTTAGGTTACTCTTTCAGCAATTTCATATTCTTATAGAAAGGTATCAGTGCCCTACAGCACTTAGTCATAATGAAACCAAATTATACTTCTGATTCCATATTATGGAAAAGATATATAGAAGAAAGCACATCTTTTTACGTGAGCATAATGCTATTGACATACCTTATTATATGTATTAGGAATCTTCCCTTGCCTATTTGCATTTTTGCCCAATATTATTTATAAATAATAATTTCTATTTGCAATATAGTTTACTGAATTTGAGAAAGTGGTACTTTTGGAAGGGTCAGTTATCTTCATTAGTTCCATCTGTTGACTTACTGATTAATGAGTGATATAATTTATCAAATACGTCAGGACTTTCATCTTTTTTAAAGCAGCTGAAGAATTTCACTCCATATAATAGAAAAGTTTTACAAAATTTTTTCTAGCTTCAGAGACTAAAGCTTTTTTTAAAAACAAGTATTCTCTAGGATTCTCTCATCTGAAAGTAAAACATATGTTCCCCATATATGCACACATATATATAATCTAGGAAATGAAAGGCAAAGTTTGGTTTATTGCTATAGTGTTCTTCAAATTACAAATGATTCATGTACATAAAGAATTTCTTTGCTCTTCCCCCTTTTCTTTGGTGAATAATTCAAGGACTATTAGTATTATTAAAAATCTGTGCCCCAGAAATTAAGGACCTCTGAGTCAGATTTTATTTCTAAAAGTATTAGTTGAGATGAGCTACACTCATAAAATGGGAGTTTTAACTAGTAGTTGGTAGGGATAGAGGAGAATTTTGAAGCCAGAAGTCGTAGGGCTGTTGGAGATAAGGAAATACAGGACAGGGCCTTGTGAAGGGTTTTAAATGGAGCCTTAATACAGTATATAGAATCTGAGAAACAGTTTTTCCTGGAAGAAAGACATGGAAAGGAAGGAGAGGGTGCCATTTTGGGCAGTTTCAGCGATTGCCTAATATTTTTTGCTTGTGCAGGATAGGAAAGAAATATTATTTTCTCTGCCCTTCTTTCCTGTGTTCTCTTTTCTTCCCCAGTCACAAGATCTACCTTTGGAGTTAATATTGTAGTTCAACTAAATTATGAGTTAAAATGGACTTTTGAGGACTAGACCAAAATGCTGGGTACTATTAGTAACATGGGTTCTAAGGAAAATGAATTCTAAGAAACTTTGAGCATAGTCTATTTGTAAATTAGATAATATATATTATCAGCAAGCTTGGTGTATTAAGAACACTGCTAATTTACAATTTGAAATACTAGTGTTGTAGTCCTTACTTGTTTCTAACCCACTCTTTGGTTTAAGGCAAATTACTTAGCCTTTTGTGTACTGAAGAAAGCGCATCAGAATGTTCACATAAAATTTCCCAAATTAAAGTAACATAAGGATTTGTTTGTCTTTGGGATATATTCCCTTGGTTTTTCTTTCTAATATGTAGATAAAGGAACAAAATGTATTTTATATATACAGTTGACCCTTGAATAATGCTGGGGTTAGGGGCGCCAGCCTCCCCTGACCACGCAGTGAAAATTTGCGTAGAGCTTTGACTTCCCCAAAACCTAACTATAGCTGTTCCTCAGTATCCACAGGGAATTGCTTCTAGGTCACCCACAGATACCAAAATATAAAATGGCATAGAACAATGCATATAGTTGGCCCTCCATATCTATGGATTCCCAACCTCAAATAAAAAATGCTGTTTCAGCCCTGGCCGTATGGCTAAATGATTAGAGAGTTAGCCCAGGGATCAAAGAGTCTCGAGTATGATTTCCAGTCAAGGGTGTACCTTGGTTGCAGGTTCGCTCTCCAGCCCCAGTTGGGGTCCTTCAGGAGGCAACTAATTGATGTGTCACTCTGACATCAATTTTCTCTCTCTCCCCCTCCCTCCCACTCTATCTGAAAAAATTAATGAAAAATATCCTCAGGTGGGGATTAAACAACAACAAAAATGGGCTATTTTCAGTCCATGGTTTGTTGATCTGTGAATGGGAACCAAAGGATATGGAGGGCTGACTGTGTATTTATTGAAAATAGTCCACATATAAGCGGACCTGTGCAGTTCAAACCCATGTTGTTCTAGGGCAGTGGTTCTCAACCTGTGGGTCGCAACCCCTTTGGGGATCAAATGACCCTTTCACAGAGGTTGCCTAAAACATAACAGTAGCAAAATTACAGTTATGAAGTAGCAACAGAAATAATTTTATGGTTGGGGGTCACCACAACATGAACTGTATTAAAGGGTTGCGGCATTAGGAAGGTTGAGAACCACTGTTCTAGGGTCAGTGGTATATGTATAGCTGTAATTTCATGCTTTGAAGCAGTTATCTTCTAAAACAAAAACAAACAACTAAGAACCAGTAGCAGTAACACTAAGACTTCCATGATACCTCCGTCCTCCACATGACTTTGCCCCATCTCGCTCTCTGGTTGGGCCCTATGACTTCACCATTTTCAGCTTTGAGGATTTTATCTTCACTCCTTGACTTCCATCAGAGTACATCATTCTTTAATTGTTACAATAGCATACTTAGAAAAAGGGGGGGTGTAGTCTTTTAAAAGCCTTCTAAAACAGTTACATTGTGATCTCCTATATCTCAGTTTCTGTATTTTTTTGAGTTTACATATTGGAGGTGAGGCAGTGAAAATCAGTAAAGAATTAAAGAATTAAAGTTTCTTTCCAGTGCTAGAATTTCATGATTTAATTAATTGGGTCATAGCAATTCACAAAGAAAAGATGCCCATGCAAATATTTAGTACCTTCTCAACCCTCATATATAGATTTGTCATGATAGGATTTTTTTTTTCTAACTGTGGAACTATACAGAGTATTCCAAAGGTTGCAAATGCCCGATTTGTGAGCAACTTCTCTGGACTGGGTTGGAGATAAGACCTGGTCTTTGCTTCTACTCTTATTCCCTCTCTCATATCTCTACTCCTTGAAAATAAGTTTTTTCTGGATCTCACCATGATTTCATATTTCATCATAGTGGACAGCTGTTGCTCTGGCTGGAATGAGAACAAAGTAGAAATAAACCCTATTTGTAGAATTGGCATATCTGTTTCAGACTAGTTACACTATTCAAACTGTTGTAATTCCTTATTCTAAAGTGATCTAGAAAGCATTTCCCTATCAAAAACATTAGCTTTTGAAACACCCTCAAAAGTCTTCTTAATTCACAATGTAATAGAAATAGTGTGGTTTGGGTGAGACATATTTTGGTATCTGTAATGACTTTTATCACCAGTTTTAAAATTCTACTTAAGTATATGTTACAGCCCTGGCTGGTTTGGCTCAGCGGTTAGAGCGTTGGCCTGCGGTCCCGAGAGACCCGGGTTCGGTTCCCGCTAAGGGCACGTACCTCGGTTGCAGTTTGTCCCTGGCCCTGGTTGGTCGTGCGGGTGGCAGCCACTCGATGTGTCCCTTCACGTCGATGTTTCTCTCTATCTCTCTTCCTCTCTCTCCCTCCCACTCTATCTGAACAAAAAATGTCCTCAGGTGAGGATAAAAATATATATATATATACATATATATATATATATATATATATATGTTACAAAATAACTGACTTAGGAACTTTTATTATACCCTGTCTATAAATTCAGGGCTGCACATTGGTTTCCATCCAGTCTTTTTAATGTTTTATCAAGAATAGAAATTAACTTTCAAATTTATGTTTCTTATGAAGACATGAGCTCATTGAGGAGGTATGTACTGTGCTTTCTTTTTCCTTTTCTAAACAAATAATTGCTGATCTCTCTGCGTGTCATATATCATTTTAGGTAGTGAACACCCCTACCCCTACCCCCATAGGGCATATAGGGTCATGGAATTATAGACAATCAACAAACAAATATTTAACATAATGTCAGGAAGTGATTAGGATAATGAATAAAAAAGCAGGGTAAGTGGGTGCTATTTTAATTATTGTGGACTTTCCTAAGGCCTTTATGAAGTTAGGGAGCACACCATGAGAGAATCTGAGGAAAGCTCAGTCCCGGGAGAGGGAACAGCAAATCCAAAAGCCAAGTGTGATGGAGCATCAAAGAAGAAAATGTAAAGACACCCACTTGAAAAGAACTTGTAATTCTTATTCATATACATTGTAATTAAATAAATAATAAAACATATCCTAGCCCGTCTGGAATGGCTCAGTGGATTGAGCTTCCTTCCCATGGACTGAGAGGTCCCAGTTCAATTCCCAGTCAGGGCACATGCCTGGGTTGTGGGCTCGATCCTCAGTAGGGGGCGAGCAGGAAGCAGCCGATTGATGTTTCTCTCTCACATCTGTGTTCTATCTCTCTCTCCCTTCCTCTCTCTCTCTAAGAAAAATCAATGAAAACATATCATAAAAAATGTTTTTAACATATTCTAAATGTGTCCTAACATTTAATTTAGGGTTTTAAGAATGACCATCATTTATTTTCCAGTTTGCTATCATTTATTTCTTAAATTTCAGAAATACTTTTTTCATCTTTTCTTTTTCATACTTATCTCACAATTTGCTGATCCACAATATCACTCAAAGCATTTTTATTTTAAAAATCCCTTGATAGCTCTGGCCGGTTTGGCTCAGCGGTTAGAGCATTGGCCCGCAGACTAGAGAGACCCGGGTTTGGTTCCTGCTAGGGGCACGTACCTCGGTTGCAGTTTGTCCCTGATCCCGGTTGGGATTGTGTGGGTGTCAGCCACTCGATGTGTCTCTCTCACATTGATATTTCTCTCTCTCTTCCTCGCTCCCTTCCTCCTGCTCTGTCTAAAGATAAATGCAAAAAAAAAAAAAAAAAAAAAATGTCCTCGGGTGAGGATAAATAAATAAATAAAAATCCCTTGATGTGTGGCCTCGAAGAAGTAGACTGAATAGATACTAAGAATAATAACAGCTTACATTTGTCAAAACTTTCCAGTGTTTCTTTTTTTTTTTCATCCTCACCCGAGGACATTTTTCCATTTTTTGTTCAGATAGAGTGGGAGGGAGAGAGAGGAAGAGAGAGAGAGAGAGAGAAACATCGACATGAAAGGGACACATCGAGTGGCTGCCACCTGCACGACCAACCAGGTCAACCAACGGGGGCAAACTGCAACCAAGGTACATGCCCTTAGCGGGAACCAAACCCGGGTCTCTCTGGACCACAGGCTGATGCTCTAACCTCTGAGCCAAACCGGCCAGGGCGCAGTGTTTCAATTTACATTACTTCATTGGATCCTCAGAGATGCTCTGTATGACACCATATTGTTTTGGCCTTAAATTGAATTTTTACTAAAATGAAACATTTTCATCATTGGATTAAGAGATCTGCGTTGGAGTTTAGGAATTGGGGTAAGCTTGCAGAGAGATAAATAAGATTTGTGTTCCCATTAATAGAGATGCAAAGGTACCTGTTAAATGTTTGTCATTAAAATCAAGAGGGGAGCTTCTGAGTTGGTGAGCATGTGGAGACCCAGGGAGCATGGAATGCCTGCAGAGGGCATGGAAGCTCTGTACCCTTTTCCCATACCTTGCCCTGTGCATCTCTTCCATCTGGCTTTTCCTGAGTCATGTCCTTTTATAATAAACCTGTGATTTAGTGGGGGGCGGGAAAGATTAAGGGGTAGTCATCAATAATTTTAGATGATTATCAACATTTTCTTTAGAAATTCTTTAAAAAGAAAGTATACTCAGTAGAAAATATCTTAGGGTTTAGTCCATTTTAAAATTTAAAAGGAAAAGCTTGAATAACACATGTCTGTTAGTAATCCTTTTTTAGCTATTTTTAAAATGATTTTTCAGAAGACTTTTTCTTTTTTTTTTTTTTTTTTATCCTCACTCGAGGACATTTTTTCCATTTTTTACTCAGATAGAGCGGGAAGGAGAGAGGAAGAGAGAGAAACATCGATGTGAAAGGGACACATCGAGTGGCCGCCACCCACACGACCCAACCAGGGCCGGGGACAAACTGCAGCCAAGGTACATGCCCTTACCGGGAACCGAACCCGGGTCTCTGTGGACCGCAGGCTGACGTTCTAACCGCTGAGCCAAACCGGCCAGGGCTCAGAAGACTTTTTCAAAAGTATATCTGGATATTTAAAACATGAAAGTCACTAGTATTTATTATACATAATTTATATTTAAAATTGTTACTTTTTATTTTAATCCTCACCCAAGGTTATGTTTTATTAATTTTAGAGAGAGAGGAGGGGAGAGAGATTGAGAGAGAAAGACATCGATTGGTTGCCTCCCCTATGCACCCCAGCCAGGCATTGAACCTGAAACAAAGATATATGCCCTGACCAGAAATCGAACCCAGATCATTTTTTGGTTTACTAGATGATGTTCCAGCCAACTGAGCCACCTGGCCAGGGTTTAAATTGTTACCTTTTAAATTGTGCCATATTTCTTTAAAGTCTGTCTGTCCTAATACTAAATGGCATTGACTTAGCTTTTCTTGTATCAAACCAAAAGACATGAATTATCAAGTTCCTGCTATGTGGTAGGCACCCTGTTGATGTTAATAGAATAGATGAAACTATATGAAAAATTTACAAATATTTTTAAAACAGATATTATCATGCCCATTTTACCAATAGGGCATTTGGAGAGATTACAAAATATGTCCAAGTTCTTGTAACAGGCAAGTAGTAGAAATAGACACATTTGACTTGAATGTTTGTGCCTGTTCCACATATGACTGTACAAACTATATTTGTGAATCTTTAGAAATCTTTGAAAATATTGCTTTCATTAATTTTTTCATTCTGCTACATTTTATCTCAGAAAATATCATCTCCACCAAATTGTTATAGTTAATAAATGGAAACAATTCTCAAGATGACAACTGTGTGCTTTTCTTAGGATAATAAACTTCAGCTGCTGTTATTTTTGCCTTGCCTTGTTATTATATAATATTGTTACAGCAGTATATTTTAGCACCCACTTTAGCATCTAATTTTAAACATACATAACAATTTTGGTGGAGAAAATATAATGGCTCTTATTGAAACCAAAACTAAAAATTGCACCATGTTGCTAAGTCTAAAGTAGTACTACAGAATGGACCCCAGAAAACATAGCTATAACCACAGGTCAGTTTTTATATGTTAATATGATAAGTAGAATTTGCCTTTTTTCCCCCCTGCTAGCATACCATAAAATTTGTTAAGAATAATTCTTCACTGCTGGGAGTGAGGGAGTTGATAGGTAAAGGAACCAGGGAAATGAGAGAATATTATGAAATACAACAGTGGCAGATAATTCATATGCCCAAAGTGGTGGTGGTGGTGTATTAGTAGTAGTAGGCATCAGTCAACACTTACTGAACACACTTAACTGTATGCCAGTTATATTTAAGACTCCCAACAGCCTTTAAAGTGAGTACCATTTATTATTTTAAGGCAGGCAAAGCAAGTATAGAAAGATTGAGGAACCTAGCCAAGGATACAGTAGCCAGCCAGTGGTGCCAAGATGCAAACCTAAGCAGTTTAAATCCAGAACTCTTGTTCTTTACTAGTATGCCATAGTATGTCAGCATTGAGCTATTGTATTGGTGAAGCTGGAAAGGTATACAAAACCTGAGGAATGAGTCATATACTGGCCATATTTCCTATCACCATATATTTCATTTAAATAAAGTTTTTTTGTTGGTGTTGTTAAACAGTTCTTGCACTGTAAAATTTGAGATTAAAAATTCACTATAACCTGATTAGAGAATGACATCTGAGGTAATACAAAATTTGTATCTAAAATTGTACCTCTGAAAACTATTTTCCAAACATGTTCCAATTTAATAGCTTTTTGTAGGGATGACAATTAAAATAGTTTATGTATTTTCCCATAGAAAATACCTATAATTGGTTCTTTTTTAAAATAAGTACTTTCTTCTACCACTTGGTTGTTTTGTTAATGTGTTTGTTTTCAACCACATAGTGATTTGTTCCATTTTCTTGCATTTTCAGTAACTTGGATTTGTTATTGAGACCTTCTTGGGAGTAAGGAATATGCATGTATGTGCATGTGCGCAGATTTCTTTTTAATGAAGTACAAACATATTTGTATAATATTCTGGTCAAATACTGTATATATGTCTTTGTATGTACACATACATACAAGTCTTGGGCAAAATAATGGGTACCATTTGTTGAGCATCTATTATATGCTGGACTTTGGGGCACTTACTATGTTCTTTATTTAGTTTAAGCCTCATCACAATGTTGCAAGGCAAATATCTACCCATTTACTCAGAAATATGAAGAAACCTAGTTAAACATTTTAAAGACTTCTTTTAACTCTAGCTCATGAGAGAGCATATAAAACATTTTATTGCATTTATAGCATGCTTTTGATGCAACAAAAAGTGCACACAATTTTTTATGTTAGTTGTATCCTAGTGAAAATTACACAGGAACCTATACCACCTAAGTAGGGCTCAAGATAGCTTGGTTAGTTTCCTTATAGTCTTTGTCCCCCCACCTGTCAAATGGAGAGAAGAATAATTTATAGAATAATGAGAATTAAAATTTTAAATATGCTGAATGAAAATATTCTGTGGTAGAAATAGATCTGTATATCTTGGAATTTAATTTTTATAATATGATGAAAAAAGCATATATATGATAGATCTGTAGTTAGCATCTGGCAGTTGGAATTACACAATAAATTTTTTTAACCAACCTAGGTCTTGCTTATATAAGCACTGCAAATTACGTTTTCTCTTTAGCAGGTAAGGGTTTCTGTGATTTTCACTAGGATACAACCAACAGAGACAACTCCTGGTGCACATTTTGTTGCATGAGAAGCATGCAATGAAATGCAGTAAATGTTTTTTTCATGAGCTCATGTGTAAAATCTTTACAATTTTTATTTTAACCTAATCTCAAAAGATAAAGGATAGCAGTTTTCCATTTTCTTCTATTTCTCCTAAATAGACATATTTTTGTTATAATATTGTTATGTTCTGGCTTCTGAAATTTACAAGGATGAGGTCACTTATATTTTCCCTTCCTTTCACTGTATTTTTGTTTGCTTTCGTCCACTACCAAAAAAAGATTTTTAAGTTTGGGATCCAGTTAGAAATTTGTTTAGAAATATAAGTACCAAACTTCATATTTGGAAAGATTTTACCATTTTGTGAATACATAAGACTTTTGAGTGGAATAACAGCACTTAGAGAATCTTGCTACGTTTCTCTTTTCAGTAATCAAGACTAATTCCTATACTTTTCCAACTCTATCCATATGGGTTTTTCCCTAGTCTTATAAGCAGCTACATCGTAACACCTGCTGTGTAAGAAAATCAGTGAGTGTAAGACAGTTCACAGACGTAGATTGGAAAAGAAAAATATGTAATAATGTTTTTATTATTTAGAAGTATTTTTAGTCTTATTTTGATATTATATAGAATAGTTTGTATGATATATGTCTCGCATCATAGAATTTACTTCAGGCCAAATTTGAGGGAGAGACAGAAGAGGAAAAAAGAGACCAAGAGAGAATATGGAGAATATCAACCATTTGTCTCCTTTCCTATGTTCAGAGGTAAACATCTTAATTGTTTAGATCCCTTGAAATTAGTTAGTACTTTTAAAAGCTTTTGAATGTTACTAGGATACATTGTTGAAGTCATACCTGGTTAAAGTTTTATGATTAAGTGTGATTAAGTAATTATGTTTCCACAATCACACATTTCATTATTATACTGTATGATAGGACATTATTTTAAATCTGTTATTAAGTGAAATTTGTTTGGGCGGCCAAATGGATGTTTTAATGTGACTTGGTGTTACTTAGACATTTTGGCTATACAGTTTAAAGACCACCAGATTAGATTGGGAAATTCTGTCAGCTTCACTATCTTGAAAAACTGAAACAAAAGAAAAAGTAATGGCTATTAAGCACGTGTAGCCATACCCAGGAGAAGGTATGTGAGTGTGACTTAGGTAATAACAACTTTGTTACTGTGTATCACTCATAGAGGTTTTTTTTTCCCTGTGAAATACTTAATAGTTTTACATTTGCTGTTTTATAGTTATTTCAGTGCCCTGTTGACATCAAGGGTTAGTGATTGTGGTATTGGTAGTTCCTGACAAATAGAAATTATTTGATATGCTAAGCCATTTCTGACAGAAGATACAAAGTTTTGACAAACATGTATGGCACAGCAAGTGTCCAATTTTAAAGAGCAAAATAAATGCAAACCACCATTATGGTGAACACAAACAGCCTGAAAGCAAGTTATCAGTAAGCAAATAATTGTTGAACTGTTATGAATGGAATAGGATGTTGAAATAGGGCATGATTGGCTGGTGTTACATATGTCCTTGATTACCTTCCTTGTGCTTTTATCCTAATAAGTGACATTCTTTGTATTCCCTTGGATGGCTAGACAGTCTGACACTGAAGAAGAATAAATATTGCATGTGGTACACATTAAGCTGTCATCCAAGACAGCATTTATAAAAAGTAACTGGAGAAATTCATAAGAAATTCTGCATTGCTACAGTTTCCTGGCTCCAGTCATAATTGTCAAAGTTCTTGACACATTCAGGTCTTCAGAAATGATGTAGGTTTACAGTGGCTTGGTGTATGAATAATTATTATGGATTTGTGTTTTCATATTGCCTTAGGATGTTAATGTTAGTTACCACAATGTTATATTTTACGATAATTTGTATTTAAGAAATTATATTATTACTACGTTGGTAGTAATAGTGACATATTTCCATCTTAGGGTTTTAGATAACTCATGTATTTGGAAAGAAGAATGCTAATTTTTAAGTGCTTAGTTTATCTTTAATTTGTTGGAAAATACTGCTTGCTTGTTTTTAGTGCTAGCAAACAGCGTTCGAAATAAGTATTTTTTTCTTCTCCAGCAGCATTGAAAAACTATCAAATGGTGGCCCAAATGAATACCATTTTAAAACTATTTCTGAAAATACCCAAATCACTACTTGATGTTTTATTTTAAAATATTACATACTTTTGTAACTTTAATATTGTTCTTTGAAGCAGGATAATGTTTTATTTGTCCCAGTATTCTTATCTCTTAAATTTTTATTTTGGAGGAAGATGGGTAGAAGACATAATATTGTACTAAAATAAACATACCTTAAAAAGGAGTTAAATTATGAATACAAATTTGCAAACATTTTTAAGCCCCTTTTTCTTTCACTAAACTAAAATTTCTTTTCATCCTATCTATATGATATGCCACATAATAACTGAAGGATGTCAAAAAAACAAACCCCAAACATTTTCTTTTTTATATTTCTGTAACTTGGCACAATTACTCTGTACCATTTCAAAGTAAGTAACTAATATTTTTATTCTATAATCAAATCAAGAATGTAACATTCTATCAGCTGTTTACTAGGAAAATGTGATTAAGTATGATAATTTAGGGTCCAATACAAATATGAAAATAAAGTTTAGTGTTGAGTTCTAAATTATGAGCCCTGTTTTGGGGAGGACAAAAGGTCAGTCAGGTTTCTATGACAACTATATTTTATATTTAGTTTTTAAATTATATAATATTAATTTGGGAGTGTGTTTTTAGGGGACTCTCTACTTTGATATCTCCACCATCCATTTGTATTGAAGAAACTTTTCTCCAGGTATAACACTGTTCCAATGTTACCTATAGCTTTTAACTCTCTAGGCCACTACAGAGCACAAAATATTTGTCCAACTGGTAAATTGAACTGTAAGTCCCACTGCGGGAAATTGCTTTGCTGTGCTCCAAACAGCAGTTATCTTAGTAATTGTGCCTGAATTCTTTGTGGCTAATAGAGCATAGACGTCCATTTTACAAGCAGAAATTATTTCTCTTAAATACCCTTAATTATAAATCTGCCAAATAAAATGTGAATCAATAGACTATAGTGAGGCATTAAACTGCATCATTTTTAATTGTAAGTGCTGAAAAGTGAAAAATTTTTTCCCTTTTAGTGTGAAACTGTACATATCCGACATTTCACATTCTAAACTGGAGCTCCCAACAAGGAGCTTATCAGAGCAAATTGTCTAGTCCATCCCCTTCCTCACTCAAAACCTAATGACCCTTTATCATCATGGTTTAGATTGCTGGACACAGATGTGAGAAAATACAAGTAATCTACAGGTAACTACAGTAGCTGCACTGATGTTCTCAGAGAACTGACTGCTGGGAAGATAAAGAGCTTCCCACAGAGTCTGTGACTTTCCGGCAGCAAAGCACATCATGAGCTCATACATGAAGTTTTATTTGCTGAAGATTCACAATAAAATGCATTAGAACATTCAGCAGGGACTCTTTTTAGATGAGCACAGAAATTCTGGAGGGTTATTAGTTGAGGCACCAGTGCATAGCGTCACACTAAAAATTTTTTTGAACTTCACCAATATTAATTCTTTCTATGGGCATCAAAGATTATGGCTACAGTGCAGCATTAATATTGAATTTCTTGATATTTATATAATCTACTACAGAATTTCATCTTTTTTTTTTTTTTCTTCACAAAAGGCTGAGCTTCATGGTGAAAAGTAGTTTTTAATATGAAAGAGGAACAGTGTTTCTCAAACTTTAATCTAAATTATATTTCAAAGGACTTGTTTATGGCCAGGTGCTCTGCTTTTGTTAGCTGCTTAGATTGTGATCAGTGAAGTAAACTCATTTATTTATTTGCATGCAATTGAGTAATTTACCATAAAAAGGATGATCATGGGTTTTTTGTTTTGTTTTTTTTTTTGGACAAAGGCACTGCACCTGTAGCTTACTAATTGTTAGTTTGACTGTTACTTACAGTGATCATAGTTTCATAAAGCTTTTGAAAACTACAATGAAAAAATATTTGCTCAATCTTTTTTTATGTTTAAAATGTTTTGTTTTTAGTCATTGAATTTGGATTAAGTTACTAGATTGGGGTGAATCCATATGAATTAGACTACCTAAACATCAGGTGTGTATCCCTTTTCAAAAATAATTTGCTCCACATATTTTTCTGAAAACTAATTAATATTGTTTCTGTAAAAACTATAACTGCTTCATTAGGAATAGTCATATTACCTTCATAGGTCAAAATGAATTACAGTCCTCAAATCATTTTTAGAAATTACCATTTTAGCAAAGATAAAGATTTTCAACAACCAGTATTGGTTTAGCAGTTGACAATCAACAAAAAGGTATTTCATTTACTTTTATATAGTTATATACCTAGCTTAACTGTTATTCTTTATGGAAAATGTTGAAATGATCAGAAAATTAGAGACGACACTAAGTCTTTTTGGCTAGGTTCCTATTCATTTTTGCTTTAATAATATTATAATATTGTACTTTGAAAAACAATTCTTTGCACCAGAATTACATCAAATATACCTGCAATCTGAAGTAATTAATTTAATATTAAGTGTCAAGTGTAAATGACCAGTGAACAAAATAAATGTTATTTCAGAAAAGAAATTATAAGTACTGCTAAGCATTAGAATTCTGATTCTCTGATAGCAATTAGCATCACTCTTCTTGGAGTTTTTTATCAGTGAAGATTTTTAGTTTACATTAATATTTTTGAAATATTTGTAGTTGTATGGCATAAATTAATCTGAAAAACAGAACATTGAAGAATTGTTTGAGGCTGTATTATGCATTAATTCTGTTTTTAGTTTGCTATAAGATCTAAAGAAAAAAAACTGTATTTGTTTCCATTTAACAGCAAATAGGAAACACAGAACTCAAAATTCTACAAAGCACATTTTCTTACCCTCTTCGTGTTTAAAAGGAAAGAAACCAGAGGAGCATGTGCAGTGTAAGATTGTTTTGCATTTTTGTTTTTACATCACCAGATTAACTATAATGAAATCCATCTGCAAATTGTAGGAACTACTCATTGGTTTTTGTCAAGGACTCTAGTATGTTTTTTGCCCTTCTTTTCCTTCTACATTTTTTTTTTTTACTTCAACAAGATATACAGAAAATTAAAAACCTTGTCTGTTATAAAGTTTTGTTTGAGCTTTTTAAACTGAGTGATTAGCAGAAATAATGACCCTGTCAGCCTTAATCACATTAAAATGTGGTTAACATCATTTAATTTTTTCCACTTAATATGCAAAAATTTCCAGTAGATTTGCAGTGAAGGCCATTGAAATTCCATTAGAACAAGAATAAAAATTTCAGGCATCATTTATTCAGAGAAGGAATAAAGGTCTCGATTGAGAACTGCTGAATCTTTCTATTAGAGACACTATGAATCATTACATTGAATGTACCTTATGTCTCGATCGACCTGTGTCTGGCTTTTCAAATGGTTGAAAATCATTTTTTATGATTTTTAATAAGGGGAAATAAACTAGAATTGCATAATTTTATAACTAAAAGATGACTGAACATTTTATTTTGCACTCCTCTTATCTGCTTAAATTTTAAGTAGAAAGTTGTTCATTTTTGCCCAAAAATCAAGAAAATGAAAGAATTAATTATTTTAATATAGAACAGATTGCATGGCCAACCCATAAAATGTTCAGGTTGTGTTTTAAATAGTTATGTTGGTATGTGCCAGTAAGAAATTTAGAATTAAGAACCAAATGACAAGCCCTGACTGGATAGCTCAGTTGGTTAGAGCATCATCCCGATATGCCAAGGTTTCGGGTTTGATTCCTGGTCAGGGCACACACAAGAATCAACCAGTGAATACATAAATAAGTACAACAACAAATTTATGTTTCTGTCTCTCTCTTTCAAATTAATAAGTAAGATAAAATAAAAACCAAATGACACCAACTCTTTCCCAAAGTTCATAGTTTATCATTTGTCAAGCTTCACTGGTATGTTATGCTTCATTAACTATGTATGAATTACAGCTGAGGAAAATTCTGTGATTTCTAATATTGTTTATTATTTTATGATCTTTTTAAAATGTATGTTATGATATGTCCCTAGAATAAAAAAGTAGGAAAAGCTTAATTTTGTTTTAAGCAATTAAGAAATGCCTACCATTTATACTTTCCTTGGTATGTTTGTATTTGCGTGTCCTGTGAAACTTAGGTTGTGTAGAATGTTTCTCCCCCATTAAAAAAAAAAAGTCTGTTACTGTATATACCTGATAAGCAGAAATGGGTTTCTGGAATCATTCCTAACTCTCGGGTAATTAAGTAATTATACAGTGTTTGTTTTTGTTTTTGTTTTTTTAAATTTGTATTTTGTTCCCAAACCATTTGAACTCATTATATAATTACACCATGTGTACTTAGTAGTAAAAATACCATTGGAAAATTTATTGGGCAAAGTCTTCCACACATGTGCTACTCACAATGAATAAATTTCTCCATCCTTGCTTGTTTCTATGTCTGCAAAAATCTAAAAACATTTAATTATCTGCTTCTTATGTTTACCATACCTCTTCCCCCTACCATGGTTGGCTCCTGTGACCTCCTTAGAAACACCTTCCCCGAGTACCTGTCTCGAATAATCCCCCAGACTCCCATTTGTTTACAGCATCCTGTGTGTTTGCTTCAGAGCATTTACCACAAACTATATAATCTTACTTATTTATGTCTTTCTGTCTCATAAGAATATAAATTCCGCCCTGGCCAGTTTTGCTCAGCGGTTAGAGTGTCAGCCTGCAGTCCAGAGAGACCTGGGTTCGGTTCCCGCTAAGGGCACGTACCTCGGTTGCAGTTTGTCCCCGGCCCTGGTTGGGTTGCGCGGGTGGCAGCCACTCAATGTGTCCCTTTTATGTCGATATTTTTCTCTCTCTCTCTCTCTCTCTCTCTCTCTCAATCTCTCTCTCTCTCTCTCTCTCACACACACACACACACACACACACACTCTGAACAAAAAATGGAAAAATGTCCTCAGGTGAGGATAAAAAAAAAAAAAAAAAGAATATAAATTCCATGAGAATAAAGATCATGCCTGTCTTGTTCATTTTATATCTCTTGTTCTTGGCACTGGACTCAATAAATATTGTTGATTGATTGAATGAATGGCTAGATGAAATCAGTTGAATTCATTTATGGACACTGAAATTTTAATTTCATGGTCACAAAACAGTCTTTCTTTTTTTATTTAGTTTTGATTTGAGAGAGAGAGAAACATTGATTTGTTGTTCCACTTATTTATGTATTTATTGGTTGCTTCTTGTATGTGCCCTGACTAGGGATCGAACCTGCAACCTTGGCATATCGGGACAACACTCTAACCAACTGAGTTACCTGGTGGCCAAGGCTTGCTTTCTTTCTTTTTTTGAGACGTCATTTTAAAATACAAAAACCTGCCAAGTTGAAGTTACTCATAGTGGAAGCTTTGCTCAGGATGGTGGCACAGCCTTTATTTGGGATATTGTATAGAAAGGATGTCTCAGAAAGAAAAGGACCAAAGACAATCCTGTAATGTTCAAACTAACCCACACATTTGTCTACCAACTTACTGAAAATCAAAATGATTCATTTTTTTTTTTTTAATGTAAAAACCATTCTCACCTGTGCGCTATACAAAACTATGCAGTGATTTACTGACCCCAGGTGTTTGCACTTAACAAAGACAATCTTTCAGTTGTGCACGTGACTATATGTTCCCATTCACCCACTACAGTAGTTCCTTTTCTCTCCATCACCATCGGTTTTTCCTTCCCTAGTAGGTTTCCCATCAGCATATATACATGGTGCTATTTCTCCGGTCTTTAAACAACTTATTTTGATCCTGCTTGCCTTTAACACTACAGTCCATTCTCTACTTTCCCTTTGTAAGAGTTAAATAAGTGTTACATGAAATTACATATGTAAGATGTCTGTCAATTTATCCTATCCTTTCCTTTTAAAAGAAATGTGGTTGTATAGTAGTATTTTTATTACTTTGTTTGCAGATTTCCCTTGTTTAAAGGAAAACTAGTATAGAAAATATGTTCTGAGTAATATTTTTCCTCAAAACAGTAGTACCCCCATGGGGAGGAGAAGAAGGTGTCTAAAATAGATGAAAGAACACTGCATTCTGTGTACCTGTTTCTATTATTCTGTCTCTGCCTTTTCAGAATAAACTGTGCTTAGAGACTTGATGACGTTCTCTTCTGCTTGGCTTTTGGGTAACAGGTATATTGTTTTTCACTTGTAATCTCTTCTCTTTACTGTTTTCTCTCTACCTGCCATAGTTCTTCCCTAGGCATCAGTAATTGAGTGACTTTTTTTTTTTCACTTGCCCTCGTTGCTTAATATCTGCAACTCTAACCAATACAGTAGTGGTTTTCCAACGTTAGCATACATCCAAATCATCTGGAGAGTTTCTTAAAACACAGGTTGCTGGCCCTACCTCCACAGTCTCTGATTCAATAGGTCTGGGGTGGACCTGAGAATTGTCACGTCCTGCAAGTTTCTAGGTGCTGCCTGGTACATGGATGTTACTTTGAGAAACACTGCTCTCTGCTAATGATTCATAAATCTACAGCCCTAGTTTCACCTCTTAGCCCTTTTCAAGTTTCTTTAGTCCTAACTGTCAATGAGAAAATTCCATTTGGTTATTCCTTTATCATTATGAAGTTTAATATTTATAAAACTAAACTTACTTTTCCTTATAATACATTCATAGTGGAATCTACTTTCAGAATTTCTTATCTTTGCTACTAGTACTAGCACTCCCTGATCTTTTAGATTTAAGTTCCTCATATCTTTTTGACAGTCTTTCATACACCATAGTCACTAAATCACTAATTTCTACCTTTTTCTTCTAAATCTGGTCCTTCTTTAAACCCTTCTTCAGTTACACTGCTTATCGACCAAGACTCAAACTTCATCACTTCATTTTTTAAAAAATTTTTTAATATGTTTTTATTGATTTTTTTTTTAAAGAGAGGGGAAAGGAGAAATAGATAGAAACATTGATGTGAGAGAGAAACATCCATTTGCCTCCTCCCGCATGCCCCCCACTGGGGATCGCGCCTTTAACCTCGGCATGTGCCCTGACCAAAATCGAACCTGGACCTCTCAGTCCACTGAGTCACACCAGCGGGGCCCTCATCACTTCATTTTTGAATTAAGTAGCAGTCTCCTAGCTTATCATCCTTGTCTCTGTAGCTTCTTTTCATCTGCAGGACATTCTGATTTGCTTTAAACATGTTCACTCTGCATTTTCTCAGTCCACAGTCTTTCACTGAAACACAGGATAGGCAAAGATCTCTTGAATGAGAAACAAAAAGCACTAACCATAAAAGAAAAAATTGGGCTTCATTGGAGTGAATAAATTCTGTTCATCAGAAAATGCCATTAAGAAAATGAATAGACTTTTCAAGTGAATTTATTTAAAACAGTAGATAAATGTAGCAGACAATGTATCAGGGTGGTGGAGAAAAGCCTTTGAACTGGGAATGGGAAAATGTTTCATTGGTTTTGTCTCTCGCATATGGCCAGGAAACAGGTTGTTAGAGGCTGCTTTTTATGCCCAGAGGCAAATAACAAGTGGTTCCTAGACTAACTGCTTTCAGTAATATTGACTTAGAAGTTATAGGAAGTATGCTTCCTACTGGTTTATTCCAAATCTATTTCATATGTGATATCTGCTACCCTAAATGATTTTTTGCCCCTTAGAAACTATGAGACTGTCATTCAGCAATGATTTGCTGCTGCTGTTGTTAATCCTCACCTGAGGATTTTTGTTGTTGTTAATCCTCACCTGAGGATTTTTGTTGTTAATCCTCACCCGAGGATATTTTTTTCCATTGATTTTTAGAGACAATAGAAGGGAAGGAGAGAGAGAAAGAAACATCAATGTGTGAGAGAGAGAGATATTCGTCAACTGGCTCCTGCGATACCTTGACCAGGTCCAGGAATCAAACTTGCAATCCAGGTACACATCCTAGACCAGAATCAAACCTGTGACCCTTTGGTCCCTGGGCTGACACTCCAACCTCTAAGCCAAACCAACCAAGGCCCAAGGGTATTTTTTCCTCTACTGATTTTTAGAGGGGCAGGGGGAAGAAAGAGAGGGATATGAAAGAGACACATTGATTGGTTACCTCCTGCATGCATCTCTATCGAGGCCGGGGATCATACCTGCAACCCAAGTACATGCCCTTAACTGGGAATGAAACCGAGACCCTTCAGGGCACATCCCTACACTCCAGCCACTGAGCCACACAGGCCATGGCTCATTTAGCAGTGATTTTAATGAGTAGCAAAACTGGCCATTTTTCTATACAGCAGACACGACAGTTTAAAGAGGAAAATAAAAATGCCTTTAAATAAATTTTGTAGTGGTTAGTACTTAGACCTGCCTTCTTAGAATAAATCTAATTAATAGCTGAATTACAGATAAATAAACACAATTAAGAAATTGTAGTCTGGCCCTGGCTGGTTTGGCTCAGCAGTTAGAGAGTCAGCCTGTGGACCAAAGAGTAAAGGGTTCAATTCCGGTCAAGGTCAGGTACCTTGGTTGCAATTTGTCTCTGGCTCTGGTGAGGGTCTTGGGGAGGTAACCAGTCGATGTATCTCTCTCACATCAATGTTTCTCTCTACCCCCCCCCCCCATCTCACTCTATTTGAAGATAAATGGAAAAATATCCTCGGGTGAAGATTTAAAGAAAAAAGAAAAAAATTGTGATCTGAACGTTGAGCCTTAAGAAAGACAAAACCATACTTCACTTTATAAATAGTAACAGCTAATCTATAGGGTGTGGCAAAAGTACATTTATAGTTGTGCATATGGTAAATAATACAATAATTAATGAATAATAATACAGAAATAAACTATTGTGTACTCACAACTGTAAACCTACTTTTGCCCCACCCTGTATATACATTGAGCATTTACTAACCTTGTGTCAGGTACCATGCTAAACATTTTATGTGCACTTTCTCATTGAATCTTCACAACAACCTCTGAAGTAGATGGCTATTACTATCTCCACTAACAGGTGAGAAAACTGAGACTTTAGAAATATTCCGTGATATGTCTAAGATCCCTGCTCCATCTGGTCCCAGTTCTCTGTAATCATATCTTATACTGCTTCCCTTATAAAGGTATTGCATAAAAGGTATCGCCTGCGAGAGTCCTTTAATTATAAGATTCCTTTCATTGCCTGGCCGGTGTGGCTCAGTGGTTGAGCTTCGACCCATGCACCAAGAGGTCGCGCCGGTTCAATTCTTAGGGCACATGCCCAGGTTGTGGGCCCGATCCCCAGATGCAGGAAGTGGCCACTTGATGTTTCTATTTCTCTCTCTCTCCCCCTTCCTTTCTAAAATCAGTAAAGAAAAAATTTTTTTTTCTCTCTTTTTTTTAAATCCTCACCCAAGGATATTTTTCTGTTTATCTTCAGATAGAGTAGAGAGGGAGGGAGGGAGAGAGAGAGAGAAAGAAAGAAAGAAACATCGACATGAGAGAGACACATCAACTGGTTGCCTCCTGCACAACCCCGACAAGGGCTGGGGACAAACCACAACCGAGGTACATGCCCTTGACTGGAATCGAACATGCAACTCTTTGATTCGTGGGCTGAAGCTCTAACCTCTGAGCCAAACAGGCCAGAGCGGAAAAATATATATATATTTTTTTTAAAAAACGAGCTTTTCTCTTTTTAAGTGCTGCTTGTTTCTTCCCTGCCCTCCAAATTCCTTTTCTCTAAAGATACAGAAACAGTGACGTTCCTTTTTTCACAGTGACTATTTGCCTTGGGTTTGTATCCTTCTGGGTCTGCCCCTTTGTGAAATTCACACTTACTTCACATGGTAAATGGGATGATAAGGGAGTGGAATCCTTTGTTTGAATATGGGAGCACCCTCCAGAGGCTGAATTAAGAACAACTTCAGCCCTGACCAGTTTGGCTCAGCGGTTAGAGCGCCAGCCTGTATTCCAGAGACCCGGGTTTGGTTCCCGCTAAGGGCACGTACCTCAGTTGCAGTTTGTCCCCGGCCCTGGTTGGGTTGTGTGGGTGGCAACAACTCGATGTGTCTTCTCATGTCGATGTTTCTCTCTCTCTCTCTCTCTCCCCCTCCCACTCTATCTGAACAAAAAAATGGAAAAATGTCCTCAGGTGAGGATAAAAAACAAACAAACACAACTTCAGGAAGAAGGATCCCTTGAGAAAGGAGATCTGTGCAAATGGATTCTGACATACATACCCGTATTTATCTTTCCCTTGAAGGTGTCTTGCTTTTTTACTGGCCCCACAAAATTTCAGCTCTATCATGAAGAAAAGCCTTTTTCTTTTCTGCTTTACCTATTATAACTAAATTAACTTGAGAAAATGTTATATAACCAAAAAAATTTATTAAATGTATTGGTTTCTTTTTCCAGAATTTCTGTTTGTTTGTTTGTTTGTTTTTTCCTTTATTGATTTTAGAGAGCGGAAGGGAGAGAGAGATAGAATCATCAATGAGAGAGAACATCAATTGGTCACCTCCTGCATGCTCCCCCACCGGGGATCTGGCCCACAACCTGGGCACGTGTCCTGATCGGGAATCGAACCGATGACCTCTTGGTGCACGAGTCGATGCTCAACTACTGAACCACACTGACCAGACTAAATTCCTGGTTTTAATGAGGTCAAACTCTTCCTTAATTGAGACTGTGCACCCTTCTCCTCCTTGTGTCTGTGGCATGTTACTTCCCATCATATCACTTATGCTTTTATAATTATGTATGGTTTCCCCCCCCACACACCCTCTTTTTCAAAGTTGCATTACCAAGATCTAGCATAATGCTTATTAATACACAGTTAATATGTGTTTTGTTGTTGTTTTTAATCCTCACCCAAGGATATCTTTTTATTGATTTTTAGAGAGAGTAGAAGGGAGGGAGAGAGGGAGGAAAAGAGAGAGAGAGAGAAACATTGATGTGAGAGCGACACATTGATTGGTTGCCTCCTGCACCACCCCAACCCAGGCCGGGGACTGTGCAACCCAACTACATACCCTTCGGTCTGGTGGCCAAGGTTCTAACCATTGAGCAAAACTGGCCAGGGCCTAGTTGATAATGAATTTTTGGAGTCATTGTACTTGAATTCTTTCCCTTCTGGTTACGTCCCTATATCTATAAGGAGTCGGTTAGGCAAGACTTCTTCCCAGAAATTCAGACCTGATTTTTTTATTTTTTTTTTATCCTCACCCGAGGACATTTTTCCATTTTTTGTTCAGGTAGAGTGGGAGGGAGAGAGAGGAACAGAGAGAGAGAGAGAGAGAGAAAGAAACATCGATGTGAAAGGAACACATCGAGCGGCTGCCACCCGCACAACCGACCAGGGCCGGGGACAAACTGCAACCGAGGTACGCGCCCTTAGCGGGAACCGAACCCGGGTCTCTCAGGACCACAGGCCAACGCTCTAACCGCTGAGCCAAACCGGCCAGGGCTCAGACCTGATTTTTAAAGAGAGCTCTCATTCTTTACTCGCAGGCAGTCTAACAGTGTTTTTAACTCTGCAGTAATTACTGAGAATGAATGACCCCACTCACTGATAGGAGACAGCTAAGATTGGGGGCTAAGGTTTGAAGGCCTCCTGTGATCTAGGTACTTTAATACTATATTTACCTGTGAGGATGAGTAGTATTATTTGTGTTACAGGTGATTAAACTAAGGGTCAGGAAGCATAAATTGTTTTCCCAGGATCATATGGCTAGTATTCGATCTAGCTGGAATTTGAATTGATATTTGCTTTGCCTCAAAATCTCTGCTTTTTCTATTGATCGCTACTATCTCTGCAGAAAGGTCAGATATAAGATCATAATGTGCAGAATATTAGCATTTAGTTTTTTATCTTTAAATTCTCAGTTTAGCTTTGGGTTTTTTATTTTTTAGATAATTAACATACATAACATTTTCCCTTTTAAAGTACAACAGATCCTTGATTAACATTTCATTCAAAGTCATTTTGTTGTGTTGATGACATGCCTTAGGAACTTAACTCTTGTTTATATCAGTTAGCTTCTAGTAAAATTGATTTTGTTATGCGTCATTTCACCACAGTTCCAAGAACCTATTGACGACATTAAGTGAGGATTTACTGTACATGATTTTCAGTTTTTCAGTGTATTCATAATGTTGTGCCAGCATCACCACTAATTCCAGAACATACTCATCACCCCAAAAGGAATCCCTGTGCTCATTAGTCATTCCCTGTTGCCTCCTCCACCTAGCCCCTGGCAACCACTAATCTACTTTCTGTCTCTTTGGATTTGTCTATTGAGGATATTTCGTATAAATTGAATGATACAGTAAGTTACTCTTGGTGTATGGCCTCTTTTACTTAGTATAATGTTTTCAAGTTTTGTCCATATTGAAGCTTTGTCCATATTGAAGCATGTATCAGTACAGTTGACCTTTGAACAATGCAGGGTTTAGGGGTGCCCCCCCCCATGCAGTCTAAAGTCTGCATATAACTTAACAGCTAATAGCCTACTGTTGACCAGAAACCTTACTGATAACATAAAAAGTTGATTAACACATATTTTGTATATGTATTATATACTGTATTCTTATAATAAAGTAAGCTAGAGAAAAGAACATGTTAAGAAAATCGTAAGGAGAAAATACATTTACAGTATGTGTGTGTGTGTGTTTAATCTACGTGTAAGTCGACCCACACAGTTCAAACCTGCATTGTTCAAGGGTTGTCTGTACTTCATTTCTTTTTATGTCTGAATTACATTTTATTGTATGGATATACCACTTACTATTTTTCATCTTTTTTATTATAATCATCCTAATGAATGTGGAATAGTATCACATTATGGTTTTGATTTACATTTCTCTAATGATTAATGATATTGAGCATCTTTTCATATGCTTATTGGCCATTTGTGTATATTCCTGGGAGAAATGTCTGTTTGAGTCTTTTGCCCATTTAAAATTGGGTTTTTATCTTTTTACAATTGAGTTGTAAATTGTAACTATTATTGAGTTTTTTCATATATTCTGGCTACAAGGCCCTTATCAGGTAGATGATTTCCAAATATTCTTTTCCCATTCTATGGGCTGTCATTTCACTTTCTTGATAATGTCTTGAGTGCACAAAAACTTTTAATTTTGATAAAGTCTAATTTACTTTCTTTTTGGCTGTTTGTGCTTTAGGTGTCTTGTCTAAAAAACTTGCCCAGTCCAAGGTCATGAAGATGTTCACCTCTAAGAGTTTTGTGGTTTTAACTCTTAGAGTTAGGTCTTTGGCCCATTTAAATTTTTGTTTGTGGATATCCACTTATTTAAGCACCATTTCTTGACTATTCTTTCCCCATTTAATTATTTTGGTGCCCTTGTAAATGTTGATTGACCATAACATAAATTCAATAACAAAAAAACCAAATAACCTAATTTTAAAAATGGATAAAGGGCCCTGGCCGGTTTGGCTCAGCGGTTAGAGCATCGGCCTGTGGACCAGAGAGTCCCGGGTTCAGTTCCCGCTAAGGGCACGTACCTCCATTGCAGTTTGTCCCTGGCCTCGGTTGGGGTTGTGCAGGTGGCAACCACTCGATGTGTCTCTCTCACGTCGATGTTTCTCTCTCTCTCTCTCTCTCTCTCTCTCTCTCTCTCTCTCTTCCCGCTCTCTCCTTTCCACTCTGTCTGAAGATAAATGCAAAAATGTCCTCGGGTAAGGATAAAATAAATAAATTAATTAATTTAAAAAAATAATAAAAATGGATAAAGGACTTGAATAAACTTTTCTCCAAAGAAGATATCCAAGTGGCCAATAAGCATATGAAAAGATGTTCAATATCACTAATTAGAGGAATGCAAATCAAAACCATGAGATCTGAATCCTTTCACACCCATTAAAATGGCCACTATAAAAAGAAATAAATAAAGAAGAAGTGTTGGCAAAGACATGGAGAAATTGGAAAACTGGTACAGTGTTGGTGAGAATGAAAATGGTGTAACCACTATGAAAAAAAATGGAGGTTTCTTTTAAAATTAAAATATGATTATCAGCCCTGGCCGGTTTTGCTCAGCGGTTAGAGCATCGGCCTGCGGTCCAGAGAGACCCGGGTTCGGTTCCCGCTAAGAGCACGTACCTCGGTTGCAGTTTGTCCCCGGCCCTGGTCGGTCGTGCGGGTGGCAGCCACTCCATGTGTTCCTTTCACGTCGATGTTTCTCTCTCTCTCTCTCTCTGTTCCTCTCTCTCCCTCCCACTCTACCTGAACATAAAATGGAAAAATGTCCTCAGGTGAGGATAAAAAAAAATATATATATATATATATATGATTATCATATAATCCAGCAATCCTACTTCTGTGTATATGTACAAAATAATTGAAAACAAGATCTTCAAGAGAGATCTGCATACCCATGTTCATTGCAGCCTTGTTTGCAATAGTCAACAGGTGAAACAAACCAAACATTCGTCAGTGAATGAATGGATAAATGTGATATATACATACAATGAAATATTATTCAGCCTTAAAATAGAGGTAATAACTGTCATATGCTACAGCATGGTTGAGATTTGCGGATAGTATGCTAAGTGAAATAAGCCAATTTCAAAAAGACAAAAACTAGACTTTACCTGTAAGAGGTGTCTAAAATAGTTAAACTTATAGAAACAGAAAGTAGAATCTGGGGCTGGGATGGGAAACAGGTATGTGTTCAATGGGTACGAATTTTCAGGTTTGCAAGATGAAAAAGTTGTAAAGAGTCATTACACTGAATGTGTGTGTGTGTGTGTGTACATAGTTAAGATGGAAAATGTTATGTTTTTTTCCTATCACAATTTTAAAAAATTCTTAATCAATTGATTGTAGATGTATGGGGTTCATTTCGGAATTCTCAGTTCTATTCAGTTGATTCATCTGTCTAGCCTTAAGCCAGTGCTACATAGTGTTGATTACTGTAGTCTTATAATAGTTTTGCATTAGGAAAAGATGAGTTCTCCAATTTTGTTCTTTTTAAAGATTGTTTTGGTTACTTGGGGTTTTCTGATTTTTTATATGACTTAGGATGGGCTTGTCAATTTCTACACAAAAGACAGCTGGAATTTTGATAGGTCGCATTGAATCTGTTGATCAATTCGAGGAATATTGCCATATTAACAATATTAAAGCTTTGAATCCATAAACACATATGTCTTTCCACTTACTCTCTTTAATTTCTATTAAAAATGCTTTGTAGTTTTCATGTACAAGTACACTTTTTTTGTTACTGTATTACCAGAGGGTAGTCTTTTGACTTTCTTCATCTTCATAAGGAATCTGGATGTGAAAGTCTCATTTCTTTTTTTTTTTTTTTTTTATCCTCACCTGAGGACATTTTTCTATTTTTTGTTCAGGTAGAGTGGGAGGGGGAGAGAGGAAGAGAGAGAGAAACATCGATGTGAAAGGGACACATCGAGTGGCTGCCACCCGCACGACCAACCAGGGCCGGGGACAAACTGCAACCGAGGTACATGCCCTTAGCGGGAACCGAACCCGGGTCTCTCGGGACCGCAGGCCGATGCTCTAACCGCTGAGCCAAACCGGCCAGGGCTGAAAGTCTCATTTCTGATACCATCTACAGTCTTTAAAAAATTTTGTCTGTTATAATTAAATCAAGATACGTCACTCTCCCTATAAGTTTATGTTTTGATTACAGATTGTATAAACCTGGTGTCTCTCTTTGCACAAAAGTGGAAGGAAAGACAGTTTATCCCAGGGCCCCATGGCCAAGAGTAATTTCTTTTTTTTTTCTCTCTTTTTTTTTTTTATCCTCACCTGAGGATATTTTTCCATTTTTTGTACAGATAGAGTGGGAGGGAGAGAGAGGAAGGGAGAGAGAGTGAGAAACATCGACGTGAAGGGACACTTCAAGTGGCTGCTACCCGCACGACCAACCAGGGCCGGGGACAAACCGCAACCGAAGTACGTGCCCTTAGCGGGAACCGAACCCAGGTCTCTCCGGACCAAGGCCGACGCTCTAACCGCTGAGCCAAACTGGCCAGGGCCCAAGAGTAATTTCATTTCATCTATAGGATCATAATATAATTGGGAAATTTCTTGCAGCTGACAAGACTTTTATAGTCTCTATAAATATTGGTTTCATACCTTATGACTTTAATTACAGAATATGTCTATATGTAATATTTAAGACTAGAATATAGAATTGCAAAAAAAAAAAAAAAAAATGGCAGAGATTCAAATATAGTCGCTCTCAGCCATCAGAGTACAAAGTGTTGTAAGGATTGGGTGCAAATCCCACTTTCCTAGATTATAAATCTAGGTTTTCTTGTAGAGTCCTAGGTTCACAGGTAGTCCAGAAACTGTATTTTTTTGAGAAACACTGCTCTAAAGTATCAAAGATGTACCCAGCTTGGGACTACTTAGTGTGTACACAAATCATAACTTAGCCTTGAAGGGGTAAGAAACCTGAGATTCGTGGAACATCTTAGCATTTGAGATACTCATTTTAGTATATTCATAATGAACCTTGATGTTCAGACTTGAATTACAAGTAGTTCAAACCACAAATTTAACTTGGGAATCAAATAACCCCACTGTATTATGAATTTTTGTTCATAGAACCGTAGTTGAATTAAGTATGCTTCCTCCATGTTCTGTTGGTATGATTCTTCACTTCACCATCCTAGCTACTAAACATGCATATCTCCACTAATTATGTCAATTATAGCTTATTAATGTCTAAAGGTTGACCCTGGCAGAAGAGATAGGTAGCCAGGGTCTGTATGAATCATACGTATGTACTTCTGAGTGTTCATTTACCTAATCTTTTTTAGATTAACTTTCAGCATAATTTATTACTCTTCATTGATCCACCCAACATTCACCCAGTATCTGGTGCCAGGCACTGTTATAAGTGGTGCTGGAGATACTGCAGTCGTTCCTTGCTGCTTTGCGCTTCGACTTGTGCGGCTTCACTTTATCTCAGTTTTTCATATACTGTATTTGAAAAAACCGCCAGAGAGTGAAGTCGAAGCGGGAAGTGGCGAGTGATGACTGTATACAAAGAATCCTACTTTGTGGAAATTCATTTGTCACGGTAGAGTCTGGAACTGATTAACTGTAATACATGAGGGCCGACTGTATTCAAAAGTTGTTTGCTCCAATAATTGGGTAAAGAGGGTTCACCAATGCCGAAAGGAAGACTAAACATTAAGATCCTAAGTGCTATAAAGAAAAGGAAGTCAAGGTGAGGGAATAGAGTGACAAAAAATAGGAAGGGAGAGGCTTTTTAAAAAATGTGGTAAAACATTAGTAGCATTTAAGCAGAAATCTGAAGCAGCTAAAGATTTTAGCACTTGTGTTTCAATCCTCACCTGAAGATTTTTTTTTTTCCACTGATTTTGTAAGAGAGAGGAAGAAAGGAAGGAAGAGAGAGAAACATAGATGTGAGAGAGACAATTGGTTGCCTCCTGTATAGGGACCAAACCCAGAACCTTTTGGCGTGCAGGATGACACATCCATCCAGGATTTTTTAAAAAATGATAGAATTTGCCATCTGAAAAGGGTCATTCAATCATTAAACTTTAGAGTTATGAATAACAATAACTTTTTTCTTTTGATAAAATCTTATACAGAAATCCACCCTAGCCAGTTTGACTCAGCAGTTAGAGCGTCGGCTGCGGTCCAGAGAGACACGGGTTCGGTTCCTGCCAAGGGCATGTACCTCGGTTGAGGTTTGTCCCCGGCCCTGGTTGGTTCATGTGGTTGGCAGCCACTCGATGTGTCCCTTTTGCGTTGATGTTTCTTTCTCTCTCTCTCTTCCTCTCTCTTTCTTTCTCCCTCCCACTCTGTTAGAACAAAAAATGGAAAAATGGCCTCGGGTGAGGATTTAAAAAAAATAAAAGTCTTATGCAGAAATCCAACATATAAGAGTGATGCAGCTCAGCCCTGGCCTGTGTGGCTCAGTTGGTTGGGCATAGTCCTGTGCACCAGAAGGTTGCGGGTTAGATTCCTGGTCAGGGTACATGCCTGAGTTGTGGACTCGATCCCTGGTAGGAGGCATGAAGGAGACAGCCAATCCATGTTTTACTCTCTCCCTCTCCTTTCCTCTCTGAAAATCAATAAAAAATCTTAAAAAAAAAAAAGAATGATGCAGGAATGTACGACTAAGTGGAGGGTTCAGAACGTCTTATTTCTTCATCCCTTCTCTCTCTCTCCTTTCTCCTCCTAGCACCTTGGAAGCATCTTTTGGGAACCCAGAACAGTTTGAAAACTACGTGGGTGTAGGACTAGCAAATGAGTAAATTAAAGCTAAGAAGCCTTAAATAACTGTGGTCACTCAGCTAGTTATTAGCTAAAGCGCTTTCCACCTTCTTAATCATTCAGAAAATGTCTGAGTATCCACTGTGTGCCAGGTGTTATGCTAGGAGAGTTCTGTGGATATATCAGGGAACAAAGACAAATTCCTGACCTCAGAAAGTTTTCAGTTTTAGTGTGTAGTGGGTTTTTCTCATCTTTCCCACTTTCACTCTTTAGGTCACAAAATGCTGGAATTCCAGTGGTAAGATCCAGGCAGAGTGGACAGCAGAGACTCTTTCCTCTTTTTAAGAGCCAAAGGGAACCTTTTGGATTCTTTTCCTAGGCTTTTCCTCTTTCCCCATTGACCAGAACTCGTCCCTGTGCCCACTCTCAAACCAGTTGCCAACTGGAGAATGGGGTTACTTGGATTTACTCAAACCAGTTAGGATTTACGCTGATATTTCCTCTTGTTTATTCATTGCAAGATGTTTTTTTAAGGGGTCCTTTTTATTGAACATAGGAAATATTTCCATACAGTTGTTACATGTTACATAGATTAATTGCATGTATTATCTTTTTTTTTAAAGGATATTAGGAGTTAAAGAAATCCGAGTCATGGTGAGCCCAAAGTGTTGGGATAAATATATTCCATTTTTCTAATTTGCTTTTAAGATGTCTGCTTGTCATAACACCTATCATTTCAATTTCCTTATAACCTTCCAGTTACCATTAGAGTCAGAAAGCTTGTTAATCATTGAAACAGAAAGCCTGAAACCCAGTGTTTATTTGCTGCAAAAGGAATGTGCATTTCTCTAGAATATTTGTTTATATACATATATATGTATTTACATATGTGTGCAAATGCCATTTTATAGTGACCGCAAAATAAATGGGGTTTTTCAGACGGTGGTTCTGTGAGGCCCTCGTAGCAAACAATTTTTGGTAAGATCCCTTTTACTTGTTATTAATTCAGATTTCACGAAAATCCTCTCTACTGGAATCATGTCTTATATTTTGAATCTAGACTCCAAAGCTAACTTATTACAGATGTTTTCCCAGGTATTGAGGCTTATTAGAATAAGAGAGGGATAATTATGTCTTATAAAGTGAGAAACTGTCTAAATTAATTATTTTTAGATAATTCTGTCTAAATTAATTATTTTTACTGTGAATCTGAAACTTCTTGATATTGTAGGGGATTCAGAGCATATATTTTCCTCACATTTCCTGAAATTCTAGTGACTTTTCCCTGTTCTGGTGTTTGAACCTGGAAGATGTAAGCAGGAGTTTTTCTATTATTCTCCTCTCGTATCAGTAGGATAGGTAGTCAGCATCTGCTTGGTTACCAGTTGGTCTTCAGTTATCTTAGACAATTTCATGCTTCCAGTTAATGTGCTTTTATTTTCAACGTCTTTTATTGGTTCTGTGTTTCTGAAAGTTTAACATGCATAAGAAGTACCTGGGGATCTTATTAAAACATTATGAGATTCTGAAATTCTAACAGACACCCAAGTGATGTGACCACACTTTGAAAAGCAAAGTTGTCATTGTTATCCTATATAACTCTGTGAAGCCGAATAAGAACACTGAAACTTGAAGTTTATTACATATGTCAAAGATGGGGATCTCTCTTAGAAGAGGGATTAGATTTCCAGACACTAATCAGTGATACTAGAAATTACTTTTTTTTGGTATTTATTCTTCTTTCTGCCCCAACCCCCAACTTCTTAATAAACCCATTCTAATAACTTTATTCAAACAAAGAACTTTTAAGAGTCAGGGATTTTGGATTTTCTAGAGCTAACTTTTACTTTGAATGAATACTGTTTATGATATATATTTTAATTTGTATATTGTTTATGTTATTACCTTTAGTGCAGGTTTCCAGTATTATTTATTGCCATTTGTAAGATAATTGGATTGATTAAATAATGTTTATATCATCTTGAAGAAGATAACCTTACCTTCCATAAGCCTTACTCTCTCTTTTTTTTTTCACCCAAGGATATGTTATTACTGATTTGAGAGAGAGAGGAAGGGAGGGAGAGAGAGAACAGCAGTCGGTTGCCTTCCATATGTACCCTGACCTGGGATCAAACCCACAACCTTTTGGTGTGTGGCACAATGCTCCAACCAACTGAACCACCTGGCCAGGGCAGGCCTTTCTCTCTTTTGTTTTGTTCAGAACACTGTAAATTGACATTAATTTGCAGTGATCTTGTTTGGAAATTGGAAAAGAGGAATGTGGTATCTTATTATTTTTTTTTTTTTTTATCCTCACCCGAGGATATTTTTCCATTTTTTGTACAGATAGAGTGGGAGGGAGAGAGAGGAAGGGAGAGAGAGAGAGAAACATCGACGTGAAGGGACACATCGAGTGGCTGCCACCCGCACGACCAACCAGGGCCGGGGACAAACTGCAACCGAAGTATGTGCCCTTAGCGGGAACCGAACCCGGGTCTCTCCGGACCGCAGGCAGACGCTCTAACCGCTGAGCCAAACTGGCCAGGGCAGGAATGTGGTATCTTAAAGTCATTCTTTGGGACACTGAACACTTTAATAGAAATGAGAGTAAACCTCATTTCTAGTAAAGGAGGAGAGAAACTAGCAATGACCTCAGTGTTTATCTGTGCCCCCTGGATTAATGGTACATCCATACTATTAACAACATGAGAGGAACTAGCTTAGTAAAGGTCAGGTCCTTAATAACATTGACTGAATGATGTCAAGTCACTGAATAAACCAGCTCTGGATCTTCCTTTATGTAAGTTGCCTCATTTTCTGAACATTGACACATAGTTCTTGCCAGCAGTTATTTTCATCCAGAAACAAGTTATCACTGCTGATGTTTTCTAAAAAGTTAAGACCTAGATTCACACAAAAAACTATGTAAGGTGTGTATAAGGACCTAATATTACCATATGTAACAACTTCAAAGATATTAAATATACTTTGATGTTGCAAAGTAGAATAAGCAGATTTGAGAGAGTTCTAATATTCAATAAAGATGCCATAAATGATAATGTAACTTGGCTTTAATGCTGGATTGAGCTGCTTTTAAAGGATTTAAAAGATATATATATATAATCGGAATTTGAGTGGCTACAGGTAGTTGAATGGCTAGATGGACATGAAGTGTAGAAAAGAATAAAGTTCTTATTAAAGTACATTAGAGAAAACTATTTCAGGGGCTTAAATTGTAAGAATTTAGTTTTATGCAAAATATCAAATAGTACTGTTGGGATTATTTCATTTTCCATTATAAAGGTAAGTACTGTTTTGTGAAACCTGTATCGGTAAGGATATGTGTATGAAAATAATGTCTGTGTGCCATATGTTTGAGTCAAGTATAAAATCGATTTCTTCCTGTGGGTGATGGTCAAAAAATGTTGAAAGCTATTGTATTAGAACACAATAAAATAAAGGATTTAACTCTAGCTTGGAGAGCTTTGAGTTAAGATGATAGATTAAGCCAATACAAGAAATTCCCTTCTTGTTTCTAATATATAGAAACACCAGAGAAAATAACCAGAAAAGGGTGGTATTAGTGATGGTGTGGTATTTTTAGAACACACAGAAGGGGACTTGAAACCAAGAAAAAGGATCCTCAAGATACCCAAAACAAAGAGGACCCAGTGACAGTAGAGAGTAAATCAACAGTGTATGGTCCTTAGGGAAAACGGCTTATATGTTCATATAGGAATAAAAGTCCAGGCACAGGCCCCATGCTACAGGTGCTGCTGGAAACAAGGCTCACTCATAAAGCCTAGAAAAGCTATCCTTTCCATGATCAGACACAGGAAAACTACCCCCACTCCCAACACTTCTGAGCTAGGGAGGAAACTGTTAACCTCAGGAAATTAGAGACTGGGACAGCACTGTAAGAGAGAGGTAGGGGCCTTAATTTGCATTCCCAGTAATCTAGTGCCAAAACACTGAGCCTTAAAGTGACCCAGAGCCCAAGACACTCCATAGATCTTTCCCTACAAGCAACAATCATAAAACTATTCCATATATATATCTCAACAACTAGGGGACCACAGGCTCCCTTAGAACATAACTACTGCTGCCAAATGACCACACCCCCCAAAACATCACAGCACATACGCAGGAACCAGCTGTTGGAGAGGTCAGCAGATGTCAAATGGAGGGGTAGTTATACCCGAGAAACTAGGAGTAATTCGAGCAGTCTGAAGGGAACTTTCTAAAAGATTGAAGGGGGACTAAGAATTCATTAAATGAGAGTAAAATATTACCCAAAAAGAGAGAGAGAGCAGTTACATTTGAATGAGAAATGGAATACAAAATTAGTATCTGGGAAGAGAAATACAATGTAAATTAACCCTGGGAAAGTCAAATTATAGAATCTGGAATTTCAAAACTGGCTAATAAAGTCAGATTATAAAACCAAAGGTAAATCTGAGACACAGTGTTTGGGAAATCTAATACTAACTTAATATTAAAGATCTAATTCTGCCAAAGAATCTAACAGATCACAGCCAGTTTATCTCAAAGCATACCCTTCTAGTCTTAAAACTGATTGTCCCTGCTTTGTCCTTTTGCTTCATTACCAGGGAGAAAAAATACAACTAAGGGCAGTTCCTCTTCCCATTTGTCACTCATAAGACTTTGGGGAAATCAATGTGGCCCTGGTTCTTTAAGAGAAGAATAGATTCCCTTGCACTAATCTGTTCATGTAAATTTGTCAAATAAATACACACTATAAAAGTCTTTGCAGTTGAACTCTTTGGGAGTGTGTTTCTTTTTCATCTATAGTTTGATATTCTGAGATAATATCATTATTATTTTGATCACTAACAATTGCATAGCTTTTTTTAGACATCTGCTAACATTTGTATATGGAGATTATTATTCAGTCACTTTGATGGGATGTTCTTGAAATTGTTTTTCTAGTAGTGATACTGAGCTCAACTTTGATTTTTCCATATCCCTCATAGCCAGTAGCGCACATTTTTGAGATGACTAACTATAGTTTGTGGTATGGTTTGTAGTAATAGAATAGACATTTTTCTGTAAAAGGTAACTAACTGGTCCCAATGGGGTTCAAACTTGTGATCTTGGCCTCATTATCACACTTTTGTAACCATCAGACCTAATAGTTAATGTTATGTATATCAGGCAGTAATTTTGAAATTGAGTCATTTTTTTTTTTAATTACCCATGGCTTATTTCAAATATGTAATTAAAAATCACTTTGGGACATTTCTCACTTTTGTTTGATAGTAAAAGTAACAAAAGTGAAGCAGACAACCAAAGAACCTACCTCACTTTTCATCTTCCCTGTGTTTTCTATGACAGTGAAAGTCACAAAAGTGAAGCTTGCAGGCAAAGAACCTAACTCACTTTACGGAGAGTGCTACGGTACCTTTTTCTTTCAGTGAGGCTATAGCGGGTCTGATGTCAGTCACTTTAGAGACCTTTAGACCTCAGTGCTCATTTATTGCTAAAATGTACCAGCTCTGCTTCTGCATTATGAAGATCATCTGTCAACACTTTGAGATATTCTCCTTTGTTATTAAGCTTGTGATGCTCTACACTGTCAGGTTTTTTGCCAATTATAGTTAAGGTACAATGGTGTATTCAGCAGATCAAAGTCTCACATTGGCGGTAGAGGAATGATTTGTAAGTCTTTATTCATCTGAATTGTACAATAGAACACCTGAGGAATGCAAATAATCCCTCTGAGGACTCTGCAGGAAAGGCTGTTAAAATGACAGGGTAGAACTGTTGTTATTCTGAATTGATGTTTTAGCCAAAGTAATTATTTCTTATTGTTTCATGACAGTTCTAGTTTTATTAGTTATGTTTACCATATTTATGAAACAAAATGTATATGATATTTTTATATTATCCTTTTACATGGGCTTGTTTTATTAAACTTGCATTGAATCTATATTTGGTATGCGATTTTTAAAAATTACATACTTGATTATATCTGATTCGTATAATAAACATGTTACATTTTAATGTACCGTTTTATTTGAATAGTGTAAGTCTATGAAGTTAACTTAGAATCTCATAATGTTACTATAGGCAAAGTATTGATTTAAATTTTCCCTTTTTTCCTTAACCTGTCCTTCATAATTTTGGCTGAGAAAATATCTGGTTTAAATTTCCTGTTTTAAAGGACACTTTAAAAAATATTTATTTTTTTATCTCTTTATTGGGTCAATCTGTGTTTTTTTTAAGTATGTGACCAAAAGGAAAACAAAAAATTATGAAGAGCAAGAACCACTAATAACATTAAATAAATAAGCTATAGGTTAGCCTTGTAAAACAAACACACAAACTATTGTGAATTTTTCATTCTTTTATCCCATCCTAAATCCTATTCAGTAGGCCATATATATTTTAATTTCCTAATAACTCTGATTCTCTGCCATTGTCTTTGATAGGTGAGTATTAATGAATTTGTGATTTAATTCTTGTGTTTCTTTTCCTCTAAAGTGACCTTCACATTGATTATTTAAAGGATTCCTATCACATTTTCTTTTGCCATAGTAGCTATTAAAACCTTGGTCTAAATATGGGAGACTAGAGGAACTATGCATTGTGTACATTAATTTAATCTATGAAATCTATATTCAGTTCTATACTAAACTATATTCCAGAATTATAGTTATACATACTATGATTAACTGAGAATGAAAATTAATGATATTATTTTTATTAATATTTGTTTACTATATGCCAGGCATTACTTTTCTAGATTCTTTACAATATAATATGTACTATCATTATCTCCATTTTTTTTTTTTTTTATCCTCACCCGAGGACATTTTTCCATTTTTTTGTTCAGATAGAGCGGGAGGGAGAGAGAGGAAGAGAGAGAGAGAAATGTTGATGTGTAGGGACACATCGAGTGGCTGCCACCCGCACGACCAACCAGGGTCGGGGACAAACTGCAACCGAGGTACGTGTCCTTAGCGGGAACTGAACCTGGGTCTCTCTGTACCGCAGGCCGAGGCTCCAACCGCTGAGCCAAACCGGCCAGGGCAGTTATCTCCATTTTTATAGATGAGGAAGCTGAGGCTTAAAATGGTTCGGTAACCTGCCCCCCCCAAAAAAGCTAGCTAATTGGTAGGATTGGAACCTGGTTAATATATTCAGATCAAGTCATCTTTTAAAGTAACACTTGGTATCAATTTCCTAACTGATTTGACTTTTCATACCCTTTCAATTCAAAGGAATTTATTTCCTCTGCAGTTCTATACTCATGATCCTACAAAAGTGAGAGTTATAAGAACAGTGTGTACATAATCAACTAGGTTTGTAAATCTGTATTTCTAGACATGTTTGTTTTGATTAGCAAAAATCTCCCTCAAAAAACAATACAAATGTGAGCTCCTGTTAGTCTAAGAAGGAACCAGGTATATAGATATTTGGGTGGAACAAATTATTTATTTGTAAAAATTAGCTGGTACTTTTAGGTCCGATTTCTATGCAAATGAACTTTGTTTTTGTTTTGTTTTTTTAATTTGCTTTATAAAGTAAGGAAAATAAATCATAAGATTGAGGTTTTCAAGAGCACAGGTATTAACACTGAACAAATTTAATGTAAGTTTTCAAGTTTTAAAACATTTGGGTAATAGTTTCTGTAGATAATGTGCTAAAGTAAAACTAGATTACAATAAAATATTATGGCGTATACCTGAAGCAATTGCTGCCTGTTAATGCCTTGACCTTGGAAAGCTATACACAAAAAGATGGCATCATAAAACCGTGCAATTCTTATGAATATGTATGTGCTACTTGATAATAATGAATGTGGTACAGTCATGCATGCACTACAAGATAATGTTGTGCCCTTTTTTTGTCTACAGGTTGATAAAAATTAAAGAGTGGGTGGACAGGTATGACCCAGGTGCCTTGGTCATTCCTTTCAGTGGGGCCTTGGAACTCAAGTTGCAAGAATTGAGTGCTGAGGAGAGACAGAAGTATCTGGAAGCGAACATGACACAAAGGTTAATTTAGCATTCATTTTCCCTACACTTTATTATCAACTATTTCCTTGCAGTAATTTAATTGCTTGCGCTGATAGAATAATAAATGACAGAGTAATTACCATTATAAAGAGGGAATCTTCTCCTTTCTTTACCATGAGACAGAGTGAAAAGATTTATTTTAAATTAAGTTTTTAACTGTCATCTGTCATCTCTATACAGTGTTTTAATTATAACATAGGTATTAGTTATGTATATTTTTGAGAAGGAATGATCGCCAAAACTCTTTCGTCATGTTCCATGGGGGAGGGGAAAGGGTGAATCAGTTGCCTGAATTTTTTCTGAGTAACCATTAATATATTGTTTAAACATTGGATTTCAGTCAAATAATTTTGCTTTCAGACCCATATCCTGGAAATAATTAATATTGGAGGAAATAGTCATAGAATGGGTAGATCAATTTTTTCTTTTTTTTGTAGTAAACAATTCAAAGTGATATATTCAGACTAATACAATTAGAACCAGTTTTTAAAGGATTTTTTAGAAATAATTTTATGCTTTCTGACCTCTTCAAGTGCATTAGAAAGATGAATGGTCATTTACTAATATCTTTAACATTTTCTGTTTGAAATGAATAATTTTAGCTCTATACCAATCTCTGGCACAATCAACTTATATGTTGAGTGAATTTGTTTCATTTTATTTCAGCGCTTTGCCAAAGATCATTAAGGCTGGGTTTGCAGCACTCCAACTAGAATACTTTTTCACTGCAGGCCCAGATGAAGTGCGTGCATGGACCATCAGGGTAAGATTCATACTTATTCATCAGCTATATCCAGTTCCACACTATTGAATTCAGATTGATATCACTGACTTTGAAGTTTGTCATGGTGGCGGTTAGCTAGTCATTACAGATGAGGTTTTTGTCCAGGATAACTTTAATTATTTGTGAGCTGCTGAACAGTGAAAGTGGAGCGGCATTGATTGAGGCAGGTAACAATTGATTCTGCCTATTACATAGTCTGAATTTCTTCATCCTGTAGAATCTGTCTACCCTCCTCCTGTGGTCAGAGATAAGACGCACCAGTATTGTGCTTGCTTAATCTGTGTGACTGGGTTTGTCTGCAGTGAAATTGATGTTGCTTTTCATTTTGTATTCGCTAAGTTTGTTTGGGTTGCGGGTGGTTCTTTCCTCCTTTGCTTTGCTCGGATTACATTTTCAGCAATAAAAGCAATATGACATCATTATACTCTTCATAGATACACAGTTGGGCTCAAAGAGCTAAACTCAATGTGTAATAATTCATGCCTTTTGTAATTTGAATTCATAGAAGTAGTGTTTATTTTTTTCAATGTTATATATTCAGTCTTTCTTCTTTAAAAATGGATATGTATTTTAAATATTGATGTATACTGATTAGGACCAGAAAGAATGACTAATTTATTCCCAGAGGACAATAGAAACTGAACTGTAATGGCTTGCTTTTCAATGTAAATGTATTATAATATGGTAGTTACTATTGAAAAATATTTTGAAATATATGTAGTCCCACATAGTGTTATAGAATATAAAAATTATATCAGAACTTTTAGAAATACCTAGTGTCTTATTCAGTCTTTTATTATGCTTTTGAAGTATATCCTACATGATTAATTTTAGTGCTGCTTTGATTTCTGCTTGCACTGACTACCGCAATTTATTGTTACGTTTATTTTGATTTAAGGTGGATAGAAACATGGAAGCAATTCAACTTAATGTTAAATGTGTTGTGTGAATGTGAGATTCACTTTACTTTTATCTCCTCTATCCTTTGTAAAAAATAAAATAAAATAAAAAACAATAAAAAAAATGTTTGATTGATTTCTAACCAAGGTCCTTTTATATAGACTTACAAAATAATGTCAAAGCAAATCCGAGTTGGTAAATAAATTGCCAGGGTTTATTTTTACTATATATTTTAAAGCTTAAAACTTCCGAACTTAAGTATGTGTAACAAGAAAGATAACCTGTTCTGGACTTGAAAATGTGAAAGCTGGTTTATCTTAAGACTGATTGTAAGTATCTGTGATTTAATGTGCAAAGATATTTAGTCAGGTAAGCATCAGTGAGTAGCCATATTAACCTAATACATCTTTTATTGTAAAAACTGTGCTTTATAGTGTCAGACTTCTTATCACTTTAACATGCTTTATTAAGCAGTCTTTAGGTCACCATTATTTCTCAGATTTCTTTCCATGGTTGTGTGTGTCTGGAATGTATGTCCTTGTAATTTAACATATGAGGTAATTATAAGACATTTCTCTTCCTACATCAACTTGCTTATCCTACAGGATGGTTAGAAGCAGGTGTATAATGTAAAAAATGCTCACAATTTTATTATGAAAATTTCAAAATTACTTGCTAAACACGGATTATACACACACACACACACACACATATATATGATTTGTTAAAAATATCTTTAAAATGTCCTTTTATATATTGATCTTTATATGTTCATTAGATGAGCTGAAAATTTCAAGGCTTTTTATCTTTATAAAACCTTTGATAATTCATCTTGAAAGTTACTTTAAAATTCTTATTTTTTCCACTGTGAAGAATAGAAAATCGAAATGAAACCCAGGCCACTGCATCTAAATCAATAAAACTGTGGATGATTGTTAAGAAAAACAAAACCATGCTTCTCTAATATCTACAAATCTGTCTGTGCTAAATCTGTTACACAGATAGTGTCCAGTGTTAAAAATGTTCTAATTGTGTATCTGACATCTTAACTGATATTAAACTGAGTTTAAGTTGACCCCAACTGCAGATCAGAAAAAAGAAACTCTACACTTATAATCAGTCATCTTAAATGCATTTTTTGTCTGGTCTTAGTTTTCTCTGGTCTTTCTTTTCAAAGAAAGGGACGAAGGCCCCTCAAGCTGCAGGAAAGATTCACACAGATTTTGAAAAAGGCTTCATTATGGCTGAAGTAATGAAATACGAAGATTTTAAAGAGGAAGGTTCTGAAAATGCGGTCAAGGTAAGGAATTATAGTTTCATATTTTATAATTTTTATTAATAGGAAGATACTCATGATTAAAATGAATAATCATCTTTTGAACTGTGTATCATATCAGCATTTAGTGGTACTATCAACTGATTGGAGAGCTGTAGATGTTTATATCCTTTTAGATAATTTTTAAAATGTGTGAGTTATGTTTTCTAAAACTGAAAAAAATAAACTAGTTGTAAGTAATTAGAAATATTTTCAAAGAATTTGTTCACTGATGGCCATGAAAAATTATACTTATTACATTTGAATATCTAAAGTAGAAGTAGTATTTTATGCTTATGATCAATTCAAAGAAAGGGACAGAAAATCTGTTCTTACTGAAACTTCATGTTTGTTCTTTTTTTTAAGATCTTTGGGAATTTGATTTGCTTTCTCAACACTAGAGGGCAGGTCCAAAATTGTGCTTTATTTTAGCTAATAAGTATAATTTGATTCACAGCCACTAACAGTAAAGCAATGTTATATATGAGTAATAAATTATTTTTTTATAATGTAAATTTTTTCGGGCTTAATCTCATTTGCTTTTATTAGGTTTTACTTAGCAGAATCTGGTAGGTATGTCGTCTCTAATCAATCTATAGATAGGTCAAGTAATTAAACTGACATTGTAGTAAAGCTTCTTTATGTTACATTTAATTTGCTATTTGAAGACTACCATAGAAAATGTTAAAGAATTTAAAGAGGTCTCTCTTGTGTTTGCTATTTCATAATTTGAAAGGAATACAGAAAAGTTTATTTCAAGTTTAGTTTATTCTCATTGGTATCATTAGAAAGATCATACTGAACAGCAGGACTTAAATAGAACTTTTGAAACCCCAGGAAGAGGAGGGGGAAAATCTTGGTATAATTTATTTAGTGTGGAATGAGAGCCATTTTGGTTTTTTTTTAAATGAATAAGAGAAGTTACAGTTTACAACTAATCGATGTCATTAACTTTTCAGTGGTGTCACCCATATCGATGGGTATGCAAATATTGAGACTGAACTTTGTCAGGAATATTAATTAGACTTGAAAATCTTAGGTTATTTTTCAACATGCTATATATCGTGTTGGCATAAGTATTTTCATACAATAGAGATTATTAAAATAAGGATATGTTTCTATTACTAGAATTCAGAAATCAGATGACACTTTTTTATACTTCTCTTGTGATAAACCTGCACCAATCCTTAGTAGATGTCTATGTTGTAATAAACTTGAAAGATATATAGATTGTGAATACTTCCTTTAACAACACAGGGGAACTTTATGATATATAATAAAATAATATTTCCTGCTTGTAGAAATACTTGATACAGACTGGGAGCTTGTATACAATAAATTGGAAATGATTAACCTCTGGATTTTCAGCTTAAAATACCATTAAGTATTTTATGTGATTTTTAATCTCCAAAATTAACATTTTGAAATTTGAACTCCAAGAAAATAAAGCATTCAAGAATTGGTTTGTGCTCTCTTATTCAACAAATATTTACTTGCATATTATCAAGTAGGTTTTAGGTTTGAGAGCAAAATTGCGTATAAGCTTATGTATGTATATGTATTTCTAATACCAGTGCAGCATAACTAATTTAGTGCCAGTGCTGTGAACTATATACTGAATAGCTCTGTGTGGGCTTTGTAGTCTACAGGGATATCACATTATTAGCAATCATATCTGCTTAGGCAAAGCTGGCTTCTACAGATGGCTGCTTTCAAGTGCAAATGAACTGGTTAGACGTGTCTTGTTTAATACATACTCAAGATTCACAAATGGGTATTGATTTTTTTTTTCAACCAGTGTTTCTGATAGCAGTGGAAATGGATTAAATGGTCTCTAGAGAATTTAAAGGAACACTGTCACCTTTAATTAATAGTAAACTTGAGTGGTAACAAAGTATATAAACTTATATTAATATGTCATGTCAGTACGTATTTGATTTAATTTGTCTGTATAGTTTTATAATAGTGGGCTTTATTAGTCTCAACATAAGTAGTATGTGGCCTTCAATATATCACATGTCTTTATAAAAATCATGTGAGAAAAAGCATGCATGTGTGTGTGCCTTTTAGAATGTCAGAGAATCACAGCTTTTTAAAAATTAGCTTTGTTTTAATAGCACACATTATTAGTAGGTGATTTTTTTATATGTAGTCCAGATATTTGAAAATGTGCTTACTATGACTCTGACCTGGTTTGTTTATTTTAACCTCAGATATATGATCTTCGTTAATGTTGTTTCTGATTAGTATAATTGCACTTGACTTTAAACATTCTTATCAATATCTTCAAAGGGAAGTACTGATCTTGTTGGGCAAAGGTTTTGTGTTCTCAGTAAATTCTAACTGAAGGAAAATACTTCTGAGAATTTTTTTCAAAAGATCCTCGAGTCTTCATTGTTGAGTGGTCAGTGGTGGAGTCACCTTTAACTGTGTCTGTGTGTGCATTGTTACACATAGAGGCTGAAGAGCCTGTTGTGCTTAGGGTGAAGTGTGTGTGCTGGACCATGGGGTGAACCTGGGTCTCTGAAACTGCCATGTGTTTGCTTTAGAATTACTGGCCGAATGCATGTCTCAATCTGCATACCAGCAGGTGGAATCAGTTGCTTTGCCAACTATTATACAAGTGGAAAAAAATATGTCTTTGCAGTTCCAACCTGTTAGAGTCTGCTTGTAACTAGGGCTATTAGTCAGTATAGGCACACCCCGTCTTATTGCTCTTCACTTCATTGCGCTTCACAGATGGTGCATTTTTTACAAATTGAGGGCCAGACTCTACCAGCAAAAAGATTATAGCTCACTTTATTGCAATACTTGCTTTATTGCGGTGGTCTGGAACTGTACCTGCGATATTTCTGAAGTATGCCAGTAATTTTCTTCATGATGAATTCTAGTACGCAGCACTAGGTATGATTATCATCTAAACTAAATAAAAAACTACAAGGAAATAATTTAAAATCTGTGTATTACAATTGATAGTAGTCCTTGTAGCATACCATCTTTTTAACATCACAGAATTTCTTTAAGAAAATCAAGAATCTTAAACTACTTATGTAGTCTTTTTTTCCTGCCTGGTTTGATCTGTTTTGTTACAGTGACTTTTTGGATGTTTGCAGACACATCAGAAATGTACCATAAACAGCATGTAATGAAACTTAATGATATTGGTATAATCACATTTATATACCAACAATTTAGTGGAGAATACATTATGCTTATGTATGTATGGAAAATCTAGTTCTACCCAAATCAGGAATACTTTGCTTCGCTCCAAGTCTAGTTTTAAACTTGTATGCCTTCCTATATTTCTTTTTTTTTTTTTTAATATGACCCAAGAAATAGAATACTTTTTGTACCCGCTCCTACCATTTACCTTATGCATTTAGTTGTACGATAACCCATTTCCTCTATATTTCCTATTTGCAGGCCGCTGGAAAGTACAGACAACAAGGCAGAAATTATATTGTTGAAGATGGAGATATTATCTTCTTCAAATTTAATACACCTCAGCAACCGAAGAAGAAATAAATTTTAGTTATTGCTCAGATTTCCAAAAGGCATATGATTTTTTTAAATTAAAATTTCTGAAAACTGAAGGAACACACAAAGTTGGGGGATGGGAATCTCTACAAACAGAATTATTTTTATTTGTTTTAAAATTAAAATACTGTGTACCTCCAATGAAATGCAAGTTCTGTAATGTGAACAGCTCTGCTTTTCACGTGATTAAGACCCTACTCCAAATTGTAGAAGCTTTTCAGAAACCATATTACTCTCATGATACTTCATTCATCTCCATCATGTATGCCAAGCCTGACACGCTTGACAGTGAGGACAATGTGGCTTGCTCCTTTTTGAATCTACAGATAATGCATGTTTTACAGTACTCCAGATGTCTACACTCAATAAAACATTTGACAAAACCAGCCTTGGTGTGTTTGGGGATGTCTGTATTGACTGCCTGGGTGTGCTAAATGCGATACGGCACCTGGTGGCTGCTGATTACAGAACTGTGAGGCGTGTGCCACAGTAACTGCCGTGTGGGGCAGCTGCAACTGTGTCTTCAAAGTGAGTCTTTCATGGGAGTCAGAAGAACAGTATACCAGGGGTTTGTCTCAAGAAAGTTAATTAATTGGTAGATGGACATTTATTGAAGCAATAATGCTACAAAGGATACAACATAGGTGACTGTAACCAAAAAGAAAATAATGCTGGAAGAATTCTGCTTCAGAAATTAAGGGATGTGTTGTGGTTCTGACCATATTCAAGAGAGTGTTTATTTTTCATCTCTGCTTTGAAATCATGAAATTATTGTGAAAAGTGACCCATTCATGTCTTTGGTGGGTTATATTTTTCACTAAATTCAGTAGTGAATGAACAAGTTTATTACTAAAAAGATTACCTTGAAAATTAAAAAAACAACAAACTGTTTTTATTCTCACCTGGGGACATGCTTAGAGAGAGAGGGAGAGAGAAAGAGAAACATGGTTGTGAGAGAGAAACATCTATCAGTTGCCTTTTGTATGTGCCCGGATCAGGGATCAAATCCGCAACCCAGGTATGTGCCCTGACCAGAAATCGAACTGATAACTTTGGGCGCACAGAATGATGCTCAACCAACTGAGCCATTCCAGACGGGGAAAACTGTTTTCATGCTTGCTATCAAATATTTTAGATCAGTTGAAATTTTAACATGTATAAGTTAAGCCCTTTCTCAAATTGTAATAGAAAAGTCTGAAAGAAAATAATGATGAATTAGACATTTGTAGACCATTTGGCACTTGGCCTTCTCTGATGACGACAGTCTTAGTCTCCCCTCCCTGAACCCGCCTTTTCTCTCCCACACTCACACTCCTGCAAGTCCTCCCTTGTCCCCATCCATGGCCCTTTTGTTCACCTCTGATTATAGGACCATTTCAGTAGAATGCAGTTATTCCTAGGTTAGCCCTTTATTCTACTGCATTACTTTGTCACATTAAAGAAAAGGATAAGGAAATATTAAAGCACTTAAACTTAACATTGAAACTTAACATAGCACAAAAGGCAAAATTATTTTAAAGGAGCTTTGGCTATACATAGGAAAGGATGTTTAAAGAGGATTTAGTTGAGTAATGGATGTAATTTAGAAGCTCTTAAGTGAGTATGCCCTTTTTGAAAATCAAATGCAGTAGTTCCCCCTTATCCTCAGGATATGTTCCAAGACCCCCAGTAGATGCCTGAAATTGAGGCTAGTACAGAACCCTATGTACATTATATTGTTTCTTATATATACATACCCATGATAAAGTTTAAGCACAGTAAGAGATTGAAAATAATCACAAAATAACATTTATAATAATATACTGTAATAAAACTTATGTAAATGTGGTCTCTCTCATACCCGATTGGCTGAGACAGCTGCTAAGAGACTGATGGGCAAGTAGCATAGACAGTGGTACATTGAATGGAAGGTGATTCATGTCCTGGACAGGAGAGGTGGAGATAGCGTGGGATTTCATAATGCTACTCAGAACAGTTTGTAATTTAAAACTTAATTGTTTATTTCTAAAATGTTTCATTTAATATTTTTGGACTTCAGTCAACCACAGGTAACTGAAACTGGAAAGCAAAACCATGGATAGGGAGGAACTATAGCAAGATGGTCCTTTGCAAACATAAATTAGTAAACTGCAGCAGAGAAGAATAAAACTAAGCGAAAAGATTGTTTTAAAAAAAAATACTCAGGTATAGGTGCAGTTGACCAAGTTTGCTGAGAAAATTCTTGTATTTGTGTATTAAAGGAATGTATAGATTAGTAGATTGTTAGGGATTTTACTGGTATAAAAAGAAATAAAATATTTTTCCTTTGAGTCTTCTCCAAAGTAAATTGCATAGACTTCTTTAAAAAGTTTGACATCTCATTTAAAGACCTTTAAGGTTGTGTAAGTTTACTTTCGCTAACTTCTAATGTGGTAATTGCACATTGCAGAACAGAACCATTAATAAGGGGAAAAAGTTAATTTTGAGGTAACTGCATTTATTAGGGGCTGGAATTAAATGTTAAAAATGTTTGATTTGGTTAGAAGTTCTGCAACATTCTATATATGTATACAAAATTGCATTTTCTACATAAGTTGAGGATTCCAAGAACTTTTAGATAAAAATAACTGAGTATGCCTATATCTTCATGTTTAATACTGGTGATAATTATATGTATTTGGGGGATTATAAGTGAATATTTTTTTTCACCTATCTGTAGCTCCATCTTAATCAAATTATAGTTAAAAAGAGATTTCCTTTTTGCCTAAAGTTTAGGAAAAAAGTTTGTGATAGCATTTAGTTTAATCATATTACCTTCATAACTTGCACTTTGGGCATGGTTCAGATCAGAACCAGAACCCCCTCCCACCGAAAAGAAACACAGGTACTTTTCGTCATTAACAACAGTTTTGTGTGAAGCTTCTGTTCACTTAACATTTGTCGGCTCCATTTGGGAAGCAAGTCTTCTTACTCGTGATTAATCAACTGTCCTGCATTGAAGTCCAGACTGATGTTTACCCCTAGTTGTCTGTTTGTGTTACATTCTCAAAGCTCATTTGTAACAGCTCTGTCCTCTCAAAGAGTCAGAGACAAAATTCCTTCTTTTCCTGTCTTATGTTTTTCTGATTAGTCTACTTAAATACACTTACTGCCCTTTTTTTTTTGCCAGATACTTCAGAAATGTTGACTGTTTCTAATGGCAAACTGCTTTAGCTGGGAAAATTGACCTCATCTATTTTTTAGCTAGTAAAACTACACTGGTGATAGAATAAAAGAGCTAGGTTTGACTTTTCAGTGACTTTTCTGCCAACTGATATGAGCCCTTTATAAAAACTGACGGTTCTTGAATCGCCATCATGCTCTTTTAATATCCTGAACCACTTACACATTAGTGTCTCGCGGAAAAGCCCTGTGTTGCAATCAGGAAATGTGAAAATGAGAGGACTCACTTGACCTCACAGGCGGCACTTCAGAGATTTTCTTTTTAATTTTTTTTTCTTTATTGATTTTAGAGAGAGAGGAAGGGAGAGGGAGAGAGAGAGAGAACATCGATTGGCTGCCTCCTGCATGCCCCCCACTGGGGATCGGACCCACAACCTGGGCACCTGCCCTGACCAGGAATCAAACCGGCGACCTCTTGGTGCCTGGGTCAACGCTCACCGGCTGGGCCACTTCAGAGTTCTTAAACACACATCCTTTCTGGTCCTTGCAGGTATCGAGACTTGATTTTTTTTAGTTCGCCTTTTTTCCCCCAGCTGCCACTGTGTGAAACACTTCTCAAACTTTAACAAGTAATTTGTAAACTAGGATGCAAGTCCTTTCATATACAGTAGAAGGTGTTCCTGATATTTAATTAACAAATGGTGGTTAAGACCCCTTACTCTGGAGTCAAGAGGCCAGGGTTTGAATCCTGACTATTCCACTTCCTAGTCGTGTGACCCTGGTTAGGCAAGTTACTTAACAACTCTGAGCCTGTTTCCTCAGCTGTAATAAATGGATAGATAATAGGACCTCTCTGTAGGGTTGTTGTGAGGGTTACATGAATTTATACATATAAAATGCTAAAACAGCTTAGCACTTCATATTGCATAATTTGTTAGCATTTCTTTTAATTTACATTTGGAGTGCTTTTTTACACTATCCATATTCACTCAAGAAATAAAATTATAGAAGGAAAAGGTGAATGTAGAATTAGAAGACAGAACTGTAAATGTTCTTTAGGAAATCACTTCTAGAACTTTCTAATGGACTTTGCCAATTCAGGGCACTTCTTTTTGCTTGATCAGTAAGCCAGTTCATTAGCCCTGCCTCTGTATGGTCACAGTGAAAAGATAAACATTTATGGTATTTCTTCTAAGGCCAGATAAGAATGGGAGATAATAGGAGGATCTGCCTATTTAGCATCACAGACCTCCAAGCTCTAGGATGTGCAACAGAGTTCTTAATGAAACATGGGGGCGGGGGGGTGGGGGGGGACAGTCACTGCCCTGGCCAGTTTGGCTCAGCAGTTAGAGCATCAGCCCTCAGACCAAAGAGTCTTGGGTTCTATTTCAGTCAACGGCATGTACCTCAGTTGTGGTTCAGTCCCCAGTCCTTCTGGTCGGGGTCTTGCGGGAGGCAACCAATTGATGTGTCTCTCTCACATCGATGTCTTCCCCCACCCCCACCCCCTTCTGAAAGTGAATGGAAAATATCCTCAGGTGAGGATCTAAAAACAAAGCAAAAACAGTCACATGAACTGGGATTCTCCATCGAGCTCCTTTCATTGTGAATTTAAGCTTCCAAAACCAGACAATGGCTTGTTTTGATGCCTTTTCAGAGGAGCATTTCGTATCTGCTTTCTTGTGGACAATGACGAAACCTTCCTGAGGTGCCTGGTACGTGGCCTGCATTTGAAGGCCCTCGGAGCCTGTCCAGTAGGTCAGTGCATTCTCTTGCGACAGGACTGTGGGAAAGATGGATAAGTAGTGATCTTTGACTCTCCTGATCTTCATGCAAATTGCCTTCATTTTTCTGGTGAAATAAACCATCTTGGTTTGCCTTAGAGTACAAGGATAGATCACATATTCACTTAATTACATTCTATCACATTTTCTAGTCCTCTTGATATAGTTATATAAAACACTCTACTCTTCAGATCATACTATAAACTCTTTGAAGGAGGTTATTTGCAGATTATTTTATCCATTCTATGTTGATTCTACTCTGAAAATGACATTATATGAGGGTATGCTAGTTGTCTACCAGAATGCATTCTTCTGTCTTCATAACTTAGAGTATAGCTGGGCTGGCTGTCCTGCTGTACAGTTTCCTGGTCTCCTTGCAGCTAGGTCTCCCTGCAGCTAGGTCTCCCTGCAGATACGTCTCCTGCAGCTAGGTCTCCCGCAGCTAGGACTCCTGCAGCTAGGACTCCCTGCAGCTAGGTCTCCCTGCAACTAGGACTCCTGCAGCTAGGACTCCCTGCAGCTAGGTCTCCCTGCAGCTAGGTCTCCTGCAGCTAGGTCTCCCTGCAGCTAGGACTCCTGCAGCTAGGACTCCCTGCAGCTAGGACTCCCTGCAGCTAGGTCTCCCTGCAGCTAGGTCTCCTGCAGCTAGGTCTCCCTGCAGCTAGGACTCCTGCAGCTAGGACTCCCTGCAGCTAGGTCTCCCTGCAACTAGGACTCCTGCAGCTAGGTCTCCCTGCAGCTAGGACTCCTGCAGCTAGGTCTCCCTGCAGCTAGGTCTCCCTGCAGCTAGGTCTCCCTGCAACTAGGACTCCTGCAGCTAGGTCTCCTGCAGCTAGGTCTCCCTGCAGCTAGGTCTCCTGCAGCTAGGACTCCTGCAGCTAGGTCTCCTGCAGCTAGGTCTCCCTGCAGCTAGGTCTCCTGCAGCTAGGTCTCCTGCAGTTAGGTTTAGGTCACATGACTAAGTTCTTTTCAGTGGAATGTGAATGAAGGCTGATTGCAGATCTAGGCTTTCAAGTGTTGGATGTGTGCTCCCCCAGGAGCTTTTTTCTTTTCTTTTTTCTTTTCCTGAGAATCTGTTAATGCATACAAGGACAGCACTCTAGGGGACAGTGCAGCAAAAGTATGGCAGGAGCCTGCCTCTCTGAAGGACTCGGGAAGAGAGCCTCCAGTAAGCTAGCTGCTTACCTTCAGACTGGTACCTGACAGAGAACTAGGTCAGCTGTTCTTGAAGCTCCTGTATTTGAGCTACTATGTTTCTGTTGTAGCAGCTTAGTTTTCTACCCAAGCAAATACACTTTCTGCGCATGTCTCCTTTATGCCCTCTGTGTTATGAGCTTTGCAGGATGGAAGAGCTTCTAATCAGATAGATTCAGATACCACTTCCACCCCTTAGATGTCGCTGCTTTAGATTCTTCATATGTACAGTGAAGATCATCAATGTATGGATTTAATGGCTTAGTATGGAAAAGCTAAAGAGAGTTCCAGAGGGGGATGGAGAGGAGGATGTCAATGGGGAAAAAAGGAGAAACATCTGTAACAAAAATAAATAAAGTAAAATAAAATTTAAAGAGAGTTCCAGATATATAATAGCCACACTAAATGTAAATTTCTGTATAGTTCCCTTTAACATCATCTAAAAGTAAGCATGATTAACAGGTTCAATTCTTTTGTACTACACACAAGGAAACTATGGAGCGACGTTTTCTGTGGTTTTTAAAATACCTACACTGCAAACCCTGTCCGGTAGCTCAGATGGTTGGATCATCGTCCTGATGTACCAAGTTTGCAGGTTTGATCCCAGCCAGGGCGCATCTTGCAGGAATTGACCAATGAATGCAAAAAATAGTGGAGCAACAAATCATTGTTTCTCTCTCTCTCTTCCTCTCAATCCAAAGCAAAAAATACATACATACATACATACCTCTCATGCAGAATAAATATTAATATTTTGCCCTTGCTGGTTTGGTTCAATGGTTAGAGTATCAACCCGTGGACCTTAGAATCCTGGGTTCAATTCCCAGACAAGGGCACATACCAAGGTTGCAGGTTTAATCCCCAACCTGGGGTCGAGCATGAGGCAACCAATGTGTCTCTCTCACTGATCTTTCTCTCTCCCTCCTTCCCACTCTATCTAAAAATCAATGGGAAAATGTCCTCAGGTGAGGATTAAAAATAATAAAAGTTTTTAAAAAGAAAAAGTACTAATATTTTAATGTTGCTAAAGAATATTCTGAAAGAGGACATTGTTGGATTGAGAGATAAATATTGACACATTGCTAATAACATGCCAGGGCTTCATATAAATCATTGAATTTTTAGTCTGAAAATATAGTTTGAGACGATCTTGCTTAATTCACCTATTCAGAAGTTACTGAGGAGCAGAAAGATGCAAGTCATAAAATAAAACTTTGCTGTGAAGATTAAATGACAAATTAGTTACATGGAAGTTGGAATTACTTTTCTTACAAGAGTAGCCACAAAATTCTACTCAACACAATGTAACTAAAATACTGTAGGAGCTCTTGGACAACTAGAAAAAGAAAGAGAAAGGGAAAGGAAGACCCAACATCTCAGCTTGGTTGTTGAGGCATTGATGATCTGGCCAAGCCTACTTCTCATTATTTTATGTATCTCTATTATTATTATTATTATTATTATATTTTCAGTTTTCTCTCTCATTATTCCTTTTCTTGTAAAGACACAAAGAAATTAAATTGCTTTACCAAAATTGCACAACTCATTTTTTCTGAAAAAAATAAATGATTGTCCATAATTTCAAAACCAGTACAGTATAGCTTTGTTTGTATTGAATGACACACATTGGCCTTAGTGAACAGAAATAAATTTGGGAGAGTAGAATGAAAATCCTGTCAACAGGGCCCTGGCCAGTTTGGCTCAGCAGTTAGAGCATTAGCCCGCGGACCAGAGAGTCCCAGGTTCGGTTCCCGCTAAGGGCACGTACCTTGGTTGCAGTTTGTCCCCAGCCCCAGTTGGGGTCCTGTGGGTGGCAACCAGTCAATGTGTCTCCCTCACATCGATGTCTCTCTCTCTCTCTCTTCCTCCCTCTCTCCCTCTCGTTCTATCTGAAGATAAGTGCAAAAATGTCCTTGGGTGAAGATTAAAAAAAAAAAAGTATTGGTAAATATTAAATTTTATTATAATAAAAAATAAAAAAAAGGAAAAAGAAAATCCTGCCAACCAGGATTATATAAACTTGAAAGTTTTGGCAGTCCATGATTTCTCCTCTAATCCAGCCTAGGATGTCCATGAGCAATTTCTAAGAACAAATACATAACTAGGGGTGAGTAGAGGTGAGTAAATACACAAAAGACTCTTGTGGTTCCCTATTTCTTCACCTTACTCTCTCTTCTCCAAATTATATTACCATGAGACTCATAAAGGAATATTTGTCCTAAAGAATGTGGAAATTTGAAGAAAAACCCAGCTTCAACAGTATCCTACTCAATGAAAAGTACTTCTCTCAACCTGCGACAGTGTAGAAAATGTTCTCTATTTTTATCTGGGAGCAGTTACTCCAATGTGTAAAAATGTAAAATTTCATGAAATTGTACAATAAAGATCTGTGCACTTTATATGTTATATGTCAATTTAAAAAGAAATGTGTTCTTCAGTTAAATGGTTGGTGGGCAGAGCCCTTACGCACAAAGCATCACTAGCAATGTTGAGTCTCCATAAAGTGCTATCTATGTACCTTAAAATTTTGAAGATGTTGGTTATAGATTATATCAATATATAAACTGCATACAAAAGAAGTGTTCATGTGCAAGATGGACACGATTGAACAGGATGTATTATTTCAGAAACTAGGATAAAAGACTGGTTCCCAAAGATGAGAACGTTAATCATTTTCTATGATCTAAAGAACTGAAATCTGTATCTGTTATAATAGGATCAATTGTAATAGCAAAAACAATTGGAAGCGCCCTGGCTGGTGTGGCTCAGTTTGGTTGGAGTGTCCTCCTGTGCATCAAAAGGTTCTGGGTTTGATTCCCGGTCAGGGAACACACTTAGGTTTCAGGTTTGATCCCTGGTCAGGGCACATTCAGGAGGCAACCGATTGATCTCTCTCTCTCTCTCTCTCTCTCTCTCTCTCAAAAGTGTTAAAAACATATCCTCTGATGAAGATTAAAAAAACAAAAACATTTTAAATATCCATCAATATAGGGAAATGGTGAAACTAATTATAATTCATCCATACAAAATAATACCTTTGGCCATTAAAAAGAATAAAGTACATCTATGTGAGCTGGCATAGAAAGATTTCTTATGCAGTATTGTTTTGTGGAAAAGTAATTGGCGGAACGAAATGTATAGTATGGTCACAAAAGTAACCTCAATTGGTATGTATCCTTCCAAATAATTATATTTATGTATATGTATACATCTACATATATTTTTACGTAAATGGAGTTATAACCAATTGTTATGCAGTTTTTCACTTAACTGATTAAAGATTTGAAGGCAGTGCAAGAATGCATCTAGAATTACATCGTGTGTGAGAAGTTTCATATATTCACAAGCCAAGACTCGAGGCGTGAAAAGGATCCAGCCATCAAAGGAAGTAGGGTCTGAGCATCTGCGGCAGAAGGAACCGCAAACGCAGAGGCTACGGGGCAGGAAAGAGCCTGGTGTTCTGAGGAACAGACAGGAGGCTGGAGGGGCTCAAGGGTAATGAGGACAAGATCCTCAGCTATGCAGGGCTTTGCATGTGTGACGTAGCGCTGGGATTTTACTCTAAGTTACATGGATAGCCACTAGAGGGTTTTAAACAAGAGAGGCATACAATCTTATTTATATTTTTAAGGCTCACCTAGAATCTTGACTCCTCTGCCACCTCACCCGCTCCTCCAGTGTGAGAGCAGCTGTGAGGAAGAAGCAAGTGCTGGCGGAGGTGCAGCGGGATGGAGCAGGGGCCTTGGGAGCAGCAAACGGGCTGGCAGAGGCCAGAGAATGCACCGGACACACCTTGTTGTCCAGGGCAGCACGGGCCCACAGAAATGTAGTGTGAGCCATGCATAGCATTTACATTTTTCTGGCAGTCACATTTTTACAAAGAAACAATTCATCTTAATAATGTATTTTTAACCCAATAAATCCAGATTTCAATGTTTTATCATGTAATTAACCCAAAAATTAAGACATTTTAGATATTTTTCTTTCATACTGTCTTCAAACCTGGAGTGTGTTTTATAGCGCTACATCTCAATTCAAACTGGCCACATTTCCACTGCTCACAGGCCACATGTGGCTTAGTGGCGACTGTAGTGGACAGTGCAGGGCTAGGCCTTTACCCTTCCTCCATAGGAATTCAGCCTGAAATCTCATCCGCATCTGATTTCAACAAATCTCATAAAAACCCCACTTTGTTCAAACTGGTTATATTTTCATTTAAAAGCTGGATGTTAAAACTATATAATAAATCCTCATTTTCAATGTGTTTGTTTTTAAGAAAAACGTTTAGGGGGCTTGTTGATTAGAGGATGGCAAGGAGAGACGGCTATAGCAGTACCAATAAGACTGACCCTTAACTCGGACTAAGTGCAAATGGATAGATGCAACTTGATTTGATCTGCTTGCTGGAGGAAGACACACTTGATGGACTGGATGAGAGGAGGGAAGGGAGGAATTAAGAATGACTCCTGCCCTGGCCGGTTTGGCTCAGCGGTTAGAGCGTTGGCCTGCGGTCCTGAGAGACCCGGGTTCGGTTTCCGCTAAGGGCACGTACCTCGGTTGCAGTTTGTCCCCGGCCCTTGTCGGTCGTGCGGGTGGCAGCCACTCGATGTGTTCCTTTCACATCGATGTTTCTCTTTCTCTCTGTTCCTCTCTCTCCCTCCCACTCTACCTGAACAAAAAAATGGGAAAATGTCCTCGGGTGAGGATTAAAAAAAAAAAAAAAAAAAAATGACTCCTATTTGGGGAATATATGCGAAGAAACCCAAAACACTAATTCAAAAGAATATATGCACCCCATGTTCACTGCAGCACTATTTAGAATAGCCAATCTATGGAAGCAACCCAAGTGCCCATCAGTAGACAAGTGGATAAAAAAGTGGTGATTACAGCCCTGGCCTAAGTTGTTCAGTGGTTAGAGTGTCAGCCTGAAGACAGAAGGGTCACAAGTTTGATTCCCAGTCAAGGGCACATACCTGGGTTGCAGGTTCGATCCCCAGTCCCCGTAAGGAAGCAATCAATCAATGTATCTCTCTCACATCAATGTTTCCCTCTCTCTCTTCTCTTCCCTCCCTCCCTTCTGCTCTCTCTAAAAAAAAAAAGAAAAAAAGAGGAAAAATATCTTTGGGTGAGGATTAACAACAAAAAAAGTGGTGATAAATATATACAATGGAATATTATTTGGCCTTAAAAAAGGATGAAATCTTACCTCTTTTATTTTTTTATTATTCTTTTTATTTTTTTCTTTTCTTTAATCTTTATTGTTGAATGTATTACAGATGTTCCTCATTTCCCCCCCCCCCCGCCATTGACACCCTATTCCCCCCTCCCGTCCCCCTCCTGCCTTTTCCCACACTGTTGTCTGTGTCCATTGGTTATGCATATATGCATATAAGTTCTTTGGTTTATTTCTTCCCACATCGCAACCCCTCTTCCCCTTGAGGTTTGTCAGTCTAGCAACCCATTTGTACTTCTTAATCCCTTCACCTTTTTTACCCATTCCCCCATCCCCTCTCCCATCTGGCAACCAACACAATGTTCTCTATATCTATGAGAATGTTTCTGTTCTGCTTGTTCATTTTGTTTGTAGATTCAATTGTCGATAGCTATGTATTCATTGCCATTTTTTTTTTGTTCATATTTTTTATTTATTTTTTTCAAGAAGACCCTTCAACATTTCATATAATAATGGTTTGGTGGTGATGAACTCCTTTAGCTTTTCCTTGTCTGGGAAACTTTATATGACCATCGATTCTAAATGACGGCTTTGCAGGATAGAGTAATCTTGGTTGTAGGTTCTTGCTTTTCATCACTCTGAATATTTCTTGCCACTCCCTTCAGGCCTGCAAGTTTTCTTTTGAGAAATTGGCTGACAGTCCAATGGGAACTCCCTTGCAGGTAACTAACTGCTTTTCTCTTGCTGCTTTTAAGATTCTCTCTTTGTCTTGAACCTTTTGCATTTTGATGATGATGTGTCTTGGTGTGGGCCTCTTGGGGTTCATCTTGTTTGGGACTCTCTGTGCTTCCTGGACTTGTATGTCTGTTTTCTTCACCAAGTTGGGGAAGTTTTCTGACATTATTGTTTCAAATAGGTTTTCGATGTCTTGTTCTCTCTCTTCTCCTTCTGGCACCCACAAGATGCAAATGTTGGCATGCTTGAAGTTGTCCCAGAGGCTCCTTACACTATCCTCATTTTTTTGGATTCTTTTTTTTTTTTTTGGCTGTTCTGATTGGGTGTTTTTTGCTTTCTTATATTCCAAATTGATGGCTTGCTTCTTGGCTTTACCTACTCTACTATTGAATCTGTGTAAATTATTCTTTATTTCAGTTAGTGCCTCCTTCATTTCTAACTGGTCCTTCTTTATGCTCTTGAGGCCCTCACCAAGTTCACTGAGGCCCTCACTAAGTCCATTGAGCATCCTTATAAGCAGTATTTTGAACTCAGCATCTGTTAGGTTGCTTATGTCCATTTTGCTTAGTTCTTTTCCTGGGGTTTTGTTCTGTTCTTTCATTTGGGACCTGTTTCTTTGTCTCCTCATTTTGGCTGCCTCCCTGTGTTTGTTTCTGTGTATTACTTAACGAGCGGTATGGGGCTCGCTGAGACCAGATGCTGCTTGTTTGAAAGAATTTAGGAAAACCTGAAGCAGGATCCAAGACAGGCCAATCCTATGGTTAAGCAACTGGCAACAGCTTGGGTGGGCCTGAAAGTTGGGTGGGGCGGGGCCTCAGGGAGTCACCAGGGCGGGGCTACCAGTGTGAGCCAGGTTGCTGGAGTCCCAGATATGGCGGCTGTCTGCCCCCAGGGAAGGGCTCACCAACGGAGCAAAGGCCTCTGACAGCACGTTTGTCCCGGAGAAAGCCCCCTCTCCAGCCCTCGCCCCAGTGCCAAACAGCTCAGTTCTTCTCTGTGTGTCTCTGGCGCCCCTCGAGCTGCCTCCCCTCCAAGCTTAGAGGGAGAGAGTCCGATAAGTCCGTGCGCGGGCCCTTTAAGGAGCTGCCTGGGGCTCCAGCCGCCTCAGCTTCCCTGAGCCTCAGTTCCCGCTGGTTTTTCCAGCCAGAAGTGATGGGGATTCTCTTCCTGGCACTGGAACCCTGAGCGGGGCACCTGGTGTGAGACAGGGACCCCTCAGTCCTCAGGGAGGACCTTCCCAGTCGAGCTGTCCTCCTGATTTTTATGCGCCACACGTGGGTGTGGGACCAGCCCGTCCCCTCCGCCCCTCCTACCAGTCTGGATGTGGCTGCTGCTTTAATTCCGTAGTTGTAGGACTTCCATTCAGCTCGATGTCAGGCAGTTTTGAATGGTGGTTGTTCTGTAGTTTAATTGTAACTTTGATGTGGTTGTGGGAGGACGCGATACCGCGTTTACCTACGCCGCCCTCTTGCCCGGAAGTCTGAAATCTTACCTCTTGCAACAGCATTGCTGGACCTAGAAGGTATTGTATTAAGTTAAATAAGCCAAACAGAGAAAGACAAGTATCATATGATTTCACTTATATGTGGAATCTAAAGGACAAAATAAACGAACAAAATTATGAAATAGACTCATCAATACAGAGAACAGACTGATGATTGCCAGAGGGGGCTGGTTGGAAAAAGTGAAGGGATTAAAAAGTGCAAATTGGTAATACAGAACAGTCACAGAGATGTGAATCACATCATCGGGAGAACAGACAATAATATGATGGCTGTGTGGGGCCAGGTGGGTACTTGAAACATTGGAGGGATCACTTTGTAAAGTATATGGTTGTCTAACCACCATGCTGTACACCTGAAACAATTATAAAATAATATTGAATGTAAACTGTAATTGAAAGAAAATACCTTATGTCAAAAACTAAAAACAAAGAATGACTCCCAGGATGTTAGTGTGAGCTGCTGGATGCACAAGGGTGCCATTTACTCAGAAGGGGGAGCAGCAGGTATGACATGTGTGTGTGGAGGTGGAAATCAATAATCTATATATTTTCAAAATCCTCACCTGAGGGTATGTTTTTATGAATTTTAGAGAGAGAAAGAAGGGAGAAGGAAGAGAGAGGGAAAGGAAGACAGAGAGAAACATCTATTGTTTGCCTCTCAAATGCACCCCCACCAGGGATTGAATCTGCAACCTGAGCCCTGGCCGGTTTGGCTCAGCGGTTAGAGCGTCCGCCTGCAGTCCGGAGAGACCCGGGTTCGGTTCCCGCTAAGGGCTTGTACCTCGGTTGCAGTTTGTCCCCGGCCTAGTTGGTCATGCAGGTGGCAGCCACTCGATGTGTCCCTTCACATCAATGTTTCCCTCTCTCTCTCTTCCTCTCTCTCCCTCCCACTCTATCTGTACAAAAAATGGAAAAATGTCCTCGGGCGAGGATAAAAAAAAAAAAAAAAAAAAGAATCTGCAACCTGAGTATGTACCCTGACAAGGATCCAAACCTGCGACCTTTTAGTGTACAGGATGATGCTCCAACCAACTGAGCCACACAGGCCAGCGCCCAATAATCTACTTTGAATGTAGGTGACACTACCTGACATCAAGATGTAATATAAATCTACAGTAATGAAGAAAGCATCGTGCTGGTGAAAGAATAGGCAAATAGATCAAGGGAACAGAATAGAGAGCTCAGAAACAGACACTCATATGTATAGTCAGCTGATCTTTGACAAAGGAGCACAAGCAACACAATGGAGTAAAGATCATTCTTCTAACAAACGGTGCTGGAACAACTAGACATCCGCGTGCAAAAAGTGAATCTAGACACAGCCCTTACACCCTTCACAAAGAGTAACTAAAAATGGTGCAGAGACACAAATGTAAAACACAAAACTATCAAACTTCTAGGAGATAACAAGGGAGAAAACCCAGGTGACCTTTGGAATGGTGATGCCTTCGTAGGCACAGCACTGAAGATACAGTCCAGGGAGGAGAGAAGTGACGGGCTGGACTGCACTGAAAGGAGCTGCCGCGTTCTGCAGGAGACACTGTCGAGACGATGAGAAGACAGACCGCAGACCGGGAGGAAACATTTGCAAAAGCTCTATCTGATAAAGAACTGTTGCCCCGAATATGCAAAGAACTCAAAACTCAACAACAAGAAAACAAACAACCCTATTTTATTTATTTTTTATTTTTTTATCCTCACCTGAGGACATTTTTCTATTTTTTGTTCAGGTAGAGTGGGAGGGGGAGAGAGGAACAGAGAGAGAGAGAGAGAAACATTGATGTGAAAGGGACACATCGAGTGGCTGCCACCAACCAGGGCCAGGGACAAACTGCAACTGAAGTACATGCCCTTAGCGGGAACCGAACCCGGGTCTCTCGGGACCGCAGGCCGATGCTCTAACCGCTGAGCCAAACCGGCCAGGGCAAACAACCCTATTTTAAAATGTAGGTTCAAAATAGCCTCTAAATATCTTTGGGTAGAGATTATGGTGACCAAAGCCCAGAAAAAAGCTTGAGGCAGCAGATATATACATTTAGAATCATCACTCTATGATGTTATTTAAAACCTGGGGACTGGAGTAAGTCACCCAGACTAGAGTATAGAAAAAGGAGCAGGCGCAGGAACAAGCCCGACACAGATGTCAAGGAAAGGAGCAGGTCAGCGAGGCCGGCTGCACGGAGCAGCTAAGGAGGTAGGAACAGACCAAGACACGGGCGGCAGAGCGCCGAAGGCAGAGCTGCAGAAAGAAAGCATGAAGCAGTTGAAAGCATGAAGATAAAGATGTGCTGGTTGACAAGGCCCGTTTCATTTAAAAGCAAGTTTGGATTACTGTTTTGAGAAGTTTTGCCATAAAGGGGACAAAAAAAAATGGGGTGGAGGCTGGAGGGAGATGTTCAGGCAAAAGGGCAGGTTGCTTGGTTGGTTTGGGGTTTCTGAGCAATGGGAAATGGTAGGACGTGCTGGATGTTGATGGGAATGCTCGTGGAGAAGAGAGTATGAGGCTGATGAGGCAAGAGAGGAAGGAGGGGACAGGAGAAGCGAGATCCTTCAGAAGTTATGGGGTGAGCCCTGGCTGGTTTGGCTCAGCGGTTAGAGCATCGGACCTGCGGTCCGGGGTGAGGGTGTAAGATGTGGACTGCAGGTCGGGGGACTGGCCTTGGTAGATGCAGGAATGCTTCTTCCACCAGAATAGCAGGGAAGACAGGGGACACATGGGTCGATGCGTAGATTGTCGTTTCAGTGAAGTTTGAGTCACAGCCATCAGCAGAGGGGTGTGGACAGAGTAGGTTTGAAGGGAAAGTAGAAGCTTTTACACAGCCCTCTTCAACTTGCTCTTTGCTTTTTCATTTTTCTTTAAACCAAGGGACCATAGGACACACAGACTCCTGGAGGCCTCTGTTTCTTAGCCCTTTAGTTATTGGATTGTGGGCGGAGGCAGGAGCACTTGGGATTTGCATCAACCATCAGTTCCATCAAGAGGATTCCGGTGGCCCTGGCCAGTCTGGCTTAGCGGTTAGAGCGTCGGCCCAAGGACCTGAGAGACCCGGGTTCGGTTCCTGCTAAGGGCACGTACCTTGGTTGCAGTTTGTCCCCGGCCCCGGTTGATGTGTCTCTCTCACGTCGATGTTTCTCTCTCTCTTCCTACCTCTCTCCCTTCCACTCTATCTGAAGATAAATGCAAAAATGTCCTCAGGTGAGGATAAAAAAAGAGGATTCCGGTGTGTTATCCACTTGGACAGTGAGTGGCGGCCTTGGGGGAACAAGCACCTCCTGGCCCTCGTGCTCTGGCTCTTTACCTTGTTCCAGGGACTAGGAAATACCACACTTAAGGTCATCTCTGATGAGCTCTGCCTTTTATTTTCCTACGACTGTAGTAAGATTTCTCAACTCTTGCTCTCGGGAAGCCTGTCAAATCCGAGCAGTTTCTGTTTGGAGCAGCTACCCTTCTGCAGAAATTTTATTCTCGGCAGAGACCAATGCTATAAATAATGGGGAGGGTTCTGTGCGGAGCTCACAGACTTTCACTTCAATCCTTTGAAATCCCACAAAAGTGTAGACAGAAGAACACATCGTGAACTTTGGAGGCTCTTGCCTGAGTGGATTAACGAACCCTGTTTACTAATATCTCCCTGGCCCCTGTGCGGACCCTCGCCTACCGAGTTCCGTGCTCTCTGCTTTGAACAAAGCCTCCAGTTTGCTGCTCTTCTGATCACAGCGTGAGAGCAAGCTTGTTTGCTTTGGTCAAGTTTCGTGTGTAAGCGATTTCAGTCGTTTGGCTTATTGTATTTGTGTCATTTTGGGGTGAATTCCAGGGACCTCAGGACAGCATTTCTTTTTCACTTGAAAGTAGATGTAAGATAAAACTGTTAGATTTGGCCAAGGTTTATTTCTAAGGAAGGAGCTTGTCCTGTGCTTAACTCCTACAAAGCCATGTACGATATTTGTTTTGAAATCTTTACCCAGTTTAAACAATATAACACATGAAAGACATTTCCTTTTTTCCCTGCATCCTTTGACACATAATGACCAGCTCAGGCACTGGGGACTGATGTCTTACCTTTCACCTGCTAAACCTGCAAATACCACAAACACCGCTGGTTGTTTACCCATAATCATCTCACATACCCAGCTCACCCCCTTTTCCAACTAAAAAAATCTCAGTTTTGTTCCGCAGAGAGGGAGCGTGCCCAGCTCCAGGAAACGAATCATTATTGGTTTAAACTCATCATGTAATCTCTCTTCTCTTCTGCCAGGAACAGGGGCAGGCAGGTGACCCAGCCCGGACCTGTGAGGCGTGGGGAGGTCCGGGGAAGGGGCTTGGCAGAGCTCTGGGGGAAAGCATTCCTCCCTGATTAAATAGGGGGAGGCAAGAAAGGATAGCCGCTCTCTTTTTTTCCTGCTATGAAAACTTGAGGTCAACTCCAGGGCTCCCTGGACACCATTCCTTTTGTATTTGAAAATAGATTGAGTACTTGGAGTTACGGAAAGGAAAGCCGAGAAATGGGCAATGAAGCATCCTTGTTGTTAGCCAGTCCTGGAGCAGGCTCCCTCCAGACTTGTTTTGCCCTCTTTGTTTAAGCTGCTTTTAGTTGCCCTGGCCGGTTTGGCTCAGCGGTTAGAGCGCCCGCCTGCGGTCCTGAGAGACCCGGGTTCGGTTCCCGCTAAGGGCATGTACCTCGGTTGCAGTTTGTCCCCGGCCCTGGTCGTGCGGGTGGCAGCCACTCGATGTGTCCCTTTCACATCGATGTTTCTCTCTCTCTCTCTCTTCCTCTCTCTCCCTCCCACTCTGTCTGTATAAAAAATGGAAAAATGTCCTCGGGTGAGGATAAAAAAATAATAATAATAAAATAAAATAAAAAATAAGCTGCTTTTAGTTAAGTATTCTGTTACTTGCAGCCAAAAGCTTCCAGACACATGCGACTTCACAGAACTTGCTGTGTTCAAGGGCCTTTGTAACTAGTGCCCGGTCCCAGCTCTGCGTGGGCAATTCTTCACCTCTGTTTGGCTGCTGAGCCATGCATGTTTCCTTAACAGTTTGCTAAACATGGATGAAGATCTAAGCGTGTTGTAAAGGCAAAGTGTTTTCTTCTGGTTTTCTAGCACCCTGGTGAAGTGGAATAGAATACATAAAATGATTTTCCAGTAACTAATCTGTAGAAAAGAGAATGTCGGTATTCCCAAATAGCCATGTCAGAGTTTTCTTCTTTAAATTGCTTTTCCACCTTTCTGGCTCGGAATTTGAGTTCTGTATTGGGTCAGCCTTGGGCAATTATTGGAAACTAACCATAAACAGCCTCTCCTATCGACTAAAGCAGTCACTGTGTTGTTTTGTTTTGTTTTATCAATCCTCACCCAAGGATATTTTCCCATTGATTTTTAGAGAGAGTGAAGGGGAGGGAGGGAGGGAGAGAGAGAAACATCAGTGCACGAGACACACATTGATTGGTTGCCTCCTGCATGACCCCTACCAGGACCAGCCATCGAACCTGCAACCCAGGTACATGTGCCCATGACCTGGAATCGAACCCAAGACCCTCCGGTCCTCAGGCCAGTGCTCCAACTGCTGAGCCAAACTGGCCAGGGTGACTGTTTTTTTGTAATTGCTGTCAAAGTTCATCTGCATTAGCAAAACCTCAAATATTTTTTCATTTTTTACAGCTTGGCATTTCTTAACCTTATTTGTCTATAACTTCAGTATGTTGTCCATTTTTATTACTAGAGGCTTAAATTTGTTCTGTTTTTAAAACGTTTATCACAGTTTTTCTCCTTCTAAACCCATTCAGCTATTTATACTTTGTGTCCCTGAAATATAGAAATATGGCTAAACTTCACTTTGGGAACTGCTGGGTCAAATTGGCAGATGACAACACTGTCATTTATAGAATTAACTACCAAATGTACAGCTTCAGCTTACCAGGTTTTCTGTTTGCCTTATCTTTGCCTGAGAGTACAATTAAGGTGTTTGGGTTAAAACCAGCTCCAGGAAATCCCTGACATTGTGTAATAAGCAAAAAAAAAAACCTGTTATAAACTGACATTTGCTCAGAGCCTAAAATAAACCATGCAACCAGCCTAAGTGGAACTAGCACACCTTTCTCTTCATTCCAAGTTTTAGTTTTCAGGTTGGCCGAGGTAGCTGTCCTTAAAGAGGGAGGTACAAGCTTATTTGCTAACCACCTGAACTGGGGTTGGGTGGGGCAGGGGGGGACAGGCGCGGAAAAGGGACCCGGTTAGGAAACAAGTCCTGCGCTGTATTCAGTCAGGGCAGAATTTGCAGGCTGATGAGCATTTCCACAAGTGGTTTATTGAACTTATTTTCAAATTCCGTGTAGAGCACTGATTGCATCAGGCAAGATGAATAATTTATCTCCTGCATTACTAGAGCAAAACCGTTAGGGTAAAACTTGTTTATGAAATTCAGCAAGCTGTGTGAGCCAGGCCTGTGCCAACCAGTAAGGGCGATGGCCCTCTTGGAACCTGGGCCTGTGGAGGTCGGGTTTCAGCCTTGTTTCTACTGTACCCACAGGCTTTGCATTTATGGAGGTGACTGAGTGACAACACAAAGAGGCTAATGCCACTGAGAGAATATTGTTATTACATTTCCCAGGCGAAGAGAGCATGCCACACCGCCCGGGCCACGTGGGAGGCCCTAGGTTTATTAGCAGGCAGAGGTAGTGAGGGGAAGCATGGCCCAGAACCTTTCCACAGGAAGGCAAGGCAGGGGAACAGCGTAGGGTGGGCTGGTGTATGTCGGCAGACGCCGGACTACAGGGGTGGTCTTCGGTTGTGTACTAGCTTCGCCCCGGGAAGTAGGGCAGAGAACGGCTGTCTTGGTGTGTGAGAAGAGTTAGACGAAGGAGGTGGTTGGGGTATGGACTCCTGATTGATTGGCTGGAGGATCTGTAATGTGATTTTCATGCACCCACAAAAGCTGGCTCACAGAGATGTTAAACAACTTTAGCCATTAGTGAGGTCCTGTGACTAGTGGGTGTCAAATAGACAAATACAGAATCTGAGAAAATGCAGAACAAAAATCCACATGAGCCCTGGCCGGTTTGGCTCAGCGGATAGAGCTTCAGTCCATGGACCAGAGAGTCCTGGGTTCGGTTCCCGCTAAGGGCATGTGCCTCGGTTGCAGTTTGTCCCCGGCCCTGGTTAGGGTTGTGTGGGTGGCAACCAGTCGATGTGTTTCTCTCACATCTATGTTTCTCTCTCTCTCTTTCTCCTTCTCTCCCTTCCTCCCTCTCTCCCTTCTGCTCTATCTGAAGATAAATGCATAAAATGTCCTTGGGTGAGGATAAAAAAAAAATTTTTTTTTAATCCATATGATCAGGCTGTCTTAGTGCAAATTAATCCTCTTACATAAAAACACAACTTAGAAACTATACCACCGAACACGTGGAAAAACTATCACTTAGCTATTCCAGGTTTTAATTATAAAAATGTCTAGTAAAGAATTTGGCCTTACTGGAAGAGCAGTCTGGTCTGGCCTTCACCCACAGCTTCTGGGATTCATCTGTCACACCTGGTAAGACTGTCTTTGTTTAGGGCACAAGATGGCCATTCTGGACCAGGGTGGGGACCAGCTTCTCTAGAAAGACCAGCTCTAATTTAGAGTAGGGCTTTGGCTCGTGTAGTGTTTGCCCATTTTCAGGTTTCAACCACGTGGGCAGTCAGTGAATCATGCCCCCATCAGGAAACCCCATTAAAAACTCTGGGCACTGATGCTCAGGTGAGCTTCCCGGGTGGTGGTACTCCTTACCCACCATCAAACCCGGATGCCAGGAGGGAAATGCACCCTAACCCCACGGGAGAGGACCCTGCAGCCCCGCATCTGGAGCCCTCCCAGACCCTGCCCATGCAGCTCTTCCTGTGGCTGATTTTAATCTGTATCCTTTCCCTGTGGCAAACCATAGCCATGAGTATAAAAGCTCTCAATGGGTTCTGTGAGCCCTTCTAGTGAGTTTATCAAACCTGGTGGCGAGCTCCCCAAACATGTAGTTGGTGTTAGAAGTAAAGACAGTCTTGGGAACTGTGACCTGAACCTTTGCATTCATTTAAGTACAGGCAAAAAGTATACACACATACATTGTAGATACATACATGTGTACAGACAGACAGACCTACAGACATAGATGAAATTTAAAAGTAAAGAAGGTATTAAGTAAAAAATGGTAAGTTCTCATCCCTTCTCTGGCTTCACCAGTCTCAATAAATTGGAGGATCCCACTGTAATTGTTTCTTTCTGGTTTATTATTCTAGACAATTTCTGCACAAATATAAACATATATACACACTTTACTATTTTTTATCACAAGTGAGATTGTCCTCTAGAGACAGTTCTGAAACGTCCCTCGATCCCTTATATTTTAGAAGCACTCTGTATTCGCACACCTGGACCTATCCCCATGCTTTTGATGGCTGTACCATCACAAGAAGAGTCAAGTCTCAGGGTTCATGTCAGATCACATGATTTCACATGCATGGATTTCTTAGACCAGTGCTGACACAAAATTAGCAAGCATTCTGTGTTTATCATGTATTTATTTATTTAGCCAGCCTTCAGTTGTGTACATTGCTATTTCTAATTTTTTCATTATTTTTAGCAAGGTTGCAATGAATATCCTTAAGCTTGTACTTACACATCTAGGACAAATCCATAGGGCCCTGGCTAGGTAGCTCAGTTGGTTAGAGCATCATCCTGATACCCCAAGGCTGGGGGCTCAATCTCCAGTCAGGGCACATGGAAGAAGCAACCAATGAATGCATAAGTAAGTGGAACAACAAATCAATGTTTCTCTCTCTCTCTTTAAAATCAATAAATAAAAAAACGTTTTAATCCTTAGGAATGGAACTGCTATGTCAAAGGGTCTGTGCATTTAACATTGTGGTAGGTGTTGTCAAACTGCTCTCTAAAATTGTACCAGTTTATAGTCCTCCCCCTCCCCCAAGATATGCCTGACTCCTCTTAACCCAATTACTGAGCATTATCAAACTTTTTAGTTGTTGCCAATCGGATGGGTTTTTTTTTTTTTTAATTGCATCTTCTTGTAGTTTAGTTTGCATTTATTTAATTTTTATGAGGATGAGCGTCTTTTTTATATATTTATTCATTTACTTTATATTTATAGTACTTTTTCTTCCAGCTGCTTAATTCATGTGCTTTGATTTTCTATTTGATTTCAGTAAACTTTTTATGCCATTTGAAACTGATGTCTTGAATGAGAATTGGGCAAAATGAAAAGACACCAGCACACCCTTTCTGCAACCAGCATTTCACACCATCATGCCTTCCGCTATGGTTTTAACTTCCTTAAAAATAAAACTAAGCAAAGCAGAATGAAAATAGGCTGGGAAGAGGTTCCAATTTCCTCTGGTGGACTGAAGGGCCCTTGTTTGTTTGTTTGTTTATTCCTCTCAACTAAAGAAAAATCATTCCCTTTATTTCAGCTTATATGCATTTCTTCAGTATAGAAACCAGCCCACCAAGAACTAAATCTTTTTATTCTTTAGTTTAAACCCATCTAATAAGTAAATATTCTGTTATATCTCACCCAATATAAGTGGTGGTTGATAGCAAACTGGTAACAACTTGTGTGTGTATCGGTAAATTTTTGGATTACTTTACTAAAAGCAAGTTGACGCGTATGTTGTTCTAACGGTGTGTTCTTACAGACAACGTTATGGTGCTTACTACAGGGGAAGGGGCACGGGAGAGGTAGAAGAGAGTAAAGGGAAGATAAATGGGGTTGAAAATAGATTTGACTTAGGGTGGTGAGCACACAATACAATACACAGATGATGTATTATAGAATTGCATAACTGAAACAATGTCACCCCAATACATTAAATTTAAAATTTTTAAAATATATTATATGTTCTTGATTTTCAAGTGAATTTCACATTTTGCAAATAACACTTGGGTAAACTCCTCAGACATGTTATTTCTCCAAAAAGGAGAGACTCTAAAACATGCTCCTGTTTTTTCTTCAAATCTCCTTTTCTTTCAAAATTGACCCCTTGAAAGCATCCCAAAAGGGGCCTCTTGTTTTACAACTCCTTCCTTCCTTCCTTCCTTCCTTCCTTCCTTCCTTCCTTCCTTCCTTCCTTCCTTCCTTCCTTCCTTCCTTCCTTCCTCCCTTCCTCCCTCCCTCCCTCCCTCCCTCCCTTCCTTCTTTGCCATTTCTCAGAACTTGTAACAGTCAGTATCAGAGTATACACATACTGGCTTATTTCACATGTTTGTATATATCTACAGCCATCTTTTTTTTCAGTGCTAAGTTGTAAAACTCATAGGTTAGATGCTTTATTAGTTATAAATTTCTACATAACAAATTACCCCTAAATTTAGCAGCTTAAAACAACAGTAAATATTTATTATCTAGCACAGTTTCTACAGGCCAGAAATGTGGGAACAGCTTAGCTGGGCTGCAGTCGTCTAAACAAAGGCTTGTGTGGAGCTGGAGATAGGCCTCTAAGATGGGGTATTCTTGTGCTGGCAAACTGATACTCTGACTTCTCACCAAGCGGACTTCTCCATAGACCTGCTCAAGAATCTTCATGATATCACCAGGCTTCTCCCAGGCTGAGTGACCCAAGACAGAGCAAGGTGAAAGCCACAATGTCTTTTACGACCTAGCCTCAGAAGTCAGACATCTATCCCCAAATTTCCTATTGGTCGGCCCTCTACAAGGGCATGAATACCAGGAGGCAGGAATCATGTGTGACCATCCTGGAGGCTGGCTACCATGGGGACCTTGCCTTTTATTCATTCTTTACATAGATCATCGATCTTGGCATGGGAATAATCATTTAAAAGAATCTAACTATGCAGAAACTGCAATGAATCAGGAAACTGGTTATTTTCATTATAATTGATGATGTGTAAAAGGACAAGTCTTGGGTCAGTTTACATGGGAAATATCTCTAAGACAGATTTTTATGCAAGAAGTTTGTTGTGGAGAGCACTGTGAATCACCACCCTGCGGGGAGTGAAGGCTGAGGACGGGTCCGTGCGTTGCAGAACTACATACAGCAAAGGCCTCAGCTCGCCCGGGAGAGCGCTGCAGTCCGGGTGGCCCTTCAGCGTGTTAACACCATGGAAATCAGCAACTGCTACCAGTTAGGAGTGTGTGTGTGAGTGTGTGTGTGTGTGTGTGTTTTAATGTTTTCTATTGATTTTTTAGAGAGAGGGAGATAGAAACATCGATGTGAGAGAGAAACATGGATCAGCTGCCTCCTGCATGCCCCCTATGGGGGATGGAGCCCCAAACCTGGGCATGTGCCCTGACCAGGAATCCAACTGGGAACTCTCAGTCCATGGGATGACCAGTGGAGCTCACTCAATCAGGGTTTTTAATCCCTGATTGGATCCCTGAGTCAGTTATTGATCATTTAGCAGCACACACAAGTGATCTACTGAATCACTTTCTCTGAGATCCAGAACGTAATATTTGAGCATGTTAAAATTTCTGAGAAGTCCTGCAATAAGGAAGTGTGTTCAACTTCATGAAATAAGCATTTCCCAAACATATGACATGGGTATAAATCCTAGTCCCCAGATTCAGGGCCTAAGAAGTTATTTAATGTCTGATTCTGAATCCCTTTCAGATTATTGGGAGAATAAAACACACCCATAATCTCCCTCCTTCCTGGAATTCTCTGGCCACACCCCAACCTTGGGCTGCGCCCCACTTCCAGGCGCCATGCTGCTTCTGGTTCTCACTCACTGGTCTGCCCAGGCTCTGCTCGGAAGCCCAGTTCCCTTCGCACACGCCCTGCAGGACTGAGGTCTGGGCTAGGCCTTCGGTGAAGAGCTGGGGCAAAGAAACTGTCCTTCAGACAGCTGCTCTGTCCTCACCACTTCCTGTTCCTCTCTGCCGTGGGTGGCACCCATTCTGCCTGGCTCCTAACTGCTTCTGAGTTGAAACCCTGGTCTAGGCAGCCTTGCTGAGCTTCCTTTTCCTCCTGGGCTCTGGAAAACCACACAGACAGGGGCTCCCTCCCTTCCTCCCCTCCTTCCAGACCTCCCCACTTCCTCCTCCTCCTCCCAGTCCTCTCTCCCCCTTCCCCACCTCTCCTTCCCAGCCTCAGCAGCTTTCCCGGCTTCGGTAAATCCCTCCTTGCTTCTCCGGACTGAGCTTGGGAATCCTCCCAATCCTCCTGGAAGCCTCCCTAAGGCAATGAGACTAGTGCCCTCCATCTGCTCAAATGGGAAGAGAGTATGACATTGAGAGAGATGGGGAGCAAGCTCACATCTAAAAACATTTTTCATTCCACACCTGTTTGAACTTAGGGACAGTTTTGTGGGGCACAGTTCAGGGAAACTGGAAGCAGCCGGTGGGGGAGCCCGCCGGGTGCCCAGGAGGCGCCAGGACAGCCCCGGGGCTCAGGCAGCTGAGGTCCACGCTGGGGAAGCGCTGTCACCCGAAGACCAGGCTGCTTCTCTGGAGCTGAAGTGCCAGAGAGGGGCCGGGGGAGCCGAGGGAATCCCCCGCTCGCTCGGCTGGAGGAACGGAGGCTGCTGAGGGCGAGCGGGAAGAGGTCGCTGTCCTTGATGGCTGTTTGAAGATTTCTTACCAGGTTACATCTTGCCACTGCACCATGTTTCTACGGGTACTGCTTTCTGAAGGGCCGAGGGCACTTTTGAAAAGGATCCTGAGCCCCACTGTGAGAGTGTAAGGCTCTGGGAGCATGTTAAATTCCTTGGAAAATTAATATATTGATTTAGAAGTGACACTAAAATGCAAAGACTAAAATAAATTCAAACCCAGTTAAATAAGCAGGGTTTAATAGCAGGCTATTTCTAAATTGTTTATTTTACATAGCCTTTACATTGGCGGCAACTGAGATAACAAATCCTGGGGCCTGATAAGATCAACAAATTACCGAATGCTAATTGTTTCTGCCAGGTGTAAGGGTGAGATAAATAGTGTATAAATTAAACAGCAGTGTCTGAGGGTGCCATTTCCAGGCTGCTCTGTGCTCTCCAGCAGAATAATTCCCTCTTACCCCATAATCGGACACTTTACTTTAAAAAGTGCACTCATTGATGAATATGTTATCCTTGCACCACCAAATTTAGAAGAGAAGAAAAAAGGGGGTCAGTAGTCTAATAAATTGAATGTCGATGACATTTCATCCTTTTGTCATCATGATACACAGGTTATGTCTTGGAACATATTTGGTCATCTATGTAGTTTTCCCTGAGGAGCGACTCTCCCAGCGCTGAAGCGTGGTGGTCATCAGAGCTGGCCCTGTGCAACCTGGTACCTCTCTGTGACCGCTCACACACCACAGCTTTACTTACTAGTGTTGTAAAGCTGCCTCAGATTTACTTACTAGTGTTGTTATACAGTCAGTTTATTCCAGGCCAGTTAATATGTCTTAGCTGTAGCATAAGTGTCGGTTGTTTTCTTCTCAACTTCCCATCTCAAGTGAGAATTGGGTTGAAAATCACCAACACGTTACTTGACCACGAATGCAGACAGAGCATGCAGTGCAGGGTGAAGGGTTGTTTTCTCTCCTCCTTTCTTCAGTCTCTGAACATCTGGTTGGAGGAGTTATCTGGATAATGTTATTTTTCACTCTGTTTGAGTCAGAGTATGTCAAATGCGTTAGAAATTCTAAGGACAAAAATGTGTTCATTCCTTGTTATTCCATCCATCCATCCATTCATGCATCCACCCATCCACTTATTTATCTGTGCAGAGTATTTCATCATTGATTCTTCTCATGCTTACCAAATTTTTTGGTTCAGACCCTGCTCCGGGTGGGAGATAAAAGACACATGTGAGTCCAGCACATTTCTTTCTGCTCAGCTCAGAGGGAGAGGCCAAAATTGTAAATATGTACTGATTACAGTAAAAAGCTGTGGGCAGGCCCCGCCCAGCGTGGGCTTAGAAAGGAAGATTCCAGCGAACAGATGATAAAGAGGAGCAGCAGAGAGTGGCTCGCAGGCCCTCATCTGAGCTCTCCTCAGAAGCAAGGATGTGCCCGCCATGTCTGGGGTGCTGAGTGCGCGTGGCCAGGAGTAGCCTGCAAAGATGAGGCGCAGCACTTGAATGAGGTTATCCCATTTATTCTCCCAGGAACCTGTGATGTACGTACTTCTCTAGCTGCTCTATACTGGGGAGCAAGAGAGAGGGGGGGGGGAGAAAAATCCCAGCTGCCACTGCCCACTGTGACTTTGGGAAAGGAACTGAACCTCTCTGGGCCTCAGTTTTTCCTATGTTAAATGGAGATCAAAGCAATTTCTACCTCTCAGGTTTGTTGTGAGGATAAAATGAATTTATGCATGTAAATATATACTTAGAGTAGTGCATGAGTTCAGTAAATAGTAGCAATCATTACTAATCCCACTGATTAAGTTTAGTGAGTATTACTAAATGAGCCAAATCACCCAGCTAAAAGGAGCAGAGAGCTATGAGTTGAACCACTTCCTTACCTGCAATACGGTGTATAGTACCACACAGGATGACCACCTAATCAAGACTGGTGCAACTTTTAGCAGCAAAACTGCACCAGAATGTTATTGGCATTCAGCAACCTCAGTTCAGCAACCTTGGTACTTGAGTTCTGGCTAAGAAAGAATTCAGAGCCAAGACTCAAATACAAGCAAAAATTCACTCAGAAAGTCACAGAGTGAGAATAAGTGAGCCAACTGGGCTGCGTGGGCTCAGGAAACAAGTTACAGAAGCAAAAGAGGGGCCCTGGAATTTAGGTGAAGGAAAGCAAGGCCAATCAAACCTGGAGGGCAGCAGAATGGGGAGAAAGCTCAGTGGTGTTCCAGAGAGAGAGAGCTGCAAATTGGTTTCTTAGTCTTGAAGGCTTTTATCTGTTTTCCAAAGGCAGGCATTTCAGGGGAGGTCCCAGAGAAGGCTCTCAATGGAATATTCATCATCTTTCTAGGTGTGTCCCCTGAGGGTCCTGGGCTCCACTGATTGGTCGGTGCCAGGGCAGGGGGTCATAGTCATCAAAACCGGTGTTGGTGTAAGCCAAGGTGACACCCCACTTGGCCTTGCTGCTTCTCTGGGCCTGGAGCTGAAACACATCTGAGGTTTAGATGTTATCTCGAGTTTGACCCAAACTCTGTCTCTGTCATCAACAGATCCGAGACTTTGTTCCTAGGATTATTTCATGTGGGTCAGAACCTTATTGTCCTGAGGGCTTAATGCTTAAGAGAGTGATCATGCAAGGGCTTGTACGGAAAAATATGAGGTCTGTCTCCAGTGCCCCTTGTTCCTCCTCTAAGGGGGTCTACTTTATGACTAGCAACATGCCAGGGGAGGAAAGGTCAGGGGAGGGTCTAAATTGAATGACCAGTGATATTCTAGGGGAGGAAAGGTCACCCTGGAGGTAAAGTCCCACCTTACAATTGTCCGTTGGTAGGCACCCAGGCTTTCCTCGTTGGTGACCTTCCAAACCTGGCCTGTCATTCCTTGCTCTGCTCATGCCTGTCTAACTGCCTTCCATACAACCAAGAAAGGCTTCCTGGAGGTAGTGGCATCTGGCTGAGATTGGAAGAAGGGCCAGGAGTTTGCCAGGGAAAGAAGTGAGGAGAGGTATTTCAAGGAGCTAGAGCAGACGGTATGACTCCGGAGACAAGCGAGTCTGGTGCGTGGAGGGGCTGAGGTAAGCTTGGGGCTGGAAGAGCAAGTGGGCCGAGGACCAGGGGAGGGCCAGCGGGGAGGTCGGGCTGAACCCGGAGGCCTCAAAGATTCTTTGTTGTGTTTTCAGTGCTAGTTATATGTTTATGTGAAGGGTTGGAAAAAATAGGGGAAAAAACTTAGGTCATCCATACTTACAGTTTACTTACTGTTTCTCTTTAAATGACCTGCTCTTTTTGTGTAAATATATTTTTTAAAGAAATTCTATATCACAATCATAAATGGTTAGCTCACAGTGCCAGATGTGGTCTGGAATTCAATTTTTTTTTCCTGATTTTATAAGGTAGTACAGTGCATACACCCAACATTTGTTAACCAGGGCAAAAGAATCAATGACTATTTCTGAAGGTAAATGTATGAATATTTACACAAAGTAGGATAAAGACTATATATAGCTTGCTTCAAATCAGCCTTGGCGCCAAACTTACAACAAAACCTTTCATTTTTCAGAAGCTTTTGGATTTTAGAACATGGATGAGTCGTATCACTTGCTTGAAATAGAAGGTAGTAGGAAAGACATTCACTGCAAAAGCAGCAGCATGGCTGCAGGCCAGCCCCAGCCTGCCGGGGCTCCGGAAGGGCTCTGGTCGAAAGGCTGCAGCCGATAAGGCCGCCGCAGCCTCCACCGGCAGTGTTGACAATGGGACCTTGGTGTACAGAAACTCTATAGGATATTCTTGCAACTTTTCTGTAAATCTGAATCTATTCTAAAGTAAAAACTTTATTTAAAAAAAAAAAAAAAAGGTTGACTAGCACCAAACAGAACTTTCTCCTTGACACTGAGAAGTGAAAGAGAATAAAAAGCAGAATTACTTTTTCATTCGGTCACTCCATTTTTTGTAATGCTCCCTCCTCATCCCCCCTAAAATATCCCTTGGACCCCGCACACCTGCAGGGCAGGCTCTGGGCCTTGGGGAGCCCTGGCGGGACTGGGCTGAGCCTTGCTGTCTCCGAGTGTCAGGCTAAGGGCTGTGGACAAGGAGGTTTCAATAGAGGTGTTTAAAGTGGACTTGGAGAGTGCCTTTGAGAGTTTTATCTGGGGATAGGAGTGAGCAGTTGGGTGGAGGTGGGGAAGGGAAAGATTGATAGTCACGAAGGGACAGATGTGGGACAGATGCAGGGGGACCAGAGGGTTCAAAGCAGCAGGAACCCAGGCCTACTGGAGGTGCTCAGGCAGGGCCGGGGTATGTAGCAGAGTGTGTTAGGGGGCTGGCTGGGGCAGGATGCTGACTTTGAGGGGACCAAGGGCACCTTATGGAAAATGCCCCTCCGGGGGCTGAAGGCCAGAGCACAGAGCCAGAGACGCAGGTCCGGATGCCACCTTTTCTCAGATCATAGTAGGGCCCTGGAGCTGGAGGCTGTCTCCAGGTGAGAGAAAAGAACACCCCTGTCCCCCAAGCCCCTACATCCCCCACCCCGACCTGCTGCACTCTATTTTATTTTATTTTTTAATCCTCACCCCAGGATATTTTTACATTTATCTTCAGACAGAGTGGGAGGGAGAAAGAGAGAGAAACATCGATGTGAAAGTGACACATCGACTGGTTGCCTCCTGCACAACCCCAACCGGGGCTGGGGACCAACCGCTACCGAGGTACGTGTCCTTGGCCGGAATCACCTGAGTCTCTTTGGTCTGCTCCAACCACTGAGCAAAACCAGCCAGGGCCTACCTGCTGCACTTTAAATGGGGGAGAAGGGAAGGAGGTGAAGACTTCCTACAAACTGGGAAGTAGGCAGGTAGAAAGGAAGCTCCAATCCTGGTTGTTAACATGAAGCCCTTGGAATGGGGATCTGATTGGTGAATGATGGAGACCCTCCCTCCCCTAGGGGACCCATGCCCAGGGCTGCCTGAGCAGGGAGCTGTTCCGGCAAAAGCAAAAGAACCAACACAGAAAGAAAGATGCCCATGAAGACTTCCCAGTGAAAGCTGAGAACCAGGACTTGACCCTCAAGAGTCTGCAGACCTGTTTGAATGAAGAGGACATCGTCCTGCCCACATGCTTATTTTGCCTCCAAACTCTCTCCCGCCCAGCATCCCCTTGCCTGAGCCGCCAGCACCAGGGGTTCTGTGCCATTCTGGGGTTTGACCCAGCTGCTGGAGACAGGAAAGAAACCAGGGCCTGCGGGCCAGTGGCTCAGCCTGGATCCTGGCTGAGGGGAGAGAGCCCGGAGCAGAGGCCGCCCCGGTCCTGGCCTCCTTTTAGGGCCCAGGCTCCTCGGGTTGGTCCCCTGCCCCCCGGGCGGAGGACTGGCAGCCGGCTGCGGGCCTGCCTGGAAAGCCAGCCAGCCTGACATCCCCAGCAGATGTCAGTCTGGGAACAGGAAGCAGCTTGTTTGGGGCTTCTAAAATTAAATAAATAAATAATAACCACAGCCACAAGAACAGTCTTTTATTCCAAAGTAAAAAATGCTTTAATGACTAGAGTATTTAACACATCGGGGGCTCTCATTGTTTTCAATTATGTGCAATTCTGAAAGGAGAGCACAAATTCTGAGCCTGAATGGGGAATTGTGGGCTGCGGGTTTGTGCTGTTTTAAACATTTGCTTTACTACTTTAAGAAGAGAACTGTAAAATGGAAATAATGATATATTATTACAAGTAAATTACACTGTGGAGTAGCATTAATATTGCAGTTGAAACCTAGAATTTGAAATAAAGATGGAAATATTCATTTGTACATAGTTTTTGTTCTTAGAAAAATGATTTGGAATTAGGCAAGAAGCTTCCTTCTGCATGTCGCGCCCCCCCACCCCCCATTGGGGGCTGAGCGGTCCAGGGCCCACACCGCCCTGCAGGGGCCGGCTGCAGGGCCCCAGGCACCCATTGGGACAGGGAACCAGGAGTTCTCGGCCCCCAGGGACAGGGGTGCTGGCATGGGGTAAGGCCCCCATGCTCCCCCAGCGGGAGGGAAAATAAATGCATTACAGAACTGTGTGACTTAGAAATCAGCAGTTCCTGCAGTCTGGGGTAATGGGAGGACCTAACAGTCTTAGGTGCTTGGGGACAGAGACTGGATGAGGAGATGGTGGCCACAGTGACAGACAAGCTTCACTCTCTGTCTTCTCAGAAGCAAGCCCTATTGCCAGGCCTGGCCCCCACCCATGCCAACTCCTCTCCTCTGGGAAGAGAGCTGGGAGAAGGGTCATAGGAAAAGGGATGTGTCTATAGCTTCCTTCTGTTTATTTGTCTGTTCACATGTTTTTTAAACCAGTATAAAATAGCTGAGCTCTGCTGACTGTTTGAACCAAACATCAAGGCCTGGCCAGTAATAAGTGATCTTTGGAAATGCATCCTTTAGAAGCGCTGGCCATCCTGACCACGGCCCCTCTTCATTTCCTGACCTGGCCCTGCCCACTCTGCCAACTCTCTTCCCCTCTTCTCTGCTTGTGTCCCTGAGGTCCCTCAGAGCAGGCCCCTCTCCTCCGTCATCACCCATGCAGGCCACCAAGCTCACCATTCCAGACTGCTCAGCCTCCACGAAGTTTTCTGGGGCTTCTGCTCACCCCACTCCACCCCTGTGCTCCCAGAACACTCAGCACTGATCTTATATCCTCGTAACTGGATTCCTATTTGTATTTTTCCCCTTTGTGGGGAATAATAAGAAGTGGTATTGAATGAATGATTGGGCCGTGGAAGGTGGGATTGGGAAGTATGATTTATGAAGCACATTATGACAACCCTGCAAGACAGACATGGTCTCTCTTTTTACAAATGAGGAAACTGAGTGTCAGAAATGTTTAGTAACTTACACCACGTCACACAGCCAGGAAGGGACAGAGCAAGGGTTAGAGTCCAAGTCTGTCTAATTTCGCAAACCACCTTTTTCCCCTTCATAGTGGAGTTACTCAAAGCATCCCCAGCTTGTACACGGGACACCACCAAGAGACCTTTCTGGCACCTACGTGCGGCGTGTTCTTTGGAGTCTTCAGGACAGCCTACCAACACCAAGGGTCTTCTTTGCGGAGATTTGCATTGAGTTCCTGATAACCACCCCACCTCCCCCACCTTCGTAACCTTTTATTTAGACAACCATAAACCTAGAGAAAAGTTGAAAGAGTAGAACAGTGAACACAAGCATATCCTTCATATTTACGAGCATACATGCACACTTATATACGTACTTATATGTTAGAGGTTTGATTTTGTTGTTGTTGTCTTTTACTTTTTTACTAAACCATTTGAAAATAACTCACAGATGTCATGATACTTGGCTCCCAAATATTTCAGCATGCCTTTGCTAAGAAGAAAGACTCTCCTCTATAATCACAATACTGTTATCACATCCAGTACATTTAACATCCACCTACTAGTTAATATATGGTCTGTATTCAAATTTCCTAAGTGATTCAGGAATGTCCTTTTGTTTTATGATCCAAGATCTAATTAAGAATCACTAATTTCATTGAGGAATTATTTCTCTTTAGTTTCCTGTAACCTCCAACACTTTGACCTTTTTCTTTTTCTTTTTCATAATACTGACATTTTTTAGTCCAGACTAGTTTTCTCGTAGAGTGTCCCATGTTCCCCCATATTTTCTCCCCAAGAGCAAGACGTGGGCGATATTGTGTGCTTCCCACTGCATTGCACTGGGAGGCATGTGTCAGTTTGTCCCAGTCTGTTACTGTGTTAGATCACTTGATCACTTGGTATGGTAGGCAACCTTAGGACGCCCCCATTGGCTCCCACCTCCTGGTAGGCACATCCTGTGTGTGCCCCTCCCTTTGAGTGAGGGCTGGACTTACTGACTCACTTTGAAAGACTAGAATATGACAGAAGATACAGAATGTCAGTTCTGAAATTGGTTCTAAAGACTGGTTTTCACTTAGGGAGCTCTCTCTCGGTTTGCATCACTTGTCCTGGGGGAAGACAGCTGCCCTGCTGTGAGGCAGCCACAGGGAGAGACCCACAGGAGAGATCTTCTGAGGCCTGCCAACAGCCACCTGAGTGGTCCACCCGACTGCAATAGCTTACCTCTCATAGTCAAATTGTCCCAAATTTGGTTAGTAGGAGTTCCTTCAAGCTGAAGTCTGTAACCTTTCGATGTTTCCATCAGCCTTGAGCACATTCTTGCTTTCTGGCTCACTTTGTATTTTCCCTGCCCCAGACCTGGAATCAGTCCTCTCTCCAAGATATTTTTTAGTGGAGAATGACATTCTGGTCACACTCTGGTCACTAGGTTTGTTCCTGGGATACCATTGCTTATAGATCCTTTCAGTGGACAGAACTAAGAAAGATTGTTTTTTAAAAAAAAATAAATTTTGTTAAAAAAAATTTCCTTTAAGTCCTGGCCAGTGTAGCTCAGTTGGTTGGGCAGCGTCCAGTGCACCAGGAGGTTGCTGGTTCGATTCCCGGTCAAGGGCACCTGTCAGTGGTAGGGAGTGCGCAGGAGGCAGCCGATCAATGTTGCCCCATCAATGTTTCTCTCTGACTCTCTCTATAACTCTCTCTCTCTAATAATCAATCAACTATTCTTTTAAAAAGAAGAAGGAGGAGGAGAGGTGGAAGAGGAGGAGGGAAGGGGGAGGGGAAGGGGAAGGAGAAGGAGAAATTTCCTTCGATTCAAATTCAACTCCATGGAGTTCTTCCTCTCCTTCCCAATCCATATTTTATGTCTCTTCCTTCACAGTGAGAACCCTGATTCCCAACATCAATATATTTAATGATTTGCTCTATCTTACAATGCACTCAAAATAGTTTCAGAATTGCTACTCCCATACCATTTCCCACAAGAAGCCTTCAAAGAAAAATCCAAGACTTCTTTGCTGTTCAGTTTGTTCTTAGATGTATCCCACTAAATGTATTGAGTCCAGTATTCACAAATCACTGACATCAACTGTGGTGTATGTTTCCATTATCAATTTGATATGCAACGAGGTTTCTTTGTTTCTATTTGCATTTAGTTTTAGAGTTTGCTCTTTTTCAGATCCTTCCAAATTATGAAAAATTTTTTAAGGGAGAGAGAGAGATAGAAACATGGATGTGAGAGGAAAACATCTATCAGCTGTCTCCTTCACGCCCCCTGCTGGGGACTGAGCCTGCAACCTGGGCATGGTCTCTGACTGGGAATCGAACTGGGACCCCTCAGTCTATGGGACATGGCCCAATCCACTGACCCACACCAGCCGGGCCAAAATTTAATTATTGTCTTCAATATATAAAACTTTTACATGGTTCAAAAGTTCAAACTATATATTGAAAATATACTCAGAAGTCTTACTGCCATCCATCCTTATTCCTCCACTCCTACCCATCCACTACAGGCAAATGTTTTCTTCTTCTTTTTTTTTTTATCCTCCCTCAAGGACATTTTTCCATTTTTTGTTCAGATAGAGTGGGAGGGAAAGAGAGGAAGAGAGAGAGAGAAAAATACATGAAAGTGACACATCAAGTGGCTGCCTCACCCACACCCAACCAGGGCCAGGGACAAACTGCAACCAAGCTACGTACCCTTAGTGGGAACCGAACCCATGTCTCTCTGGACCACAGGCCGATGCTCTAACCGCTGAGCCAAACCAGACAGGGTGGCAAATGTTTTCTTAGTGTCTGGTTTATTCTTCCTGTGTTTCTTTTCTTTTCTTTTTTTCTTACAGAAAAAGTAGCATACTATATCCACTCTTTAGTATCTTGATTTTTTTTTTCATTTAATATATCTTAGAAATCACCACATGTTAATTATAGATACTATTCCTCACTCTTTTTCAGGTTTATGTTACTCCACCATGTGAATTCATCATAGTGGAATCAATATCCTAGTGGGTAAACATATAAGTTGTTTCTAATATTTGATTACTGTTAATATTGACTTCGTGAATAACCTTATAAATATATTGTTTTAGATTTGTGGAATTGTGCTTTCAGGGTGAGCTTCTGGAATTAGAGTAAATGTGTATGTAGTCTTGCTAGATATTCCAAATTTCTTCCACAGGGGTTCTGGCATTTTGCAGTCCTACCAAGGATTATGAGACTGTAATAAAGACTCACATCCCAGTTACACACCAGTTTCATTTGGAGTGATGCTGAACTTCTTTTCATATATTTGAGGTCCATCTACATATGTTGTATGTATATGTGAACTGTTCATACTTTTGCCCAATTTTCTACCACTTTTGCCCTTTTTTCCTTCAATATTTATAATGCTCCTTATATTCCTAATATTACAGATTAGCTTTGTATGATAAATATTACAAAGCTTTTCTCTGTTTTTTTATTTTTGCCATGCAGCAGGAGTTTTTCAAATGCTACTAAATTTTTTAATACTCTTTTCTTGTATTTTATTTTGCATTAGAAAGCATTTATTTGGGAATTGGACTGGGTCTCCTTTTTGTGTGGCACAATAGTAAGACCTCTCTTTCCTTCTGCTGAGGTGTGGCGGACACTGAACTGAGCCATTCCGATGGGTTTTTAATCTCTTTCTCTCTCGGCAGTTACGCATTCCTCCCCTTGACCCAAGGAACCCTAGCTGGGGACAGTCACCCAGTTCTCACTGGTGAAGGTGGATGCCACGTGGGCGAGAAAGCTGCGCCACATCTTCTCTCTCAGCTGAAGGGACAGGTCCCAACGCTGGCTGGGCTTGGATGTGGTTTGAGTCATAGAAAGACCTTTCCCACACCCAGGGTATAAATAAGTCCACCCATATTTTCTTCTAATACTTGTGTGGTGGTTTCATTTTTCACAGTTAAGAGTTCTGATCCATTTGGCGTTTATCCTGGTGAGTGGTAAGAGGTCTGGGTCCAAGTTTCTGATAGGCAAGGAGGCCCCATGGAGTGGGGGTTGGGGTAGCATGGGGAAATAATCCACGATCCTTATGGTTTGGGCCACTAGATGGCGCTCCTTTTGATTCATTTCTGCGGGACTGTAGGAGGAAACGCTGTATGTCTTCAGAAGAAAAAGGAAATGACTTTCAGGTTTAATTGGCCAAGAGGAAGCCCTAGTGGGAAGTGCCCTTCCTTCCACGCAACCTTCACTTCTACGGGCCGGCTTGGTGCTTCTTTCCCCACGTTAAAAAACATCACTCCCTCCATGTCTCTGCTTCCCACCGAGACCGCGATGTGCGCCGAGAGAGCGTGTGCGCAAAGGCGGCCTTTGCAGTGTCTCCAGGCCCTGGGGTGAGGCCCTGGGGAGAGAAGTCAAAGCGAAGTCAAGATGGCCACTGCCCTGGCCTGTGTTTCTTGGGGAGCCTGGGCCTGGGAGTGACAAGACCTTGGTTCCTTCCCCAAAGCTGCTGCCAAGCAGCTGCTATTGCAGCCATGCCACCTAGCCTTCTGTTCCTCAGTGTCCTCATCTATAAAATGGGACAACAGTGCCTTCCCTACCCACGTGCCAAGGATGTCAATGAGATAATGTACGTGGAAATATGTGCACAGTGTAGGAAGCACTCCCTCCGGGCAATGTGAAAGTCATCAGGGGACGCAGGTGTGTTGTCAACAAAAAAAAGTCCAAACCTACAAAGAATTTTTATTTATTTATGTGTTTATTTATTTACTTATTTACTAGAGGAAGGAAGAGAGAGATAGAAACATCAATGTGAGAAACATCAATCGTTTGCCTCCTGCACGCCCCCTACTGGGGATTGAGCCAGCAGCCAGGAATCCAACAGGGACCTCTCCTCAGTCCACCGGACAATGCTCAGTCCATGGAGCCACACCCGCGCTGCTTATGAGTTCATTTGAACCAAAACTGATGACAATTGCCAGAAAGCAAGGTCTCAAATGCTGTGGAGAATGACAGTTTGCAGTTTCTTTTCTTTCATGCATTTGGAATTAAGGAGTGGGCATGAGGAGGATCACACAAAGGTGGCAGAAAGCCAGGGGAACTGGATTACAGGACAATTAGCTAAATCTGTGCTCTCATGTGGGTAGTTACTTATCTCAAAGGTGTGTTTACTGAGATGCTCAAGAACAATGTACAGGGCTTGTTTAAGTCAAAGATAAAACTTTTATTAAAGAAGTTATATGTCTGGGGGGGGGGGAATACCCACCCTGACCTGCCCAGTTAAGAATTTATAATCAGATCACCCTGTGAGGTTACTTTCCATCACTGGACCTGTCAGTTTTACTAGAGAAGCCCTTTCTCGTCCACAGTGCTCTGCTTCTGAGAAATGTCTCACACCTGTGCATCTGTCTCTTCCTGTTCCACACCCCCACCCTCCGCCCCTACTCAATAACCTGGTACTGTCAGCCCCGTACCTGCCTCCCTGCTACCAGACCTTCCTAAAACACAGATTTCCTGCCCCAGCTCTGCATTCTCCTCCTGTGCTTCCATTCACCCTGCCACCCCCCAACCCCCACTCCTGGGACAGCCAAGCCCATCAGGTGTCTTCTTGCCATTCTTGGGACTGAATCTCAGGGTCTTCCTAGTAACTCCAGGCCCAGCCAACAGATCTTGCCTCTCTCTTTAATGGAGCCCGAGCATGGAGCGTAGGCAGCTCCTCAGGAATTCCTTGAGAAGACATTAGTGGCCAGCTTCTGAATGCAGTATGGTGGGTTGGAGTATGAGGAGAGGCTGGGGCAATAATCAGAGAGCTTTCTGAGGATAACGCAGGACCAGGCTGTAAAGGGCCCCCCACAGAGCAAACCTGGGCCCCTAGACAACTCCGGGGGAACCTGTGGCCAAAGATGCTGCAACTGGCCCACCACGAATCAGTCAAGCTTGGAAGTCAAGGTGCTGAGATTATCTTGTCCCTGCCTGTTACACAGCTGTGAGTATCTACCCACGGGTGAGCAGGTGGACTGGCTAATAACTTCGGAGGGGAGAAAGAAAACCCAGTGAGACAGGAGGTCTTGGTTTCGGTGAGGGAACAAGCACTGGCCACAGCTGATGACGTGACCCTTCTCTTTCCATCAGCAGCTGTTGCCAAGGGTGAGCAAGCTGCTGCTTTATGCCTCAGAAGAACCTCCATTAGAACTAAGTGGGAAAACTTTCCACAGGCTGTTCAGGGAATGATGTTTAGAGAGCTTTTTAATGAATGATGGTGTATGTCCTGTGAGTTATATAATTAAGAATAGTTATTTTTGATACCAAATGTCTAAATTCATCTAAAGATTATTTCATCTTGTACTGTGTGCTATCTCAGCAGAAAGAAATGCTTTCTCTAAATGTGTCAGTTCTATTTTAAAAAAGGTTCAGTGACCTATTTCTGTAATTCGCACTGACACTAAAAGAACAGCAGTTTATTTAGGCTCAGCTCTGTCACAGAAGTTACCCCTGGCAGGTGTTGCCTAGAGAGGCGCCATCTTACTCTGCAGCAAAGAGGCATAAATAAGTTAGAGGGGAGTATTGTCAGAGTGAGGTCACGAGAGCATAAACACACACAGACACAGACACACTTCTCCATTTTTGAACAATATGATGACTATGGTCCAACTTTAGCCAAACTCAACATTAGGAGATTGCTTAAGAATTAGCCCTGGCCGGTTTGGCTCAGCGGTTAGAGCGTCGGCCTGCGGTCCGGAGAGACCCGGGTTCGGTTCCCGCTAAGGGCACGTACTTCGGTTGCAGTTTGTCCCCGGCCCTGGTTGGTCGTGCGGGTGGCAGCCACTCGATGTGTCCCTTCACATCGATGTTTCTCTCTCTCTCTCTTCCTCTCTCTCCCTCCCTCTCTATCTGTACAAAAAATGGAAAAATATCCTCGGGTGAGGATAAAAAAAAAAAAAAAAAGAATTAATCATTTCCTGAACAAAGAACTTGAAAAGACAGTTCACAAAAGAACTACAATTCATCGGCTAATACATAGAAAAATAGCTCCTCTGGTAACCAAGGAAATGAAAATTAACAATGCCACTTTCCAAAACTAACCTATGGTGTAAAAATTCAGGATAGTGATCACCACTGTGTGGGGTGAAGGAGGGTAAAGAAAGCATGGCAGTGGCTTCTGGGCTTCTGGTGATGTTCCGTTTCTTGTTTCTTTTTCTGTTTTATTGATTTGAAAGAGAGGGGAAGGTAGAGGGAGAGAGAGATGGAAACATCATGAAACAGAACATCGACTGGCCGCCTCCTGCATGCCCCCCACTGGGGATTTGGCCCACAACCTGGGCATGTGTCCTGACCAGGAATCGAACCAGTGACCTCTTGGTGCATGGGTCGACGCTCAATCACTGAGCCACACCAGCCTGGCATGTTCAGTTTCTTGATTTGGGTGCTGGTTACTTACTTTGTGGAAATTCACTTATGACTTGTGTACTTCTCTGATAAACCTCACTAAAAAGCCAGTTTGATTCTGGTCAGGGCACATGCCCAGGTTGTGGGCTGGCTCGCCAGTGGGGGGCATGCAGGAGACCAGCCAATCAATGTGCTCTCTCATTGATGTTTCTCTCTCTCTCCCTTCCTCGCTCTAAAAAATCAATAAAAACATATGTTTTAAATAAAGGAAAACAAATTCACCTTTCTACCTATTAAGCTAGCAAACAAACATTTTTAGTAGTAATACTCAGTGCGGTTGAAGCCATACAAAGCTGAAATTTTTTTATTAATTAATTTATTTTTGTTACAGATTTCTTCATTGATCTTAGAGAGAGAAGGGAGGGAAAGACACACCAAACCATCATTCCACCCATCATGCACCCATTGGCTTACCTCTGCACACTCCCCCACAGGGACCGAACCTGAAATCCCCATTCATCTGGACAACACCCGAAACCAACTGAGCTACCTGGCTAGGGGGAAGCTAAATTTTTGCATATTGCTAGTTGTAGTGTACATCATACTGCCCTCTTTGGGGAAGAATTTGGCAATGAATTCAGAAGTCTTAGAAGCACTCATATTTGTTAACTCAATAACCCCACTTCTGAGACTCTATCTTAAGAAATAATCCTAAATGTCAAAAAAGGCTTATGTGCACATATGTATTGCAATAATAAAAACTTATAATAGCAAAATTCTGAAAGCAATTTATTTTTTATTTTGTATCCTCACCTGAGGACATTTTTACATTTTTGTTCAGATAGAGTGGGAGGGAGGGAGAAGAGAGAGAGAGAAACATCGAATGGATGCCTCCCGCACGACCCCAACCAAGGCCAGGGACGAATCACAACCAAGGCCGGGGACGAATCACAACTAAGGTACGTGCCCTTGACCGGAATTGAACCCACAACTCATTGGTCCGCCGGCTGACACTCTAACCGCTGAGCCAAACCAGCCGGGGCCTGAAAGCAATTTAAATGTCCTTCTGCAGCCCTGGCTGGTTTGGCTCAGCGGTTGGAGTGTCGGCCTGCGGACCAGAGTCCTGGGTTCGGTTTCCGCTAGGCCCTAGTGGCTAGGGGCATGTACCAAAAATAAAAAAATAAATAAAAATAAATGTCCTTCTGCAGAACAATATGAGGATAAGTCCCATTTTATAGGTGAGTGGACTGAGGTGCAGATATGCTGAGTGACTCGCCCAAAGACATACAGAAAGGAAAGTGAGGGTGCAGGGACCCGCTCCAGGTGCTGTCACAGGCTGGCTCACTTCCAGTGCGAAGAGCCCAAGGCAAATGCAGGGGGACTGGTGGCGCAAGAGGAGGCAAGGGGGAGATCGGCAGGGATGTTTTATGAAGCAAGGGGATGTTTGCAGTTTCACAAGTGTACTTGTTATTTCTCTCATATTAAAAAGCAATGGCCAGTAAATACTTTGATAATTTTAATGTCTTTTAAAACATTACCTTAGCTGTTTCTGGGTGGCACATGGGACCGAGGCCAAGCGCTACCCTTGTGGCCACCGACCGAAGACTCGGTATCAAGTCTGGTTTTTAGTGCTCCAAGGTCCCCACCTGAGGCTGAAGCAGCTGCCCTGGGCGCAAGGCCATGACGGCACGTGCCCCGGTGGTGGCGTCGTACTTCTGCGCCACAGGAAGTATACTTTGTGGCATTGTCAACCTCCAGGGGTTGGCTCTATGACCAATGAACTTGGGTATCAGAGGCCAATAGCTTTCCTGGCCTACAGAATAAAAGGACACGGTCCAGGGTGGGGCGAAAGTAGGTGTACAGTTGTTTGTATGGAAAATGATATAATAATTAATAAATCATAATATGAGAATAAACTGCGAGTCTCATGTACTAACAGCTGTGAACCTACTTTTGCCCCACCCTGCATTCTGGGAGGACTCACATCCAGCTTCCTGCTGACAGCAGGAGGTTAGGTCTCACAATCCTGCACCAGACAGTCCGAAACGCAGTAGATTTCTTCTGTTCACGGGTGTGTGTCCTCCCGAGTGTTTTCATGGCGAGAGTGTGAAAATGAGACGGCGGGGCCATTGGAATGGTTAGAGAGCCTCTGAGAAGAAATCAGTGGACAGTGGCTGGGCTCTCGTTAATGAAGTTTGGAAGGCTGTTCCAATCCTCTAATATAAAATGTGGAAAAGGATGAAAAGCAGCAGAAAAGGAAGCCTCTGTGAAAAGATAAGAAGCATATTAAAGCTTCGACTAGAATGTCTTCTTGGTATTGAAGAGAATGCTGATCACAGTACTTTTCCCTGCTGACCTACCTTGACACACCAATAATCAAAAGTAGTATTTTCTTAGTTTTTCATTTCTTAAAAAAAATACACCCCATTTCTCCAATGAAAGTAAATATTTTTTTACAACCTCCCCTCCCCCAACAGTTTTTGGAGATGGCATTTCTGACTCTTAGGAATTAATGTAAAGTCAGGAAGCGAGATCCCATAGGCTGAGAACTCTATGGCTGGTCAGCTCAACCTATACTGTTTTGCCTTTAAACAGAGTGTGTGACAGTACATTACCTCAGATACGTGCTTAAGATTGTTTCCTGAGCAGTAAGACATAGAAAGGAACAAAAATAAATCATTTTTCTGATTTAAAAAAATTACCTTTGAAGTAGCACTGAAAACCCAAGCTCCATTACTGGTCTAACTTTTTCCTCAGCGCAGTGGCTGTAACAGACACTGGAGGTCTTTCTGTTTGTTCTTCAACTCTGTGGATTTTTCATGTTTTCTCTGTTCACAGACTCTCTCAGAGCTATGCTGTGTGCAGAGCCAGCTGGAAGGTGAGGAGCAAGGCGGGGTGCGCCATTCCTCCCGAACACTAGGGCGGCTCTGCCTGGAGGCCTTGGCCCAGGTGTCCCTTCGCCAGAAGGCTCTGCCCTCAGGAGTCTGCCTGGCCAACTCCCTCACTCCCTCTGCTCTTCTAGCATCTCAGCGAGACCTACCTGACCATCCTGCCATACTGCCCCAGCCCCTTCCCTGCTCTCTTTTGTTCTTTTTTGCATAGCAACTGTCAGCTACTGACTAATACTATTTATTCCTCATCTTTAGTGTTTATGGCTCCCCTCCCTCAAGACTACAGTGCAAGCTCCTTGAAGGCAGGTGTCTTAAAATTTTTTTTTCTTTATTGATTTTTTAGAGAGAGAGAGAGGAAGGGAGAGGGAGAGAGAGATAGAAACATCGATGAGAGAGAACATCGATTGGCCGCCTCCTGCATGCCCCCCCCTGGAGATCAAGCCCACAACCTGGGCATGTGCCCTGACCCGGAATCGAACCAGTGACCTCTTGGTGCAGGGGTGACGCTCAACCACTGAACCACACTGGCCAGGCGAAGGCAGGCATCTTTATGTTTTGTGCTCTGACCTATCCCGGGTGCCTAGAGCTATCCTGGGCACATAGTAGGCTCTCCTTTCATATATTTGGATTGAACAAAAAGGAGTTATCCCAGAGGCCTGTGACTCCTTCTGCTTTAGCCAAGCCTTGGAGGATGGGTAGCTTTTCCATAAGAGAGAAACAGGAAAGGCAGCTGGCTAGGGAGCGACATGAGCACATGCTGGAAGATAGGAGCAAGTAAATCATTTGGGAGGCAGGGAGTAGGTGGGTTGGGTGGTGCCTAGAATGTGTGGTGTCAATGCCAGTACAAAGGGTGTGGATTTCCTTTTGTAGACAATGGGAGTGGAGGACTGGGCTACGGAAGGGTTTCGAGCAGGGAAGGACCTCTTGATGACAGTGACATTTTAGGAAGATTAACCCAGAGCTGGGGTGTGTTTGGGTTGGAGTGTTCCTCCATCCCCACCCCCGTCTTCCCTTTCCTCATGAGCACTCCAGAGCAGGTGGGCTTTGCTGTGCTCTCACTGTCAAGCTAAGCCAGAATAAAAATCTTCAGGTGTGTTTTGCACATCTTAGATTTGGAGGGAGGAGGCTTCAGCTCTGCCTACTCTCCTTTCTCTAGGCAAAGTCAGGGCATTACCACGCCTCTGGTTAGAAATGGCATGCAGGGTTTGGAATGCTTCCTCTTGCTTCTCCATCTTCAAGTTCACGCCATGGTCCCAAGAGGGGTGAACGGATGCTTTGAGATGTCCCAAGGCAACACTGAAATTCCAAAGGAGTAAAAGGCGTGGAGACCTTGGCCCGGTGCATCGAGAGCACAGACACGTTTAGAACTGGAGCCTTGTGTTTCAATTGCTAGTCAGACTCAAAACGGGGGGTAACCAACCAGCCCATTAGCGCAGGCCCCTGGAAACTGACTTTTCTGCCATTTTTCCAAACACAAGCACACATACACGTGTGCACACTCTCACATACACACATTCATCGGGCCCTGGGAAGATCAAGGCCAACTGCAAAGCACCCATTCCCCAAGACTCCTAATTTATATTGGGAACTAGCTATAAAGCTCTGCTTGGCCCCCGATCTTCCCTTGCAATGATAAAGAGCATGTCACATCACACTAAATGTGACACTTAATCAAAACCCATCTTCTTTAACAAACCCTTAACCTCCAGCACACGAGAGTCACCGAGGCCAAGGGACGAGACAGGGAGCCGACTCAGGTGGCACAGGCTTTGATTAAGATGATACAGATTTCCTTTTATTTCACTTTCATCAGAGTTGTGAAATTCCACATCTGTCCCCTTTTTGATTTGACAACAGCACATTTCAGTAGAGGTTGACACCAAAAAAGACCGGGACTTGTTCTCCCTTCAACCGGGAGTAGGCGATAATTTCTCTGAATCCTCTTCAGCAATGATCGTCAGAGCTTCTGATCTCCCCACAAACACGTTTCACAGGGACCGTGGTTAAACTGCAGCACAAACTGGGCTGGCATCTGGTTCCTTTCCTAAGTGGTATCTAAATATCCTTAATCTATAGGCCCTGGAAAAGACTTCTCCTTCTCGGCCTCCTTCCTTGTGTCCTTTTTTCCCTGAGACTGAAATCCTCAAGTGAATTCTTTCACCAGATTTCTGGGGCAGGACGTTTATTTCCCTGCCACACCGACTAGAAACTTCTGGGCGCTCCAACGAGTGTCCAATTCCATAGCTTTCCTATGAGCCATGAGGATTTTAAGAAAATTATTTAATCACCAGTTAGTTCAATATGTTCAATATACACTTATTGAATCCCAATTACAATGATGTAGGTGTCATAAGAGACAAAAATTTACTTCTGCTCCCAAGAAACTTGCCATCTCAAAGTAAAATGCAATCTTGGTGCTACATGGTAGAATGCGCCCGCTGGCTTCAAGAGTCCCAAGCACTGGCAGGGCCTGCTCTCGGTGAGGATGAAGCACCTGCCACAGGCCAGACCTGTTCGAAGCCCTGGGACTCAGCTGTGTGCAAACGGACAGAGTTCCTGCCTGCAAGGCACTTGCATTCTCGTTGGGGCCGGACAACATTTTTGACTTTTTTATATTTGGCTTTCAAACTTTAAACATTGACCTTCTGCCGTCACCTCTTATAGACTGAATTTGGGTTTCCACGTATCATGGACAAGTGCTCCATCTGAGCTATTGCAGGACGTCACTCCAGTGGAACTCCAGCTCAGTCCCTGTGGTGTCAGTGCCCAATAATTCACTAAAATAAGCAGAATTGGTAAGACTTGTAGTTCTCATTAACTCGTAATTGAGACAAAGATGGAAACCATTAAGAAAAAAAAAGCATAATTAAAGAACCTATTTAAAATGCTGTAGATTGTCCTGGCTGGTGTGGCTCAGTAGTTAGAGTGTCGGCCCTTTAACCAAAGGGTCTCAGGTTGGATTCCTGGTCAAGGGCACATACCTAGGTTGCAGGTTCGCTCTCCAGTCCTCTCTGGGTCTCACGGGAGGCAACCAATTGATGTGTCTCTCTCACATTGATGCTTCTCTCTCTCCCTCCCTCTCTTTCACTCTATTAAAAAAAACAAAAAACAAAAAAACCAATGGAAAAATGTCTCAGGTGAGGATTAACCAAAAATAAAATATAGACAAATATAAAACATTGAGTTTGATAAAGTATAATTAGGATTTTAAAAATTGATTTCTTGTTTCTTGTGAGAGTGGTCTTTCTTATAACACATGTTGGCAGTAGCTCAGGCAGGTTTTTCAGCAACAGCCTTTTTCCACTCCAGAGGGCTGGGGGCTGTGGTGGTTACTAAGGAAGGGCCAGGCCTAGCCCAGTAGCACTAAAAGGCACTTACCTTATTCAAGGACTTAAAGAAAAATAGAATAAAGAGCATGTCACATCATGCTCTTGATTTTAGAGAGAGAGGAAGGAAGAGAGAGAGAAACATAGATTTGTTGTTCCATTTATTTATGCATTCATTTGTTAATTCTTGTATGTGCCCTGTCTGGGGTCAAACCTTGGCATACTGGGATGGTGCTCTAACCAACTGAGCTACCCGGCCAGGGCTAACCAGCATATTTCAAAGCAGAAGAGGAAAAAATGGTTTTCTGGAAAACCCTTTGCTTCATCCAGAAAGAGGCAATAAGAAAACAGCTAAGAATCTTCTCCTTCTCAAGACCAGGTTAAGGCTCATGCTCAAGATTGTAGACTGACCTAGAATGGGAAGATCGGGGGGCCAAACTCAAGAAGAGAGTAAGTGTCTGTCTGGCCTGTCATGCCTTTTCTAACTAGAGGCCTTCTCTATTGTCCTGGAAGAGTCTTGACCCTGCCCGGAGCCTCGCAAGGGGACTGGCAGAGGATTAGTCCTGAAGCCGAGCCAGGGGATGAGTCAGCATAGGATGACAGCTAGCACGCCAATGGGACAGGGTAGCGTGTGGGGGGTGAGGGCAGCAAGAGCAACCGGAAGCTGTAATAACAGGAACTGTACTTGGTAGTTACTCAACAGCATATTTTCTATGTCCTCACACAGGCCCTTGCTCATGCGGCGACAAGGCGCGCACAGGAGGGAACCACAGTCCTAAAAGCCAGTGAAAGCTGGGGCAAGGGAGGCTGCATTTGCTTGGGCACAGAAGCTCCTTTCCCCTTCTTGCTGGGCAGAGGAGCTGAGGGTGGTACTTCAACCCCTAGTCAAAGCTTGTAGGAGTTACCTTCAACTGGCCCCTCCCTCTCTGTTGTTACTTTTTTATTATACTGGTTATTGTATTGTATTATATTATATTATATTATATTATATTATATTATATTATATTATATTATATTATATAGCTGATCCCTGTGACTATCAGGATTAAGAACCTCGGTACAGCCCTGGCTGGTGTGGCTCAGTTGGTCAGAGTGTCTGTCACATCAATGTTTCTCTCTTTCTCTCTCTCTCTCTAAAATAAATGAATATGTCCTTGAGTGAGGATTAAAAGAAAAAGAACCTTAGTACAGAATTCAGTCACTATCAAGGTGGGTAAGCAGGTGGGTTTGGTCCCTCTCTGTGAGTTTTTGTGATAAAATAGTCTACATTTTAAACTTTTTATTATAAAACAGTTTTCCACAGACATAAAAGTAGCAAGAATAGTATAAAGAATCCTGTATTGTATACTTAAATGTACACAATGTTATATGTCAATTATATCTCAATCTAAAAAACAAATTAATTTAAAAAACTTTTGTTCAACCATACGATGAACCGCAATGCAGTCATTAAAATTTTTCAATCATCTTACTGAGCCTGGCTGGTGTGGCTCAGTGGATTGAGCGTCTCCCCATGGACTGAGAGGTCCCCGTTTGAATCCCAGTCAGGGCACCAGCCCGAGTTTCAGCTTTGATCCCCAATGAGGGGCATGCAGGAGGCAGCTGATTGATGTTTCTCTCTCATATTGATGTTTCTAGCTCTCTCTCCCTCTCTCTCTCTCTAAAAAGAAATCAATTAAAAAAAACATATTAAATCATTTTACTGAAAAAAATCCCATATACCCATCATCTGGATTTAACCGTTAACACCTTCCATATGCTATAGACGGAATGTTTTTGTTCCCCCAAATTTATATGTTGAAACCTAATCCCTACTGTGATGATATCAGTTACTAGTAGGTGGGGCCTTTGGGCTGTGATTAGGTTTGAGGGTGGAGCCCTCATGAATGGGATTCATGCACTTATGAAAGACACAGCAACAGAGCTACTTCACCTCTCCCACACGTGAGTCACAGTGAGAAGACAGTCATCTGTACACCAGGAAGAGGGCTCTCACAGGACACCGAATATGCCCACACCTTGATTCTGAACTTCCAGCTTTGAGAAATAAGTGCTTGTTGTTTATAAGCCATCCAGTCTACAGTATTCTGTTATAGCAGCCCACACGGACCAAGACACCATATTTGCTTCAGCAGCTTTCTTTCCTTAAATAGTTTTATTCTTTTTTTTTTTTTTTAATTCTCACCAAAGGATATTTTTTCTATTGATTTTTAGAGAGAGTGAAATGGAGGGAGGGATGGAAAGAGAGAGAGAGAGATATGAGAGAGACACATTGATCAGTTGCCCCCCACATGCACCCCAACCAGAGCCTAAGATCAAAACTGCAACCTAGGTATGTGCCCTTGACCAGGAATCCAGCCCGAGACCCTTTAGTCCAAGAGCCAACACTCTAACTACTGAGCCACATCAGCCAGGGCTTCTTAAACATTTTTTAAATGTTATTGAATTCACTGGGATGACATTGGTTAATAAAATTATATAGGTTTCAGGTGTACAGTTCTATAATATGTTATCTGTATATTGTAATGTGTATTTACCACCCCAAGTCAAGATCCTTAAGCATTTTTTAAATGTGTTTTTATTCATTTTTTTAGAGAGAAAGGGAGAGAGATAGAAAAATCTTTGTGAAAGAGAAACATTGATCACACGCCCCCCACTGGGGATTGAGCCCGCAACCCAGCCATGTGCCCTGACCGGGAATCAACTGGGACCTCTCAGTCCATGGGGCGACGTTCAATCCACTAAGCCACACTGGCTGGGCAAGATCCTCAAACGTTTTTTAAAAAATCCCAGACATTGTAGTTCACCCCTAAATATTTCAGTATACGTGGTTTAAAACATGAGGATATTTTCCCATGTAACCGAAACACCGTTATCACACATATCAAAATAACAATTGTTAAATATTCTGTAATACTCAGTCTGAATTCAAATTTTCCTGATTATCCTAAAATGCCTTCTTAGTTTGTTTGAATAAGGATGCAAACAAAGGGCACACACTGCATTTGGTTGTTTTGTCTCTTTAGTTGCTTTAATCTAGAGGATCATTTTGCAGTACTAACCAATGGGTTGCTCTCACTTTCAGTGAATCATTCCAAATGTATTCGGGGGCCCCTCCTTATGGGTCAGGCGACGGTGGAACCAGAAGGTCCAGGGTCTGAGGCAATCAGCCCTGGCAGGGAGCCAGAAACAGATTTTCAAAATTTCAGGTATGAGACAGACCATAATATTTGGGGGAAAGTATGATACAGTTTCTGTCCCCTGCCTTCGACCAGATACAGGTTCCACCTGGAGGAGGGAGAGAGAAGAGGCACGCGCGGTGGGAGCAGGACCGAGAGGGAGACCCTCCACAGCCCTGGACGCAGTCAGAGGCTCCGTTCGGCTGGTGTGCGGAGCCCCCTCGCCTGGCGAGCAGCCTGCAGTCTCCTGTTGCTGTGCAGAGGGAGGGACGCTCGCTCCTGCTGGGAGAACTGGGCTGGCCAAAGCCCACAGCACGGGGAAGCCCCTTCACGAGGCTCGGGGATGCTGGACAGGAAGCCCCTCCCACCCCATCGTACCCCCCACCTGGCAGCACCGGGTGCAGGTGGTCCACGCAGCTGGGCCGGGTGACCTGTGCCCTTTCCTACACCTTCGTAGGCCTGCCCGGTCACTGGCACACTCTTGCGTTCCCTCTGACGGTTCAGCCATAGAACTAGGCTAGTTTCTTCCAAATTTGAAAGGTGGACCTGAACAGTGTTTCTTACATGGGCGCGGGGAGCGCCGGAAGCCTGAGCTTTGTCCCCTGCGCCGAATTCCAGCCGAAACTGTGCCCTGGCCTCGTGGCCCGGCGCTGGCCACGCTGGTGAGCAGCGGGGAGGGTGCGAGCCAACAGCCAGAGCGCAGCGGGGCCCCTTTCCGTGCGTGTGAAAACTTCCTGAGGAGCACATTTGGGGCGTCATTTATCTTCTTCCATGACCCCGTTAGTGCTCCTTGGGCTCTTGTCCCTTTATTGGCTTTGGTGGCAGTGACACGGGGCAGGCGTTGCTCTCAGGAAGGCTCCCCGTGAGCCCCCCGGAAGGCCTGCCGGCACCAGGACGGTGGGAACTCGGGGAGAGGCCGCTCTGCTGGCCTCCACATGTAGCACGGAGAGCTTGGCAGCTGGAAGTCTGGTCTGCATCTGATCAATTTTATCTGCAAAGCATTCAGAAAATTTCTCCCCCAAAGAACATGCTGACCCTCTGAAGGAGGGATTGCAGTGTGGGCCGCTTGTTTGAAGACATTCTCAGTTTTGATGAGGCTTGTGCAGAGACCCCAGATAAGCCTCAGAACATGAGCCAAGCGGGTGGGGAGAGGCTCTCTGGTGACACTCGGCATCTTCCCCTGCCTTCCATTCTAAGTGTTCACCAACTGTGAGAGCAAATCCAGCTGTTAGAGGAACTGCTTCCAGATGACACTATGGGAAAGGAAAACACACTTTATTAAAAAGCTGCAGAATGAAAAGCAGAACATGTACACTCTGTGGCCAGGATTTCAGAGGGCCTATTTCCTGATATTGTGCAATCAGCCAGCTCCTGGGGTAATAATAACAGAGCAAATGTTCCCTGTGCTAGAGTCAGGAGACCAGAGCTGGGCCCGGACTTGGCAGAACTTGGGGAAAATCACTTGACCTTGCTGGCCACCGTATTTTTCTCCCTCTCAAGAACTGCTTCCCACCTTCACTGGGTATCCCTATGAGAGCCTCAGAAAATACCTCCGCCATGCTGAATGATGTGAGAGAAATCATGGAAAAGTTAAGGACATTTTGCTTTTGAAAATGGGATGCGTTTCTCGGCCCCCCAGCAGGGAAATGTGCTGTGTTGGCTTTCTCAAAGATTTTAGAAGCTCTCTAGCGAGCTGGAATTAAAGCGTCCCTTTACTAATTTGGTTTTACAGGTCACCGGATAAAACCTACTTAGAGTGGTTTGGAAGAGGATTAGGACATTTGCGTCTCTTCCAAGTTCACTTTCCAGGCAGGGTCAGTCAGCAGCTGGAGACTCCCCTGGCTCAGGGCCAGAGCTCTTTTGTAAGCTGTAAGTTTGTAAGGGCCTGGTGAGAACACTGTAACTCTATTATCCAAGAAACAGAAAGTTTGCAGAGAAATGAACATGTAAATGTATAAAAAGCAAGGCACACATTGCCAAATTTGCGTGCAAGAGAGAGAATGCCAGAAAGACCAGCATTACAATTCCCCAGGACAAGGCCAATTCCAAAGCCAAGGCCATTGACTTACTCTCTTAACTCTTACTGGGGCAAAGTGGACTTCAGTAACTAGAGAACATGCCTGACACTCAGGGAATCACTGTAGCCTCTAGCCACATGTACCATGTGTGACAGTCCAGATAAAATGAGCCTTCACTCATTTACTCAACGAATACGTATTGAGTCTCCACAGCAGTGAAGGAAGCATACAAAATCTCTGCCCTCATGGGGTTTATGTTCTAAAAGGAAAGACAAACAATAGACAATAAACATAATGAGTAACTGTTTCTATCAGTTGTGGTCCCAGCAGCAGGAAACAGATGACGAACTCCACCGGGTAATGGAGAGGAGTTTAATAATTGGAGGGTTTACCAAGACTTAGGCAGACTTCAGGGAAGCAGACAAAGATGGCGTAGCTCTCAAGAATTACCCACTGTGGGAAGGAGGAGGAGCGATCACCAGACCTAGTGAGGGCACCTGTGGGAAGGGGCCTGTGGCCTCTGCTGGAGGGACCTGGCCAGGTGAGGCACACAGGTGGGGAAGGAGTCTAAGGATTCCAACCCACTCTTCTCTCTTCTCAGAGCACTGCCCATGTCTCTCGCTGGCCGGTCCCAGGGAAGCCACTGGCAGGAAGTCCCCTGGCACAAAGCAGGGTGGAAAAGAGTGGAGAAAGAATCCGGAGGGACAGACAGAATATGTAACATAATCCACAGTCTGTTAGAAGGCAATAGGTGCGGGCAGACGAGCAAGGAGCTGGTGAGAGGGATGGATGGTGGGGCGGGGCAGGGCGGGGCAGGGCAGGGCCTCCTTCATTTGCTCTCCCACCACCCTCCTTTTCCTGTTTTCTTATGATTGCTTGTGTCCTCTCCTTCAGGGCCTCTGTCAACTCCATGCTTCTGCCACTTGTCCCACTGGGCACCCTCACAGGTCCCTGGGAGCTAAACCAGGGCAGCTCTGATGACCCTTCCGTGAGTCTCTGTGCTGTGTTTACCTCAGGAGCATAGGGGGTGATATTTTATTTTAAATTTTAAATAGACTTTATTTTTTAGAATAGTTTCAATTTTACAGAAAAACTGAGAAAGTAGCACAGAGAGTATCCATATACTCCACATTCAGCTTCCCTAATAGCATGGTACATTTGTTACAATTAATGAACCAATCATGATATAAATATTTTTTCTTTTATTGATTTTAGAGAGAGAGTAAATGTCAGAGAGAGAGAGAGACAGAAACATCGATGAGAGAGAATATCAATTGGCCGCCTCCTGCATGCCCCCCACTGGGGGTCAGGCCCACCACCTGGACATGTGTCCTCACTGGGAATCGAACCAGTGACCTCTTGGTGCATGGGTTGATGCTCAACCACTGAGCCACACTGGCTGGACCATAATATATTATTAACTAAAGTCCATACTGTATTCTGATTTTCTCAGTTTTTCCATCAACTGGCACTGCCTCCATGCCCACTCTGCCACTCCCAAATCTGGCTGCCTGTTTTCTCAAATCCCCTTCCAGGCTTTCAAAGGCTAACAGAGAAAAATCATAAAACTGATGTGAGTTTTGATGGGAGAACACACTGAAGCACTGGTCACAGAGCGATCTACACATGAAAGGTATTATCCATAGCCTCCTCCCCAGCCCCTCAACTCCTTACCACTCCCCTCCTTGAACCGGAGTTCCCTTAGACCCTTCATCCAGCTGCCCCTAATGTGAATGATATCACACTATGGTACAGTTATCAAACGGAGAAGGCAACCTTGTATGAGACTATGAACTCAGCTGCGGACTTTATGCAGATTTCACTGCTTTTCCCACTGATGTCCTTTTTCTGCTCTGGAATCCAATCCAGAACACCACGCTGTAGTTAACTCACCATGTCTGCTCAGTCTTCCCCCATCGGTGCCAGTTTCTCGGGCTCTCCTTGGCTTTCCTGACCTTGGCACTTTTGAACAGTGTTGGTCATGTATTTTGTAGAATGTCCCTCAGTTTGGGTTTGGGCCTGATGTTTTCTCACGAGTAGACTTGGGTTATGAATTTGGGGAAGAAGACCCTAGAGGGAAGTGCCTTTCTCATGACATCATATCAGGGGGTCACATGTGAGCATGACATCACAAACGATGTTAACCTTAATCCCTGGGTTGAGGTGGTATCTGCCAGGTTTTGCCACTGTAAATTTACTAATTTTCTTTTTCCATACTCTATTTGTTACCAGTAAGTCATTACATCCAGCCCACACTCAGGGGATAGGAATTCAGTTCCTTCTCTGGAGGAAGGAGCATCAAATAATTTGCGGATATGTGTTAAAAAACCGCCAATGTAATTAATATTTTGGGGTAGATGCTTCAAGGCAATACTAAGATCCTATTTTACCCACTAACTTTCACATTCCTCACTAGATCTTGCTTGCAGCAATTATTACTGTGGGGCTCGAACAACTTCCTGCTCACCTCATTCCTTCTACGTTTATAGTCTGGAATCCTTCTGTAAGGCAGTTTGTTTCTTCTACTTATTTATTTGTGTATTCAAGCATTTCTTTATATCAATATGGACACATGGATCTTAATTTTTTCCTTTGAGCTATACTATAACACTGTTGTTATCTTGTTGCTCAGACTGTTCCAGTTTGGACATTGGGCGCTCTTTCAGATTGCTCCTATGTCCTTTTGACATGCCCATCCTTTTCGCGTTTTGCTTTGCGTGGGCACTACGTCACTATAAAATGCCCCAAGTTCACTTTGTATTTGCAACCCCAGCTGCTCCAGCCCTTTTCTCCGGAGGGGCTCCCAGGGCATTTTATTTATTCATTTTTCTTCCTTTTTTTTTTTTTTAAATGACTTTTGAGAGAGAAGAAGTGAGAGAGAGAGAGATAGAAACATCGATGAGAGAGAACATTGATTGTCCGCATCCTGCACGCACCCCACTGGGGATCGGGCCCACAACCTGGGCATGTGTCCTGGATGGGAATTGAACTGGTGACCTTTTGGTGCATGGTTCAACGCTCAACCACTGAGCCACACGGGCCAGACTCCCAGGGCATTTAAATGTCCCTACTGATGACTTTATTTAGGGCCTGTTGCTCGGCCAGGATCGGAATCCTTTCTTTACAGGCAACTTTCACAGTGGCAGAGTCTGACAGACCTACTGTCCCTGCCCCAGTACTTACTGGTTATGTGACTCAGTGTTCTCTTCCATAAAATGGGACTAATCACACTCCCTTATGGGGTTTGTGTGAGAATGACTCAGATGCAGCGCACATGCCTGCCATACGTATTCAGTAAATAGTTTTGATGATCATGAAATGCTGCTGCTTCTGGTGGCGGCAACTGGTGTTAAGGACGTGGCTTAGAGGCAGAATGCCTGGCTATGTAACCTTAATAAAACTTTGTGCCTCCGTTTCTCATCTGTAAAATGGGAACAATAACATAACTATCTCATAGAGTTTTTGTTGGATTAAATGAGTCAATACACACAAAGTACACAGAAAAGGGCTTAGTATATAGTAGCATTTTTTAAATTTTGTTCAGATAGAGTGGGGGAGAGAGAGAGAAACATCGATGTGAAAGGGACACATCAAGTGGTTGCCACCCTCACAACCCAACCAGGGCCGGGGACAAACTGCAACCGAGGTACATGCCCTTAGTGGGAACCGAACCCGGGTCTCTCTGGACCGCAGGCCGATGCTCTAACCGCTGAGCCAAACCGGCCAGGGCAGTATATAGTAGCATTTGTTACCAGTTGACTACTATTGTTTTTGTAATTATTGTGGACTGAATCTCATGTCCCTGGCATTAACCTACCTATGGTTGGTAAGCCAAGAATTATGGTAGAAAAGTTAAACTACCTAGTTTTTTTTAATTTTATTTTTATTTTTTTTGGTATGTGCTCCTAGTGGGAACCGTACCCGGGACTCTCTGGTCCATGGGCCAACGCTCCAACCACTGAGCCAAACCAGCCAGGGCTAACCTACCTAGGTTTTAGAAAAATATGAAATGTAAAAGTAATAGATGGTTAACATCATATGGTTAAAATCCTTAGAAGGAGCACAGACAAATTCAAATCCATAACTAGTTTGATCACTGTCATGTGCTCCTGACATTTTCTGCTCTGAAGTGTTGACAAATGGCTGAGACAGAACTACTCAATTCACATTTGTCCCGCACTGATGCATGAGGCCCAAATGGCCCGCAGGATTGGGGAAACTCTTTGTAAATCCATCAAATTTAGCCATTATAAAAAAATGATAACTATGATCAGCTAATGCTGAGGGACCCATTTTGTAGGGAAAAAAAAGTGGAACCAACACAATTAGTGACACAATAATTGGGATGCAGGGGAGACTGTTAACAATTTGGAGATATTTTCGTGGAGAAAGTATCAAATAACAGTTTGCAGGACATTAATAGATAATTAAATTGGCAGTTTATTGCTGCAGAATGACAGTTGTGCCCCTCTCCTCCGTGCACTCAGAGTGAAGCATCCAAAACAGTTCCTGCCCTGTCTTCATTGTAGGACACAATGTCCCCTCTTCACCCCCGACTAAAAACTCCAGTGAGTCTTCTTGTCAAGAATGTTAGGATTTTCTTACTATTATGTTAAAGTGCAGCCAAAGCTACTCTCAAGGAAGAATGTGGTGGTGTGGTGACCTGAGGGAAGGCCCACCTGGCTCAGGCTAGTCCTTACAGGGTCCCCTCCCCCATTCCCTCATTCATCAGACCCACCTGGTCCCTCAGCCCCCTCCCGCCCCGCCCCCTGAACTCCTGACGAAGGCCTAAGTTATTCACCTTCCCCAGCTACAGATGTTTGTGAATAGCCTTCATGATTTTGCCTTATCCACAAATAACATGGGTTATCATTTCTTTAATATTCTTCTTTTAATAAACTTATGTTTGAAAAGCATGAATGCTCAAGCTAGCCTCATCCTAACCAACAATATCCATGGAGCCACAGGACTCTGATGATGATGATGAGGTCAGTTGGCCTCAGCTGATGGCCAGGTGGGGTCTTCCCTCTCTATGAGGAAAAGTTCACTCAAACCTGGCTGGGAACAGAGACAGAATGGACACGGGCCTATAGGAGAAACCAGGCCCTCTTCCTGAAGGCAGTTTCCACTGGCTGCAAGCCCTTCTAACACTACGGGGTACATCTGTTCACTATTGACAAACATTAGGGTGTCTGAGGTCCAGGAAGATGAAGGGCAAGGTGGCTGGGAAAAGTGAGGGTGAAGGTTGTTAAAAGATCAAGAGTCTGCAGGGTAGAGGCAGGCAGTGGGACCTGCAAAGCCATCTCAAAGATACTGTGGTAGGTGGCTCACTATATTAGGAGGGGTCCCCGAGAGTTAGGTAAAGGCTTAATGCTGACAAAGATGGTAAGTTGCAAACATGTGGATCCCACCATTAGTACAACAGTAATAGTTTTTACTGGGGCACAACATGCAAAGAATGAAGCAGTGAGAAGTAAACTGGAGAGGACCTTGTTTGCAAGGCAAGGTAGTTTCAACTCGAGCCTAACGAAGGTGGGAGGCCTAAGGATTTTAAGCAGGGAGTAATGTAAATAGTTGTGTGTATTCAGTCATTCTGGTGGGACTGTTCTAGCTGTCAGAAGACTGGAGGAAGGGGTAAGTGATGCTACTACTGAATGCATGGTCCAGATGAGAAATGAACTAAACCAAGGTTGTCTGGAGGCGAAGAGGAGATAAACTACTGAGATCAAACTTGATGGCTGCCCCAAGGTACAGGATGTAAAAAGAGGAGCTTATGGTGATGACTCCTGGGTTTCTAGCATAGACAACAGTCATCATAACCAAGAACAGAAATAGGCGAGGACAAGCAGGATTGGGGTAAAGGTGATGCACTCAGTTATTCACATGATGAGTTTGAGGACTCTGTGGGATCCCTTTTGGAGAGGTCTTGTCTTTAGACATGTTGTGGACACACTGACAGAATTCAGGACAGAGCGATGGACTGGAGAAACAGATCTAGGTCCTAGTGCCCATGTGATAATAGAAACTGTGGACATGGATAACCTCATCCAGGAAGAGCAGAAGGAAAGCAGGGGTTAACTTTTGATAATATAAGGAAGGAGAGAGAGGAGCCCATGAAGGAAATTGAGAAAGAGTAATCATAGAGCCTGGCCGGTGTGGCTCAGTGGCTGAGCGTTGACACCCATGCTCCAAGAGGTTGCTGGTTCGATTCCTGGCCAGGGTACATGCCCAGGTTGGGGGCCTGACTGCCAGTGGGGGGCATGCAGGAGGCAGCCAATTGATGTTCTCTCTCATCGATGTTTCTATCTCTCTCCCCCTCTCCCATCCTTTCTCTCTAAATCAATAAAGAAAAATAAAGTAGTTGTCCCAAACTGAATAAAGGAAATCACTGCAATTAAAAAAAAAAAAAAAAAGAGTAATCAGAAATAGGAGAAACACACAGAATTGAAGACAGGATAGTTTCAGAAAAGGAGGAATGGGCCCTGGCCGGTTTGGCTCAGCGGTTAGAGCGTCGGCCTGCGGTCCTGAGAGACCCGGGTTCGGTTCCCGCTAAGGGCACGTACCTCGGTTGCAGTTTGTCCCCGGCCCTGGTTGGTCGTGTGGGTGGCAGCCACTCAATGTGTTCCTTTCACATCGATGTTTCTCTCTCTCTCTCTGTTCCTCTCTCTCCCTCCCACTCTATCTGAACAAAAAATGAAAAAATGTCCTCGGGTGAGGATAAAAAAAAAGAAAAAAGGAGGAATGCGTAAGCAGTGTCAACTATTTCAGAAAAACACTGAAAATTTACCATTGAGGGTTTGGTCAAAGAAAAGGTATTGGTGACCTTAATAGGAGCTTTTTCTGTAGAGAGGTGAGGGCAGAAGCTGGACCATGAACAGGAGATGTGACTTGGGATAGGGAAGGCTCTATTTTTGTAATGAAGGCAAAGTAAAGGCAGAAAGTTGTCTTTACATTAACTTTGTCCATGAGGTAGGCAGAGAGCTTGGCTATCTGCTGAGAAACAGAGATAGGGTAAATCTCATGCCTATTTTACACTCTGTGAAATGGGCAACACTTTCTTATAGCCTGCCCACAGTAGTAGGGGCTGTTAGTTTTCACTCTTCCTTCTTTCCTTATTTTTTCCTTTTATTCCTCACAAATCCAGCATTCCCTCCCAACAATTTGAAAATTAAAATAATTTCATTTTGGTCTTGACCAAATTAATCAACTGCCTATTTGTTTCTCCGTGAAGTAATCTCAGCCAAACTGGCTGGCTGCTATTTTGCCCCCTTTTCAGTAACCCTTCAGCATCTTTGCTCAGAACTCCATCCCTTAAAAAAACAACAAAAAAGCACTGTAGTTGGGTGACATGTTTGGTAAAGCAAATACAAACCTGCATTGGGTAGCAATTGGCAATTATATAAATATAGTATATATATGTACACCAGGGTTCCTCCCCAAACTCAAGTATTCTGAGAACCTAAAGGAATGGGATCATAAAACAGTATTTTAAAGTCAGCAACCATGTTAGTTCCCCACACTGTTTCTTTCATTGGCTTTGCTAGGGAAAATTTAGAGGTTTTTGCTACTTGGGGGGTGGGGGGGCGAAGTTTTTTGTTTTTGATGGATAAACGAAAGTATAGTATCATGATGACTTAGTCACATGGGTTATTATGATAAAAACAATAAAGCCAGCACATACTATGCCCATAATAAATATTTCTGGATAGTTATGAAAATGAGATATTATTTACCTGGCATCCATGCTTCCCTTTGTGAGAGTAGCTATAAAGCAGTGTTTCTCAACTTTCTTGTGTCATTGTCACACTTTTGATCACTTTTTGGTGACATGGGTAGTTAGTTGCAGGCCCACGAAATGAGTGTTGATAGTCCTACAAGTATTTTTCTAAAAGTTTGAATTAGCTGACAACATTTAGAAATCAGGTGATTTCACATAAAAATTCAGATATCTGGCTTCTCCTGAGAGATTAGTAGTAACCTGGCCCTGCATGTCAGTGACAGGCTTCACGGTGCCCCCCCCCATAGACCAGGACTATCTTCCCAGATTCTGTAGGCCCAGCCTCGCACCTTTATAGTACCTGTCTCTTCCCTGGTAGACATTTGAGTTTGAGACCAGACTCCAGCTCTAGACCAACTGACAGCTGCTCAAAGTGAATAGCCGATCTGAGCATTGTCAGTATTTGTGTTTGTCTTCCCCTGAGATTGGAAACTCCTTGAGAACTGGAGTAGTACTTGTTTTATGCACTGGTGTACCTGTAACCCTGTGCTATGCCTGACACAAAGGCATGTGATAAGACTGTTTAAGAATCTATGAGGTTTAATTCTTTGCAAGAATTTGGCTACAGATGAGGCAGGTAAAATGCCCATGACTTGCATTGGTCCAAAAGCTTAGACATCCAAGTGTGAGATTGGTTCAACTTGTCTGTGACAAAGTGATGAAAGGATAGGCTTGGTGTTCAAGTCCATTTCTTGACAAATCTGTGAGTCCTGAAATGCTGGTTCCTGGGAATCTCTTTCAAGTCACAAAACACATACCAAAGGCTCTGAGGAATTCTGTAGTAAAACAACAACCTGTTTTATTTGGTTTAACTGAATGCTTCCTAATTTTCATCTAACTTTTCACTATTGAGACACAATCTTTAATTCATAACTCAGATGTACTAAGTTGCAAGCTATTTTTTTTGTTTTTTGTGCGTGCCCCTAGCAGGAAGCGAACCTGGGACTCTCTGGTCCATAGGCTGACACTCCAACCACTGAGCCAAACTGGCCAGGGCTCAAGCTATTTTTTTAATGATGGTGAAATACAACTTCCCTGGTTAAGAGTTTTGCAAGAATTTTGTGACACACACACAGGTCCCTGGAGTCTCCTTCAGGGTATTGCTCAAACAATGTTGGGAAATAAGACTTTCATTGTGGTCTCCTTGGAAGACGAGGTTAAGCTATTCTGTTTTTCTGCTTAGACTGAGCCATAAATCTGAGAAGATATAGTGGTTTACATTTGTATGGCATTATCACTTGCATCCTTTTTTTTTTTAAGACAAACGTTTAAAAAATTTAAAGTGTACTTTAAATATTTTATTTTAACATTATACCAGATAATGAGTTGGTTGGTCCATAGGTTATTTATCACATGTATTCTTTTGTTTTTTTGATCCTCACCAGAGGACATTTTTCCATTTTTTGTTCAGGTAGAGTGGGAGGGAGAGAGAGGAAGAGAGCGAGAGAGAAACATTGAGTGGCTGCTGAGAAACATTGAGTGGCTGCCACCAGCATGACCAACCAGGGCCTGGGACAAACTGCAACCGACTTAAGGGCCCTTAGTGGAACCGAACCCAGGTCTATCAGGACCGCAGGCCCACGTTCTAACCGCTGAGCCAAACCAGCCAAGGCTATCACACGTATTCTTAGTTTCTCCTCACAGCAACCCCAAGGATAGGGGTTGAAGAAATGGTCCATTTTATAGATTAAGAAATGGTCTCAAAGAGCTTCAGTGGCGGCCTAAAACTAGCCAGAGGCAATGCCGAGATTTAAGTCGATCTCTTTAGTCTAGATCCCACCATCGTCCTGTAGTTACAATTTTTTCTTGTGCACATCATTTTGCTTTTTGGTCAAATTATACTGTCGGCTTTAAATTATTCAGATTTGGGGTTGTGATCCCCTCCCCCAACCTAAAATACTGCCTATTCTCTAGTGAAGTCTTGAGAACACAGGGGAAGGCGCTAAAGATGGTTCTAGCACCTCAAGGCCTGGAGCGCACACGCAGACTTCAAGTGGGCTCAGATCCCCTTGAAGAGACCTAGGCAGAGGCAAGCTGGGGCTGACCTGGGAGTTTTGCTACTTGTCCTAAACTCCTTCCCACTTTCCACCGCGCCCCAGGGCCCCATCTGCGTCCAGATGTTTTCTCGACGGACTTGCAGTCTTGCCTCCTAGTTTCCCCTGTCCGAAGGAAGGAGCCATTCTTACGAAAAGCTTCATTTGCCCTAAAGTCCTCCTCGGAAACCCACATGCGCGCCCCTTAACCCGCTAGGCGGGTGTCAGCGGCTCAGGGTTTGCAAACTCGGGGTGCGGGAGCGCGGGACCCAGGCGGGCTGCGCGGCGGCCCTGAGTTCAGCAGCTTCCAGCTCCCCGGGAGGGAGGGTCTTCACCCCCGCCCGCCGCACTGTCCCACCCGGGCGCACGCGGAGCCGGAGGGAAGCGGGGAGGGAGGGGGTGGGGGAGGCGGTAGGGACCCGGGAAAGTTAGAGGGGGGAGAAGGGAAGGGGGGAAAGGAGAGGGGAAGGGGGAGGGGAGGAAGGGAGAGTGGGAAGAGGGTCGGAGAGCAGCGTGGGGGATGGGAGAGAGGAAGGAGGCGGCCAGGGAAGGGAGGAGGAGGCGGCGGCCAGAGAAGCCCTGGAGATTGCGGGCTCTGCGGCCGCTGTGGGGGCTGGAGCGGTGGCAGGGGGAGGTGGGGGCGGGGGGAGGTGGGGGCAGGGGGAGGTGGGGGCGGGGTGGGGGTGGGGGTGGGGCGGGGTGGGGCGGGGTGGGGGTGGGGGTGGGGCGGGGCGGGGTGGGGGCGGGGTGGAGGGAGCCAGCGCTGCGGGCGGGACGGGGGCAGCCGCGGGTCCTGGGGGCCGAACCGGCCTGGTCCTCGGAAGCCCTAGGAGCGGGGCGGGCGAGAGAGCCTAACGTCGACGGGAGCGTCGCCTGCTGTTTACCCCTCGGCCCGCGTCCCCCGGTGGTTGGGGACAGCAGGGGGGCGTGGGCCGCCCGGGATAGTGAGCGGAAGTCGGCCCGAAACCGCGGAAGCAGGAGCAGCTGGCGGAGGGCGCCCGGGCGCGAGGCCAGGTCACCTTTGCTTTTGCCTCGTAAACGGGGAGGACGAGCGTGGCCAGCCGCGCTTGCTGCGGGAAGGGCTGGCGGACAGGGCTCCGGCTCTGGGCTTAGGGCTTGAGCGCCGCTCCCGTGCCGGCCCTCCACCGGCCCTCCACCGGCCCTCCACCGGCCCTCCACGGGGCTCTGGTTCTCGGATGAGATCTTCGTTTCCGTGTGCGCCTGTCGGACACTTGCAGAGCAAGCGGGAAGGGGTTGTCACTCTCCCGGGTTGACGGTGTGTGTCCGTGGGAGGTATGTGAGCAGGAGTGAGCGTCCCTGGAGGATGAGGGCCTTTGTTCCAGGAACCACGCTCCCCAAACCTCTAGCAAGTGGTGAGGTGAAAGGTTAGGGTTACCTGAAGGCCATGCAATTTGTCCCAGTTCAAAAAGGGCAGGAGGTCTCCAGGGAAGTCCAGGCTACCAATATGACCCATGTGCTGAGAATCTCAAATCTGATCCGGAAACTGCCTTGAGTCCTGTCCTGCTTATTGTTATCTCCTGGGAATTTTATCTTTAAGTTGTGACATTTATTGAGTTTGTTCTCCCTTCTTGCAGCATTCTCTGCTCCCAGCCCCAGGTTACATGAGATCATGCCAGGTGTTAGAGTTCATGCCCTGGTGTAGTAGGATGATGAGTGTTTTGTTTTGTTTGGTTTTTTTCTTTTTCCTGCTGCTTTATAATTTTTAGTCCTTTTCAGCTTATTCACAGTTAATATGTATTACTCTATAACTCAGGAAAAGTACTTTATGTATATAATTTAGCTGATTAAAATGATATTTTGGATATTTAGAGATGGAAAAATATCCTGCGAATAAAGCAGAAGTTTTTCTCTATTTTATTTCCCCCAAAACAATCTTTTCTGACTTGTTCTAGAAAACTTATGAGTTTGAAGCATAAAGACATGTCCTTTCTTCTTGCCTATTTAGGAGACAACCTTTACAGTGTCAATATCCCAGGCAGGGAACCAAACTCACAGAGGAGTTCATATTCAATCCAGAATGAAGCCAAAGTGAGTGGAATGGTCTTAATGGTATTGCAACCTAGCTGTAACAGTCTAGTGAACTCTGACCTTTCTAGTTCCACACCAGTGCCCTTCTACTTCTAGTACTAAACACTTTTTTTAAATTTCCAAATTACTTCAAACAGTTACTTTCATTTTTATTGAAAATTAGGACAACACTTTAATTTATCTGTGCACAGTCATTCCTTTAACAAATATTTAGTAAGCACCTACCAAGCGTCAGGCCCTGGGCTGATGCTGCGAATACCAGGCAAGACCTGCTCCTTACCTTTCAGGAGCTTCGGGTCTAGTTGATGGACATGCATATATAACTGGTGATATATAGAGAATTATTTCAGGGGCTTTAGGAGGTCCCTCAGGAGACAGACTTACAGCAGCCAGTGGGACACCAAAGAGTAGCCAGTTCTAGTTGGGCAAGAGGACAGTGTGAAGGAGGAAGCAGGAAAAACTTTGAAGAAAATTAGTTATCTGGGCTGGTTACGAATCTTTAGCTTATCATCTCCTTTCTGGGGTGAAACTATTCCTTTTTTTCTTTCCTTTGCCCTAATCGTGCCATTCTCTGACACATTAAGGGGTTGCTTTGCGATTTCTGTCTTCATTGATAGGTACAACAAGTTTAAAACATTCAAGATCTGAAATATTTCATCATATTTCAAGGATTGCCTGAAATTTTAAAATGTATGTCCTTTTATCAGCTGTCATTGAAATTATAAAACATGTTAAACCTTAAACTGCTTATTTTTATTTAAAGCATATAATTGTACATTCATTCCCCTTTCTTTATAGGTGTTGGGCTCACAGTGTAGGTGCTCTGATTGAAATGGTTTTTCTTGCATTAGCCCCACTCTTGTTTCGGATTTCCAGCCTTTGTTTCCCCACAGTGGGGAGGGAGCTAGACACTTATAAAACAGTATCAGTGTGGAGTTCCTAAAGGTTTTACAATTTCATCCTTATCTTTTATAGTTTTCTAGCTTGCAACTAATTTAACATCAGTTTTTATTATTTATTTTTAAGTGACCTGCTTTTATAGAGTCATTTCATAGCATTCAACTTTATTTTCATATCATATTTTTGTCTTTTTGTTTGTTTGAGGTTTTTCCCCCTGCTCATATTTAATTATTTTATAAGGCAGTAAACACATTTGAGAAGAAATAAGTGATTCTAAGCATACAATTCAACCATTCTGTACTGTTTCTTTTCTAAAAATGCTAGTCATGACCCGAATGAATTTATTTGAACCCAGTAAATTGAGATGAAGTCTGAAAACTACTGTGTTAAAGAGGAGCCTCCTGGCATTCAGTATGCCTGGCATCAGTGGGGGTCAGAGAGGGATAGTGAAGGTTAATCCAGTGAGTTGATTGAGCAGTGTTCCAGTAAGAGGACTTCTAACTGTATTAAAATTTTATTGGATTAAATTGTGGGTCAACCACTAGGGTTTGGAAATCTCATTGTACTTATGTTTTGGCTGTTGTGGTTTGAGTTTTAAAGAAACCTGGCCTGGATCTAAAACTCTCAAGTTTAGAATTAGTGTTGATGGCCCACAGAGTTCATGTTACATAATTAACCAACCATAACTGAGCCATTTAAAAGGCATTTGATTATATCCTTTTCTATGGATAGAGTAAGCAGATTAATTGATAAACGTCTAAGCTAATCTAAGAAAACATTTTTCCTAGTTTATGACAATGTCTGGGGCTTCTGAGATCCTCCACTAAATCTTAGCCTTGTATTCTTTTCAGGGACATAAGACCTGAAAGATATTTGATTAGGCCAGAAAAGGATATTAACAAGCAAGAATATTTGTTTAAGTTGTAATCAAGACCTTCCTTCTCCTCAATGGAGGCTCCCAGATACAAAAGATATTTGGCTTTCTTGTCAGAGAGCTTAGTAAAGGCAGGTGGGTATTTTCCTGGGTTGACAGCTTTATTTACGCTGGTCTGTAGGATGAGCTCTCAGAAGTTTACCACTTTTCAAAACGCCTATTGTTCAGGGAAGATGGACTAGTGAAAGGATGGACTGTCTGTGGCAAAATATCTGGGAATCCCCACCTGCGACTCAGGTATCTCTATCCACTTTGTAATGAGGGCACACAGTATGACATCCATCATTTTTGAGGATGTCGGACTTGGAACCTGAGAAATAGGTGTGGTGTGGAGATCCTTGGGAAACAGGGCTAGTGAGGGATGTGCACAAGGGACATCTCCTGGCTTCATGAGCTGTTTTTATGAAATCTTCTGAGATCGAGCTCCATCTTATAGTTACAGAGAGGACACAGTAATGTCAGAGAGAGAAGCCAATCCATTCTGCAAATAGGCCTAATGAGGAGTCATTGTGCAGTTCCCAAAACTCACATTGTCAACCCAGCTACAGTGACCTGCCTTTATAGAGTCTTAAGAAAGCATTCACCTTTTTCATATCACTTTTTTGTCTTTTTAAAATTTGTTTGGGTTTTCCCCCCTACTCATTTCATTGTTTTATGAGGCAGTAAACACATTTTGAGAAGAAATAAGTTATTCTGAGCATACAATTCAACCATTCTGTACTGTTTCATTTTTAATTTTATTTTTTTTTATCTTCACCCGAGGACATTTTTGCATTTTTTGTTCAGACAGAGTGGGAGGGAGAGAGAGGAAGAGAGAGAGAGAAACATCGACGTGAAGGGACACATCGAGTGGTTGCCACCCGCATGACCAGCCAGGGCCGGGGACAAACTGCAACCAAGGTACGCGCCCTTAGCGGGAACCGAACCCGGGTCTCTCTGTACCGCAGGCCGACGCTCTAACCGCTGAGCCAAACCGGCCAGGGCCTGTTTCATTTTTAAAATGCTAGTCATGACCCAGTGAATTAATTTGAACCCAGTAAATTGAGATAAAGACTGTTTTGAAAACTACTGTGTTAAAGAGGAGCCTCCTAGCATTCAGTATGCCTGGCATCAGGGGGCTCAGAGAGGGATAGAGAGTGAAGTTTAATCCAGTGAAGGTTCTCAGGAACTTATTCATTCTAGCCAGACTCATTGAAGACTTTTTTTTTTTTTTAAATCCTTACCTGAGAATATTTTTTCCATTTATCTTCAGAAAGAGTGGGAGGGAGGGAAGGAAAGAGAGAGAGAAACATCGGTGGGAAAGAGACACATCGAATGGTTGCCTCTGGCATGACCTGGACCAGGGTCAGGGACCAACCAAAACCGAAGTACATGCCCTTGACTGGAATGGAACCTGGGACTCTTTGGTGTGTGGGCAAAGCTCTAACCACTGAGCAAACCCAGCCAGGGCTGAAGACTCTTAAATGAACAGAATGCTCATTCACAGTGGTGACATTCCTCTCTAGTGACCAAAAGATTCATGGATATGTTATGTTATATTCTCCAGGCCCCTCACTGCTAAATCCTAGGTACCTGGGGAACACTGCTAGTAACCAGAAAGTTGTTTGGTGATCTCAGAATCACAAGAGAGAAAGGGATGGTGTTATGGGTTGAATTGTGCCCCCTCCCAATTCATATGTTGAAGTCCTAACTCCTAATACCTTGGAATGTGGCCTTATTTGGAAATAGATTCATTGCAGAAGTAATTTGTTAAGATTAAGAGTAGAATGGCTCCTGATCCAATATGACTGGTATCCTTATAAAAAGGGGACATTTGTACACAGACACATACATAGAGGGAGGGTGTCATGTGAGGATGAAGACAGAGATCGGGGTGATGCATCTATAAGCCAAGGAACACCAAAGATTGCCAGCAAACCCCCAGAAGCCAGGAGAGAGGGTGGCACAGATTCTCCCTCACAGCCACCCCCCCCCCCCGAAGGAACCAATCCCCCTGACGCCTTGATCTCAGAATTCTAGCTGCCAGCACTTTGAGACAGTAAGTAGTTGAAACTAGCTAGTTGACTCAAACTTTACAGCAGCCCCAACTAATACAGGTGGTTTCGCAGACTATTTCATGTTGCAGAGCTTGATGAATTACCTCACAACCCTGGTTGGGGACCAGATTATCTGTGATCTCTACATCTAGTTTTTGTCTATTGGACAGTACGGGGAAAACACTCCCCAATTCTGGTCTTTGGGTTTCTTTTTCCTAAGTGCAAGAACATCTTTCTTCTTCTTTTTATGCATTCCTTCTTCTGTCAGCTTAATACCACTTATTATATTTCAGTTCTCTTTGTATAGCGTAGTACGTTTCACAGTACACCTGTGTTGCTCCTGCCGCTCATTTACACACATTCCGCAGACAATTCTCAGCTTCAGTGAATAGAAGAATCACCTGGGGGCTGCTGATTGAAAGAATAAAAAGTAAAAAGAACAAAAAAGGCCCAGCTGGTGTGGCTCAGTGGTTGAGCATCGACCATGCACCACAAGGTCGCCGGTTCAATTCCTGGTCAGGGCACATGCCCAGGTTGTGGGCCCAGTCTCCAGTGGGGGGCATGTAGGAGACGGCCAATCAGTGTTCTCTTTCATCAATGTTTCTATCTCTCTCTCCCTCTCCTTTTCTCTCTCTCTCTAAAAAATAAAGAAAAAAAATTTTTTTAAAGAACAAGAAAGAAAAAAAGGAGATTGATGACCCCACCCCTCAAATTTTTTATTTATAGTTTTGAGATGGGACCCAAGAATAATCATCTTCAATTAACACTACATGTGCTGTTAACCTCATTACCTTTTTTTTTAAATATGTTTTTTTATTGATTATTTTATTATTATTATTATTATTTTTTTTTATCCTCACCCGAGGACATTTTTGCATTTTTTGTTCAGACAGAGCGGGAGGGAGAGAGAGGAAGAGAGAGAGAGAGAAACATCGATGTGAAGGGACACATCGAGTGGTTGCCACCCGCACGACCAACCAGGGCCGGGGACAAACTGCAACCGAGGTATGTGCCCTTAGCGGGAACCAAACCCGGGTCTCTCTGTACCACAGGCCGACGCTCTAACTGCTGAGCCAAACTGGCCAGGGCAACCTCATTACCTTTTGATCCTTAGATTCTAAGCTCTGTAGATATCTAGCTTAGTCCAATTGTTAGGTCCTGTGCCTAGCTCTAAGGATTTAGGCATCACCCTGCTTCCCGCCCAAGACCTTAGAAGTAGAAAAGTATTCAAGGTAGTCCAATGCATTTGTTCATTTAACAAAAGGTTTTGATCGCTTGCTATAAACTAAATACTAGTCTAGGGTCTGAGGATACATCAGTAAAACAAATAGACAAAAGTCCCTTACATTGTAGCTGTGAGGAAATAATCAAATATACTAGGTGAGTGGTACTGTGGGAAAAAATAAGTAAGGTAGGGCATCCTGAGTGCAGAGGGTCTGTGGGCATGGCAATTTTCTTTCTTTCTTTTTTTTTTTTGGTTAATCCTGACCTGAGGATATATATCTATATCTATATATTCCCCCCCCCCAATGGTTTTAGATAGAGTATAAGGGAGGGAGGGAGAGAGAAAGAGAGAAACATCAATGTGAGAGAGACACATTGATTGGTTGCCTCCTGCATGACCCCGACCGTGGCTGGGGATCGAACCTGCAACCCAGGTATGTGCCCTTAACTGGAACTGAACCCACAACTCTTTGGTCTGTAGGCTGATGCTCTAACCACTGAGCTAATTCGTCCAGGGCCATGGCAATTTTCAGTGGGGTGTCCTGGGTAGGCCTCACTGACAAAGTGACTTGAAGGTGAGCCATGTGGCTTTGTAGAAGAAGAGTGTCCCAGGCAGAGGGGACAGCTAATATAGAGTCCCCATCATAAGCTGAGCACATCTGGCATGTTAACAGTAACAGGAGGCCAGGGTGCTGGAGTGGAGTGAGAGAGGGAGGGGGTGTCAGGAGCTGAGGTCAGAAAGGTTACAGGGGAGCCACATCACGCCCTTATAGGTCTTTGGCATTTACTTGGTGAGATGGGAAACCCTAGAGGATTCTGAGCAGTAACATGATCTGACTTTCATTTGTAAAGCATCACTCAGGCTGCTGTAGTGGAGACAGGAGCAGAAACAAAGAGACCAGTTAGGAGATGACTCCATTAACCCAGGTGAAATGGTGATGGTTGGCAATAAGGTGGTAGCAGCAGGGATGATGAGAGGTGGTTGGAGGCTGGAAGTACATATTTTGAAGGTAGACGCAACAATTTTCTGATAGATTGGATGTGGAATGTTGGAAAAGAGAACAGTTAAGGAGGACTCTAATCAGGGTAAATCTTGGAATTCTTGCTTGGAAGGATGAGCAGAAGCATTCCCAAACGAGGCAGCACGAAGCCCACACATTGCTGGCAGCCATCCTACACCCATGGGGAGAGCCACACTTGAAGCCTGGTCCACCTCTGCACTTCTAGTTACCAGAGCCAGTGTCCCCTTTGTTACTTTGTTACTTGCATCCAAAACATGCTCACTGCAACTCTGAGGCCGACTCTGAGATGTCTGTTGGATGCACGATTTGCCTAAAGAAACTTTCACAGCTCCACCAGAGTTAGTCTCCAGACTTCAGGGATGACTTTCCCAAAATGTTTTTCTTTCTTATGCTTCTCTCATCTCACTGGTCTCTTGGCAAATTCTAAGCCCCTAGAGTACTGTGTCAGGAGTGGGGCTAGACAGACCCAACATTGACAGAAAGCCAGAAGTTATCAGTATAACATCCCTGCTGCTGGTGGTGGTGGTAGTGGTGGAAGTAGTAGTATTGCCTACATTTTACAAATTTGAGAGCAGAGATTAAGGGATTTAGGACCATAAATCTTTTATTCTAAATCTAAGATTGGTCTGTCTGATTAACACACAAAAGAGAATAGAGCTTTTCAGAAGGCCATCTGGCTGGCTGCTTTACTGATTGGTAATACATTGGTACAAATACCACAGATCTGATCTCAGCTTTACAGATTGGATAACTTCTGGGCCTCTTCACTCAGAGTGATTAAGCTGGAAAGGATCAATTTATCATAGACAAACTTATAAGAGACTGATGTATAAACCAGCTTGCTACATTATATATAATAGGAACTCTTTCTCAAAATTGCAAATCTGTATACTCTTGACTATATCCAAATTAGAGAGACATTAAATTCACACTTACATTATGAGACTAAAAACAGTCATAAATGCAAAATCAGTCCGAGCATTGATATTACGTGGCATTACTCTATAAAAAAAAAAAAAGGTGGCAATCAAGGTAATGCTTGTGTTAAAATTTTTATGTATCTTTAAAATGAAAACAGTAAATTTAAAATTATTCTAAAGAATTCATGGGCCTCTGTGAATGTGATTAAAGACTCCAATCTGAAAAACAATGCAATAGGAGAAAGGCTTTGTTTGAAAACTGCAGCTGGTTATGTACACAGGATGCTCTAAAGTAAGTCCACTCAGGAAACTGGATTGCAGATCAGAAGGCCGATTAAGAACAGAGGGAGTGGGCTGTTCTCAGGAGCACAGCTCTCAGACACGGGTAGCTAGTTATCCTATGTGCATTTGCTCTACAGGTATTTCTGTCTAGGACTACAGTCGTGGAGAACAGAGCACCGTCTTTCTTGCATTATGGTAGAGAAGCACTGACAAATTATTATTAGTCACTGAGTTCCCCTTTCCTAGACTTCCTCTTGAACCCATGCACCCTACCTGCCAGTGCATCATGTCTAGGGAAATAGGAACTGCTCTCCTCCTGACAAGGAAAGGACTTGGACCGGATTGGTGGAACTCCAGAGTCCATGCTCTTTCATTTAGCATGTTGCTAGTTTCTGTCATTAAACTAAAATTACGAGGGACTCATATACTATAAAGGATGGTAAAACAACTTCTAATCACTCTCAATTTTGTCTGCATCAGACTCAGAATCAATCATTCTTCTCAAATGATTTCTCCCAGTGTTTGTTCTCTGCCTCCTCCTTTTCCCACTTCCAACCTAAATTGAGTTTGTGCTAGGAACTAGGGAGCACTATCTTTTTCCATCCCTCCCCTTTTCCATTTCCAACCTAAATTGAGTTTGTGCTAGGAACTAGGGAGCACCCGCCGCCCATGGCCACATACTCCCTTCTGGCTCCAGAACCAGATTGGATTAGAGCCAGACGAAGCGCTGGGCTGCCCCCAAGCTGCTGAGAGAGTGCATCCTGTTCCCAGGCAGCGATTCCAGGGGCAGCATTCAATCGCCAGTACTCCCTGGCTCCGGCAGAACCAGGCAAGTGTATGAATTTCCTTAGGCCACTTGGCAAATGCCTGCTTATTCCTTAGTGTGGTCAGAATGGAGGGATGGGTGTGCCTGGCCAATTTAGACATGAGAGGGCTCCCAGGGAGCATGCCTTGAACTCCAGGGATCACTCTTCACCAGCAGGAGGTGGTCACACACCCCTCCCTTTCCTGTCTGCCACCTCCCCTGAGTGCTGATACCTTCGCATTGCCCTCTAACCAGGCTGGGCTACTGCTATTGCCTTTATTTACCTGACCATTTCTTACCTGCATTTCTTACCTGCGAGTGCTGCTTCTCTTCTTCCCACAGCCTGCAATGCTGGCTGCTTTTAGCTCCTCCTCTAAACTCTCTCACCCTTTAAAAGCCACAGCTGAGCGCTGGCCAGTTTGGCTCAGCAGTTGGAGTGTTGGCCTGCAGACCAGAGAGTCCTGGGTTCTACCAATCAATAAATAAATAAATAAATAAATAAATAAATAAATAAATAAATAAATAAATTTTAAAAAGCCGCAGCTGAAATGAGCCCTCCAGAAAGCCCTCTCTGATCTATAACCAGGAAGGGTCCCTCCTTTTTTAGTTTGCCATACCCATATTCCTGGACTTATCTTAAAACAGACAACTTTCAGGTATCTAGTGTCGCTACCGAGGTGCATTTTTTATCTATCAGGAAATAAGGTAAGACATGAGGGCAAGTCTGACTGCCTTTGTTTTTCCCATGAGGTACTGCACGTTGTAGGTATTTAATATTTGTTTAATGAATGATAAATCGAAAGCACTATACATGTGGTACACAAATTACAGAAGACTGAATGGATCCTTTACAAGTTTCCCTTCTGAAGCTGCCCCTAAGCAGAGCTTTCCTGGGATCTCCGATTCTTCCCTGCCCCTCAGCTAAAGTGGCCTACTGCAGGGGGAGGGGAGCCCCTAGGTCCTTGACCCGTCAGTAGGACAGTGTTCCTTCTGATTGGTTGGTGCCTGGGTCATACCAGTTGTTAAATATTTTGAATGATCAGCCCTGCATCTAAGAAAGGTAGCACTCAAACAAAAGTAGATACTGGATACAAATGCACGTTTACAGAAGATGTTCCCATTGTGTGTGAAGCACAGGCTAGGTGTTGGGGAGGTGAGAGAGGGTGGGAAACTGGGTGTTGCTAGAAGCTAGAAAGCAGGGACTCATTTCACCTTCTGTTAATTGCATGTGAAACTTTGGGCAGAAGAACACTGGCCTGTGGTCAGGACACCGGAGTTCTAGTGCTGGTGCTGTCACTACGCTGGGATCCTGGGATCGTGGGCACATTGCTTATCTTGTCAGAGTGCATTCCTTCTCACAGTAGGGGGTGGTTGAGGTTACAGTGAGATACAAGTTTGCTCTGTGGATGTGGAAAGTCATGAGTGAAGCCTCGAGAGTGGGTAGGTCAAAGGGAAAATGTTTGTATATTGAGCCTCCCTGTAGAAGAAAACATCCATTTTCTTCCTGTGCTTTAACAGGATATTATTTATTGGTTCTACAACAAGCTTTGTAATTGGATGGAGAAAATAAACAGGTGTATTCAACATCAGCCTGACAATGTGCCCAATGGTCTGAAGTATTTTAGCTTGAAGCAGGAAGTGTTCCTTGTCAGGTCAAATCACAATTAAGCCATGCTGCTGCTTCTTTTTTTTTTGGATGAAAATTTTTTTTTTTTTTTGGTCATTGAAGTTCTTTGTTATTTCCTCTCTTAAAGGGCTCACAACACATTGCCAGATGTGCCCAGTGAGCATGGTAGGTTATGTAAATGTCTGGCATCGTTTAATTTATTATCATTACTCATAATAGTTGGTTTAAAAAATCACTTGTTGGTTATATTTTTCTGTGCAAATAGAATTGCTTAAAAGAAGAAAAGGAAATAGCGCAACTGTTACCAAATGACCCAAAAGCAGAAGTTGAGTTCCTTCCTTTCGCATGAATATTCAAAAGTGCTTCAGCCTAGCACTCTGGTCTTGGCAGCTCAGAACTGGGGAAGGCCTGAGCTGCGTTGAGCAAAGTCAGAAGGGCAGATACATGAGCTGCCAGAGGAAGGGAGGCAGGAGGAGGCAGACGCGTGGAGGTGCTGGTATTGAGGGTGAATCTACGAGCACAGCCACTTCAGCCATGAACACCACTCACAAACCCAGTTATAATCATGTAACACAAACACTCATTGTGGACTTTCTAATACCTCAGACACGCGTTGTGTGTCAGGAATCATGAAAGCTTCCCATAGGAACTTTCTCTACATGGGTTCTGTTCAAGACCAAACCCCTAACTAGTAAGATAATTTTCTAGATTGGGAGCCATTTGGAAAAGTCTTGAAAATAAGCATATGTATTACAATAGCATACAATCTAGAACAGAGGTTACATTTTAACAACATGCACTTCAACATGAACTGTTATCATTGGTCAGACAGATACCAGATTTATCCAACACATATTTCCCTGCCTCTTTTTGCCCCATAAAAGCCAGAAGTATAGTACCAGGTGGGAAATAAAGGTGGCCGGGTGAGCGATAAGGCAGCTAATTGTTTCTCTGCCAAAGGGAGTTTTCATAACTCCTTCACATACCCCTGTATTAATGCTAAGACTTGCTGTTGGCTATGAATTATCTCCTACACATTTTGGTTTCTGTTTTTAATCTTGATAAGAGAGCACTTGTCATTGTAGTCTTCAGAGGAAGAATGGCCCTGGAGCAGCCTGACAGGGAGGCCAGGAAGTTTAACAAGGGGAGCTTTCTTACACGGAAGAAGTTACGGAGATGGTGTTGAGCAAAGTCCATCTTTTTTTTTTTTAATCCTCACCCGAAGACATTTTTGCATTTATCTCCAGACAGAGTGGGAGGGAGAGAGGGAGGAAGAGAGAGAGAAACAGCGACGACTGAGAGAGACACATCAGGTGGTGGCCACCCACATGACCCCAACCGGGTGGGGACACACTGCAACCGAGGTATACACCCTTAGTGGGAACCAACCCGGGACTCTAGTCCACAGGCCGACGTTCAGGCTGCTGAGCCAAACCGGCCAGGGCTACTCTGACCATCGTAATTGAAATTGTGATACCTCTCCCGCTGCACACACTCTTTCTGTTCTCCACAGCACTTACTACTTTCCAACCTACTAATTTACTTATTTATTATATTTTTGTTCATTATCTGTCTCCTACTAACTAGACAATAACCTTCACGAAGGTAGGATTGCTTGTGTGGTTCACTGATACCTTTTTAGTTCCATAAACAGTGCCTGGTATATAATAGACACAGCAAATACTTTGTTGGACAATTGAATGGGAATCTATATATCTGCACTTTCAAACCCTCTTCTGTTCATAGAAGCCCACCAACACCACAGAGACCTAAGGTGCATTTCTTAAAGACAAAGCCCCTGTGGGTGTATGTGATGAAAGTACAGTCCGCGTTGGGCACGGATGTTTGACACTCCAGTGGCTCTTTGAGCATTTTCTAGAAGCAGCTAAATGCCAACTTGACAGAACTTAGAAAGCTAAGTTCTAGAAGGTCAAGGCAACATATATTTGTGAAACACTCGTTTCTATGTACCCAGTGCTGAACCCACTATGAGAGTTCCTCAAAAGAAGGCCTCCATACCACCTCTCAACAAGTTGGCTCTCTGGCTGGGAAAGTTTCTCTAGTAATGGATACCTATGGTTCATGAATCTTATTAGCAAGAGGATCCACCTAAACTTGACAAAAGAACTGATTTTTAAAAAACTTCAAGTCAGTGAAGATCATTAAAAGTACTTACAACCACCTGGCTGGTGTGGCTCAGTGGTTGAGCATCAATCCATGCACCAAGAGGTCACCAGTTTGATTCCCAGTCAGGGCGCATGCCCAGGTTGTGGGCCTGATCCCCAGTGGGGGGCATGCAGAAGGCAGCCAATCGATGTTCTCTCTCATCGATGTCTCTGTCTCTCTCCCTCTCCCTTCCTCTCTCTCTAAAGTCAATAAAGAAAAATTATAAAAGCACTTACAATCACTTACTCTACTCAGACCAGTAGCCGATTCCTTTGACCTGGTGACCAAAGATTTTTAAAAATAACTATTTGTGCAGTGAGGCTGTGCTGGATAGTTTCAGAATATCTCCATTATCTGAGTGTGCTGTGGATGAAGAGAGTTTATGTTTCCCTACTATCTTCTACTTGCTGTCATGATAGGAGGCCTAACTCTCTTGTCTATTTAACTAAGACACAGGTCTGTGCCTTGCTCTTACACTAGCTTACCAATCAGAGCCCCCGGCCTCCCCCCACCCCAGATCCTCCCCAGCATTCTCACGTGATTGAAGCAGTCATCTGCTGGTCTGCCTGTCTCTGGTCCTTCCACCTCCAGCCCCTCCTGCTCACTAGATCAGATTAATTCTTCTAAATCATGGCTTTCACCTTGTCAGGCCCCTCTTTAGGAATTTATTTTACAACAGGGCTAGAACTAAATCCAAATTCCTCCCCCTAGAATGTTAAGCGTTCCACCAAGTTGTCCCACCTGGTTGAGATGAGCTCAGATCCTACCCTTTGCCACAATGAACACTGTGCTCCAATCTGGTCTCTTTTTCCTTCTTTCCTCTTCCACTTTCTCATTTTTCCTTTCCCAGCTGTTGCTCTCTATCCTTATACCCATCTCCATGCCTTTGTTTGTATAGTTTTTCATTCATTCATTAAGTAGATATTGAGCTTCTATCATATATAGTTGACCCTTGAACACGTCAGTGCTCCATACAGTCAAAAATCCACATGTAACTTTTGACTCCGCCCAAACTTAAGTACTAATAGCCTATGGTAGACCAGAAGCCTTCCTGATAACAAACAGTTGATGAACACTTACTTTGTATGTTATATGTATTATATATTATATTCTTACTATAAAGCTAGGGGAAAAGAAAATGTTATTAAGAAAATCATAAGGAGAGAAAATACATTTATAGTATTGTACATATTTATTGAAAAAATCTGCATATAAGTGGACCTGTGCAGTTAAAATCTGTGTTGTTCAGGGGTCAACTGTACTAGGCAGTGTTTTAAGCCCTGGGATATAAACTCAGTAATTTGGAACATGCCCTTTCGCCCTTTCCTTCACTCCAAGGCAATCCAAACCATACACTGCCCACAAGAGCCAATTCAAGCCTCACTTCCCCGTTGACCCCTCAGGACAATGTAAGCAGCTGAGTACAGTGGTAAAAAGCAAAGGTTTGGGAATCAGATAAATCTAGGTCAAAATGTTGCTGTGGACTATTAAGCAAGTTACTCAACTGTTTTAAGTCTCCTACTTCAACCATAAAATGGGGCTCATAGTACCTCACGGGTTTATTGTGAGAATAGAGAGAGAGATAATCATCAATGGTGATGTTACTATTATTAACTTTTTTCTACTCTGAAACTGTACAGCAGATAAATGATGCCTGGTCACTTAAGAAGTTGAATATTGCTTGTAATGCTTTTGTGTGTTTCATGAAACTCCTTCCTCACTCAGTATGACTTCACAAAGGTGTAGAGAATGGACGTACAGTAAGAGGATACGTGTCTGTCGCATCGTCTCTCCTATCGGATCCCCAGTTCCTCCGAGGCACCAGCGTCCAGCTGTTCTTTCTATACCAACTCCCGGTCAAGGTGAACCCTTTCTGTGGACTGAAAACCATTGAGATAGAAAGAGAGATACGGCTACCTGACTTGGGGCTAAAGAGAGAAGAGACTTCTCCAAGCTGAAGGATGCCTGAATTTCTAGCTAGTGTTAAGTGGCTATAGCAAAGTATAACCCATGGCTTCAATTTGGTCTGTCAAAGATGAAATTAAAAGTAAATTTGAAGTTTCACAACATAGTTCTCTCTATTACGGGTGCTGCTGTGCATTAAAATCGTCTGTGTGAGGCTCATTGGGATGGGCAGAGATTCAATCACTGCTAATGGCTTAAGGAAATGGGGTGGTGAGAATTAGGGCCATCCATCCCAATTGGGGCAAGAAAGAGGACCAGGAATGTGTTTTTCAATCCTGACATCTTGCCAGCTGGAGCTAGAGGGAAATGTTTTTTTGAACTCATTGAGCAGCCTATTCACAAATCATAGAGATAGCTGCATTCAATGAGAATAGATATAATTTTTATGTGATCTAGTTAAAGACTTGCACCACCCACTCAGAGCTGTGCTGAGCACCCCTTTGGGACCCTGGAAACTATACCACATCACTAGGTAAAAGCTACTTTAGTAAATGTCATGAAATCTGGTTTTATGCAGTGAGGCTATTTGTATATCCCCATTAACAGTTTGGAATATTATACGAAAAATACAATATAGTAGATGTGCCCATCAATTCAGCTATCAATAGATAACTGAGATATTATTTACTAGGTGTAATATTTAGGTGTAGTATCTGGTTTTGAATATCTATTAAGTAGCTTTAAAAAATGAATAATCTAATCAGGTTAAAAGTCAACTTTATAGTTTTCAAAAAGCGTACACATAATTTCTCTTAGTTCTTATGACAGCCCTGGAGCAAGGGCAAGGTAGATAATTATCACCATTTTACAGGTGGAGAAAGAGAAAGGTTAAATGACTTGCTCAAGGTCACAAAGCCTCTAAGCAGAGCTAAGATAACAATCCTAGTAGCCATTATTATTTTTATTATCATCATGATGATTATTATAGTACTCCCTGACACATTTCTCTGATTTTTCTGCTCTTCTGTTCCCATACACAGAAATTTCTAGAATGCATGTGCCCCTGAGCTCCCTGAGCTGCTTCTGTCCATCCTGGGCTAGGGAGTAGGGTGTCCCTGACTGGGTCCTTAACTTTCACAGGAACAAAGGGAGGCTGGAAGCTTTGCCTGGCCTTCCTGGCCCATTTTCTAGTTTTGCCTGGAGCTGATTAGAGTGGGGTGGTTAGAACTGGAGCCCTTTTTACATTTCGTGTTTTTCTGGTTTCTAAAAATGAAACAGGGCGAGAAACCCCTGCAGCAGGACTGTTTGTTTCAGGCAGGGCGTTCCTTGCCAGTCTCCTCCTGTTGGAGAATCTACTTTGGGCAATCTTATTTCCCTGCCTTGGTATGTGACTCGGACAAGTTTTAAAGATAAATCACGTTCAGTGTTCAGATCTGACCACTGATGAGAATGCAAATAAAGAAGGTTACCGTAGGGTTTCATTTCATTTAAAAAACTCTTCTTGAAGTTGGAAGGTGCACGTATTTATTAAAATTATGCTGACTCTTGAAGAAGGGACTGTCCCCAGCCCCTGAGGAATTGGGGTCTGCCGGATGGCTTACGTGTGGCTGACACATGGAAGTTTGGTGGTGGGGCGCAGCTCACGCTGGGGCTCTGGTGGTTCATTAGCTGAAAGACAGATCATTTATTCTCATTTGGTCTTTGCTTGAATTTCTCTTGAAAAATAAAAAAAGAAACACACCGAAATTCCAAATAATGTAACTTCACTAAGTTGGAAGCCGTAAGATTGCGTGGATGGGGAGGGTTTTCGTTGCACAAGAAAGTGAGAAAGCCTTGCTCCCTCACAGCTGGAACACAGCCACGGGGCACATTTGCATGAGTCCTGCTGCCCGTGCCTGTCACGGGTGTTTCTCAGGGCAAGGACCTGAGTTTTGGATGCTCACAAATCAGAACCGTGCCAGGGGAAACCCAGAATCATTAGCAACTCTGCCCAGAGAATGCAAAACAGTCACATGCTCTCGCTGAGTCCCTTCACACGCCGCCTAGAGACAGGGGACTCCGAAGGCTGCAGGGGAAGGCATGAGTTTGAAAGTCTCTTTAATAGGCTGTAAGAACATGCTTTCCCACATAAACTCTCAGACATCTGGGGAGAGAGAGATTGGAAGAAAGATGGGTGGAGGCAGGGAGATCTTCTCTGTATAAAACAAGCCAAGAGCGCAACAGCAGCCATAAGCATGCCAGAGGAAGGCAGGCAGATAGCCAGGAATCTGAACAAAAGAGCTAAGCAGCGGGGCAGACCCCTCTCCCCGCAGAGGCACGGGTCTAGAAGAGTTAGATGGTGACCACCAGTTGCCTAAGCAACCAGGGAGTGTTTGAACTCTGTGCTCCAAGGAGGGAACTCCTCCTTCTTCCCAAACTTTGGGGTGAGCAGCTGGAGGGTTTGAAGGGATTGTGGTGGGTTGGGGCTCCAGGAGCCACTGTCCCCACCAGCTGAGTCCCTGGCCGAGTGTGAGCAGAAATGGACCGCGTCAAGGCAGCTGCTATGCGTCTCTCCACTACCATCTGTGTGTACAGTCATACTTGTTATTGTGCCCTAATCCTCCAGCAGAGATGTGACTTCATTTTTAAATTGTCTTTTGCTGGCTGAGAATTGTCTTCATCTCCCCAGAGTCTCTGCATCACAGTTCCTGAAGTCTCCAGTGTCCTCCACAACATAGTCTTTCCCCTCTCTCATCCCAGCAAGAGAGAAACTGAGCATCATGATGCTTGAAGTATCTCATCTGCCAAGTCCTAGGAGGATCAGGCCCTGGGGAGTGGCGGTGTGTGCTGTCACCTTGGGGGACAACCAGCAAGGCCAGCCTGTTTCAGGCCTCCACACCACCTCTCCTTTCAACCCTCTTCCCTTCCAAAACTAAACTGCATTCCCTAGGCTGCTATACTCAATTTCCTGACTCTCAGAAATCTTTGGTGTGAGAACAGACAGAGGAATCTCCTGGGGTGTATTTGGAAGGAAGGGAGTAAGCTCAGGGTTGGATAACATCCACCAGCGGAATCTAAATCAGTGGTTCTTAACCCTGCGGCACAATAGAATCATCTGGGAGCTGTTAAAAAGCTGTGACTCCCAGGCCCTGAGATTCGGTTCAACAGGCCTGAACAAATGTGGGGTTTTTTTTGGACAAAGGTATATTTGGGTACCATCTCAGGCAATTCTGAGATGCAACCAGGGTTGAGAACGACCGATGCAGAGGTGAGCAGCCTGGGCAGGTCCTGTGTGCTCCTCAGCGGGTCCCAATCTCGTTCGTCTGCAGGAGGCCCCTCTTTGGGGCCCATCAGGCAGCTGTGCTGGGTGCCGGAGACCTCTTTCCTCTCTTAATCTGCCAGCTTCACCCTGTAGCTTGTTCAAAACTTGAGGGAGGTGGTCTTGGGTCAGAGGAACCCAGTTCTGTGGCACCGTTACAGTCAACAGAGAAGTGTGGCTTCATAGTGGGGGTGGGGGGGGAGCGGTTGGCTGATTTTTTTCTTTACACCTAAAATAAAACACAGAGGACGGGTGGGGCCAAGACAAAAGGAGGGAAGAAACAGAAGTGAAACAGCAGATTGGGTTATGAACGAAAACGAGAGAGTCCAGGAAGATTGAACCTTCTTGCACACCTGTTGTTTGAGAATCTCAAAAGGTGGGGCTTTTGACTCAAACAATTCAAATTGCATGTGGCCTTCCTCGACAATCGGTCCCAAACCTCTGAAGAGCTGCCTTGGGACAGTTATTTCAGTGTCCCAGAGGAAAGATATTTTGGGGTTTAGTCCTTGCCAGAAATAAGAAGCTAAGGGAAAAAGAAGAAACATTACAGAATTTCCAAAAATATTTTGATAGCAATGCGAAACTTTGTGGAGGCTTAAAGAAAAACCAGAGTACACTCTCAGTGTAAGGATGCCTCGTGCACTGCCTTTGTATTTGGCTTACAGGCGAATTACGTTATCCTGTGTCATGATCGGCAGAAGGGCCTGTAAAGGTGACAGGCATACATGTGGGCGTGTGTGTATGCATGTGCATACATGTATACACTTACCTGTAAATTTCTACTTAGTGTTATGATTTGTATAGATGGAATAGATAAGTATCCTTTGAGTTTTAAAATAATATAGAACTTCGCTATTTGGGAATACAAGGGAGATTACATCAGGTCTAAGTCTAATAGGAAAGTGAGGCAGGGGAGGCTTCAGTTAGTGACCTAGAGCTGGACTATGCACCTCAAGAAAGGGTCGTCTCAAACATGCCGCTGCTCACCTATGCTCATCAGGACAGTTCTGGCCCGTTCCCGTAACTCAGGCACCTTTGTGGGCCTGTGGGGAAAGAATGTATTCCGAGTCAACTTCTAAAGCTTGCTGTTTTCCTCTTCCAATTCTACGGACTCCTCTTCCACTGCTTTGCGGAGCAAAAGTCTCTTCTTTCTAAGGTATCCCAGTCTTAGTGGTTAAAGGACTTTGCTTCTCCCCAGTGGCCCAGCAATAAGACTGTTTTATGGGTTCTTATTTTTAATTACTTTAAGCTATTAGCTGTTGTTCTGTGATATTTTATTTGTTATAATCCGCTCGTTTTCTCTACAAGCACCCAAGGGCTGTGCTGAACGGGATGTAATTTTAAACATAAAATAAAATAATTATGCCCTGGAGGTCAGCAGAGGTGGACTTAAGAATTATTACATTTTAAGAATATCCCTCTGTTCTGTGCATACTCATAAGTGTCTGCCCACCAGTCAACTTGTGGGGCGGCCAAGTCTGCAGAATCGGTTTGGGATCAAAGATATGAAAGTGGCAAGGGTTTGCTTGTCTCAGCAAAGAAGGTCGTCGTGCATCTTGGGACCAAGTAGCGGGCATTTCCATGGAGGAGAGTGGAAGTAGAGGATCTGAAGGAACGGATTTTCCCAGCAGGCCACAGTGTGAGCCCGTTGGAAAGAGCGAATGCGGATTCTTGTGCTTTGGCAGTTCAGGAAACAGTGTCCTGCTCCATCAAGAGTGTATTAAAAACTCACCCTAGTGGCTCTTTCTTTCTAAACTTTTCCTTGATAAAGGAAAGAAATTTATTTTTTGTTTAAAAAAAGAAAAAGTATTTTTATTCCTATGATTATACCTGTAGGAATTTGTTTTGTTTCTTTGGATTTTAAAAGATTGATGTTGTAACATGTAAACCTCCCAAAACAGAGTTTTAAGTTCATAGTGTTACTAGATTTAAGATTGAGTTTAATTAAGAAAATCTGCCCTGGATGGTTTGGCTCAGTGGTTGGAGCATTGGCCTGCTCAGTCCTGGGTTCAGTTCCCACTAGGGACATATACCAAAAAAAAAAAAAAAAAAAAATAATAAGAAAGTCTGCAAGTTGAATGTTTTATTGATAACAATAATTAAAATTTTACAGTTTTTTTTTTTTTTTTTTTTTTATCCTCACCCGAGGACATTTTTCGATATTTTGTTCAGATAGAGTGGGAGGGAGAGAGGGAGAGAGAAATATCGACGTGAAAGCGACACATCGAGTGGTTGCCACCCACACGACCCAACCAGGGCCGGGGACAAACTGCAACCAAGGTACGTGCCCTTAGTGGGAACCAAACCCGGGTCTCTCCGGACCGCAGGCCGACGCTCTAACCGCTGAGCCAAACGGGCCAGGGCAAATTTTACAGTTCTTTATAGTTTACAAAAAGTATTCACATGCTTGCTTATTTAATTTTCACAATGTAGAGAGGAAGATGAGGCAGATTTTATCTCCATTTTATGGGTGCTGAGGCCCAAAGCTCAAAAAGTTAAGGATCTCACTCCAAGTCATGAAACTGGTACATGAAGAATCCAAGTCTTGCCCTGGCCAGTTTGGCTCAGTGGTTAGAGCGTCAGCCTGCGGTCCAGAGAGACCCGGGTTTGATTCCTGCTAAGGGCATGTGCCTCGGTTGCAGTTTGTCCCCGGCCCTGGTTGGGTCATGCGGGTGACAGCCACTCGATGTGTTCCTCTCACGTCGATGTTTCTCTCTCTCTCTTCCTCTCTCTCCCTCCTACTCTATCTGAACAACAACAACAACAACAAAAATGGAAAAATGTCCTCGGGTGAGGATTAAAAAAAAAAAAGAACTCCCACAAAATGTAAAAAAATTTTTTAAATGTAAAACTTTAATAAGAAACCATATGATCCATTAGTTTTCAACAATCCTCACCACCTCATCAATTAGCAGTGAAGTAAGAGCATGGGTTTGGAATAGGAAGACTTGGATTCTTTTTCTTTTTTTATCCTCACCAGAGGACATTTTTTTGTTTTTTGTTCAGATAGAGTGGGAGAGAGAGAGAGAAAAACATTGATGTGAAGGGAACACATTGAGTGGTTGCCACCCACACAACCCAACCAGGGCCGAGGACAAACTGCAACCGAGGTACATGCCCTTAGCAGGAACGGAACCTGGGTCTCTAGGGACCACAGGCCAATGCTCTAACCGCTGAGCCAAACCGTCCAGGGCTTGTGGGAGTTCTTTAAGATGGTAAGCAAGCTCCAGCTTCCTGTGGGTTCACTCTCTCTGTCCTGTATTCATCAGCCTTGTTGGCTCGGAAACTTGTGTTCCTAATCCCAGTATTGAATAAGATCTAGAAAAGTTATTTTTCCTCTTAGTGAGTCCAGCCCAGCTGTGACAACACTGGACCCTTCCAAAACTGGTTCATCCTAAAAACACTGAGTTGGTGGTACAGTGGTGAGCACAGTTGCCTTCCAAAATTGGCTCATCCTCGTAAACAGAGAACAATGATATAACACCATATAAATGGATTCGTTTATGGGGCACAGATTTTTAAATTCTCAATTTAGTTTGGCCTATAGCCACATAGCTTTCAGGACAGCCAGCTCCAGTCCCTATGCTTTGCTTGAGTCCTGTTTGGGGTGACAGAGAGGTTGTGACCCCCAGGTACTCAAGCACCTCACCTAGGGTGGATTTCAGGTCTAACAAGATATTCAGTCCTCCCTAGTATTAATCTCAAGTGTGAGCTCTCTCTGACCATGCTTCCTACGGCACCTCTGTTTTGTAGCCACTTTTAGCTCTTTTGGCTTGTTAGATCCCACAGGGTATGTCACGTGATATGATGGAAAAGCACTAGGCTAGGAGAAAGGGGTCAGGGGATAAGCCCAGGTCCCCCTGTGTGACACCAGCAAAGCACTTTGCTTTTCTGGGTCTCAGTCTCCACATCTGGGAGACTGATGTTCTCATATTTAAGCCAGATGATCTCATATTTTCTGCAACCTCTGTCCTAGAAGTCTCTCTCTATAGTCACAGACTCTTAATGGCCAGAACCTAAGAAGATACAGGCTGAGGTGGTGAGAAAAATGCCCTACTTAACCAGTGCATGTGCATATATGGGAGAGGTTTGGATTGAACATAGGACCCGGAAATGCAGAGACCCAGCTTCTCCAAAGACTTAGGGAGTTAAAAACAAATAACCTGGGGCCCAGAGATGCAAATAACCAAGACAAGCAAGATAATGACCTCCAGGAGTTCAGACCAAGAGAAGATGCAAAACTATCACAGGGACTGACAGATGATGCCCAGATGGGACTCTATTTTGCTAGAATGTAAACTGTACCAGGGCAGGGATTTTTGTTCAGTTTGGTGTTGGATCCCACACATTGGCACTCAATACATGCTGTTGAATGACTAATGAATACTTTAAACTTGTGAGAAGCTAAATGAGCAATGTGAGGTTATCTAATTTATCTAACTGCATTCACTCTCAAATTACTCCTGTGTCCTAGGGCCGGTCTCTGGGTACTAGGGGTTCATTTAGAATCACTGACTAGGCTATTAGCCATGTAACCAATCATTGGCTTGGTCTTTCCTCCTACTACTTGTACGTTCCCTAGTTTGACCCTTGCCCATGGAATGTCCTGTCTGACATTTGTGACCCTGCACATCATCTGTTAATAAACATTCCCAGGATAATCATACTGTAACCATTTAGTCATTAAGATGAAATGGTCAACAAGATAATGCAGTCCTCTAGAGACTTTGATTGTAGAGAATTAAGGTTAATGTGTAGGTGAATATGTAAGTAAATATTAAACTGAGAAGAGAAGAAAAAGGGAAGAAAGCTGCCGGTCTTCGTGCATACCTCTCTGATAACCAGGGATCTGCTCAGATCTGTTTAAAAGATCCCTCTTTGCCTGCACTCTAACTCTGAAACACAGACTTACTGTGTAAAACGATTCCATTGACATCATTTTACATATAATAGCGCAGGCAGGGTTTTCTGAACACAAGAAAGGCCTGACACAAACAGGAAACAAACCAGAGTATGGACTAGGGCTAGAAAAAGCCTGGCAGCTCTTGCAAAACCTGCACGGAGCCAACGCCGGAGCTCTGAGTGGCTGTGCAGCCACACCTTCTGGGAGGCCCGGCTGTTTCGTGTTTGCAGTCTCCTTCTTCAGGCAGGTTCAGGCTGCTCTCTCTTTGGTTTATCTCCCTTCAGAATTCAGTTCCAGAATCTTCTGATTTTGCTTTTCTACTTAGCGCCTACTAATAGTTGTTGTTTTTCATTTTCTTTTCTGTTCATCCGGGTCTGTTCCTTCTTAGGAAAGATTTCCTCATGGGTGTG